>NW_004524588.1:8210422-8228534 GCF_000260255.1 Octodon degus
AGGATGAAGAATAAATATTAATACATGGTAGGCTCTTAAGATGCCCTCAAAATAAGGAAAGTGAAAATAAAGAATGAAAATGGTGATAGGCTTTGAACCTCAATCAAAGTGTTATGATAAACTGTGGATTAAAAAGAGCAGAAGTATGCTTGAGGGCCGAGACCCTTACCTGGCTTTGCCGTCCTAGTGGACCGTCTTTGATCAGATGTTCAGAGTCCAGAGTGCTGACTATTACACCATTGGGCCTTGCGGTACTGCTCAGATGTTCAGCCTACCATTAAGGACTCAGTGTATGGATCTTGAGAAAGTGTTGGAATGAAACATGTATGTAAGTGAATAAAGTGAGGGATGTAAATGAGCTCTTCACAGCCAGAATGAAAAGCTATCATTGTTCAACAAATTAGTGCTTCACTAGGTGACAGCAGGTGGGGTAGAAGTGAAGACAGAGGTCCACAATGTAGGTCTCTTCCCTGCCTAGTGATACTGTGGCACAGTGAGGTCAACAGAAATAGGCAAAGGATGATACTAATTTTCAGCATTATAAACTATTGTACATTCCATCAAATAAATTCTTAACGTCTGTATTAACATTAATTATTGAGGTTGACCCAGGCACTTAAAGAACGTTTTTTTAAAAGTAACATGGATGGTGTTTGTAAATAGGATATCAAGTCCGCATCTTGTACAGCAATTAACCACTAGGAAGAATATATGCAATGTGTTCATTATTGAAACTGTCCTACCAATTTGGTTTGAAACTGTCTCATTGCTATTTGTTTCTCAATAAAAGCAGGGGAAAAAAAGTAACTTGGGTAGTGAGAATTGTTGGACAAAAAACATTAACCAGGCAAGGCACAATTATCAACAAAACATGAAGATTCATGCTTTTTACTTATTCATTGATTCTGTAAATATTTATATATTTAGTCATATGTTCTGCCCCAATCTAATATCACCAAAAGATTTATGCTATGAAGAAACTGCTCAACACTCTGACTCCTCAGGGAATTATATAGGAACTAGGGCAATAAAGAGTTTAAGCAAATAGCTTAATTGGAAGATCTGTGGAAATGACATATTCAAAGAGCCTTAGAAAATACTCAGGTGTAACCTTGGTTTCCTAAAAACAAAGAAAGCATGTATAGTTGTGTGCATGACCTGGATTCATGTGTGCTCAGGGAGGAATCGGAGCCCTGAGATTCCTTTCACCGCTGGCTAACCTTTAGTTTCTGCACATGAAAGAAAGGAAAACTAATGCCAAACCGAGTAACAAATGTGCATCCAACACACACATGGGATCACAGATGATATTGGTACTGACTGGAAGGCTTACTCCAAAGTATTTAAGGAAACCTCAGCCCAGTCACTAAGTTAACTAAACATAGATCCCACAGGCATAGACAAACTAGTCCATGAAAATTACCTAAAAGCAGGAAAAAAAGTTTTTGTCATTAGTTTGTATTTTTCCCCTGTGCCCTGCAGTATCCTATACATCGCCCATGCATTTTGTTTTTATGTAGTATTCTGCTCTTTATTTCATGTTGAAACATTTCCTCAGATATCCTATAATCCATGGATCTCTGTCTATAGTTAAGGCTAAGACCCTGAAAGCTGACTGGAAGTTCTGATAGCCTCTTCACAATGAGGTTTGTGCCGTGAATAAAGTTTGCTGATAATTGGAAGGAGAATGTCAGGCATCCAGAGAGTTTACTGGACCAGACTACCAAAGATGTTTTTACCAAGACCATAACAGAGATTCTGAGAGAAAGTATTCTAGAAAGGAAAATGCAACAGGGAGTGAAACACTGTGAGGAGATCGGTAGATATGATGATAACTCAGTTATTTGATGATAACTACAGAACTACAGATTGTACACAGGTCAGATGGCTAGTGAAGGGGCCTGGGGGTGAAGACTGTTTTTCAGATTGCCTAATTGATCTAATGGAGAGAGAGAGACAGACAGAGAGAGAGAGAGAGAGAGAGAGAGAGAGAGAGAGAGAGAGAGAGAGAGAATTATAATCTGAAGGAAAACCAGTTCAGCTGTTTGTTTTAGATGGTCTCTGTTAAAATGAGACAAACCCAAAAGAATCAAGGAAGTAATTATTTTTAAGTTTTCATTTATCCTTCGAGAAATGTACACAAAATGAATTTAGAGATTTTAATTTCAACTCTAATGGTTTTTCTAGTCTTTCAATTGATGTGCTGATCTATACAGTTGTCCAGACAGATGGCAGCAAGAAGGAGGATTAATCAAAGACCTAAGTCAGACTTAGGTGAGCTAGCTCAGTAGAGTGCTTGCCTGGCAAGTACAAGGTCCTGAATTCAATCCCCAGTACCACAGAAAAAAGAATAAAGTAGTAAATTACGAGCATTTCTTTGAGGCAATGAAAAGTCAGTGTTACTACCTTTAGGCAAATAGTGAGAAGGTGATAGGCAATTGGGGGAATAATCTGTGGTTTCCTAAGAACACTTGGACAGAGAGGGACATGGAAAATTGAATATGCCTATTACTCTATTCAATGTTTTATGTGGAGAGATATAGTAGGAACCCAGTTTAATTATGTCATTAAGAATTTCTTTAGTATTCATTTAGCATCTCACACGTTTCGTTATTGACTTTATCAAAAGGACCTGACAGTTAGAGATTCTTGGATCCTAGAACTTTAATCCTATGTGTGTGTGTGTGTGTGTGTGTGTGTGTGTGTGTGTGTGTGTGTGTGTGTGAGATGAGTGATTGTATCAACTTGAAAAGTTTAGAACCTTAACCAAATTGGTTCAGGAGTTTTATCCCCAAGGGTATAGAGGACCCACCCTAAGGCAACATTGCTTGGATGGTAGAAAGGGGAAATGAGGAAGGATAGATTTGTTTTTGTTCTTTGGAGGAGCTCCTGTCTTCACTTTCACCATGGATGTCATCTCCTGGCTCCTGTCACAGACTCTTTGGCTTCCAACTCAGATCCTCTGCTCTCCCACAGACTCTTCAGTCTTTCATTACAGACCCACCAGTCTCTTGATACAGGCTTGCACTGCGGTGAACTCCACACTGGGACTGAACCCATCAGTCTCCTGCATGCAGACACCCTCTGAACACTTCCTCATTCAACTCTGACCACCATAAACCAATCTTGTAATTTCTCATAATTTGTGCATCTTGTGTTATATCTATATGTCTAGTGAAATACTAACTGATACTTTCTCCCACCCAAATTATATATTTTAAGATTTTTCTATAGACTTTATTTCTTCCAAGAAACTTATTTGGTATAGGGTGAATGAATCACAAAAGGTAATATTCCCCAAGTAAGTCTCCTAAATGGAAGGTACATAATTTAATGCAATTTGAAATCTTAAAAAGAAAATGTTAATGATCAAACTTTCCATGTTGCCTGGGATAAACAGTACTGAATAACACATAGAAATATATTTAAATTTACTAAAAATTGAAGTAAAAATTCTTATTCTGAGTGACCCAATGGCACCTGGATGATTATCAGAGTTCTCGAGAAAAATCTTCAATAGGATTATTTTCTGCATTCTAAAGGCCACTATTCCATTGTGTTGTGTAAAACAGCTGCTAGTTTTGCCAACAATTCAACATGAAACAACACAGAAACAGGAAAATATCTGTTTACTTTTGACACCTTCTACAGTACTTTTCTTTGTTCAGAATATCCTCTGAACCTAGCCCATTCATTTCTTCTTGCTTCACCTGTGGATGAATTAATATATCCTAATTTTTGAGCCAAGTGCCTGTTAGATGGAGTGGAGGGAAATGGTAGGGACCCTTTTGCTAGAAGTTTATATCCAGCTAAATTTTAAGACCTTCTCAACCTAAAACACAATACAGTAATTTCTTTTAAAATTGGCTCTAAAGTTCCACTTTAAGATGTTTGTACCAAGTGTCTTTAGTCCATTTGAGATGATTTGGACACCCTAGGGGTAACCATAGATTTAGTGTTGACAATGGTCCCTACATGATATTTCTCTTCCATTTTTTCTGATTGCAAAGAGAGCACCATCAGGCAGTTATTTTCATGGGGCTGTCACTGGCAGTTTTGTTGATGCAATTCTTCATTTTGTTCGACAGCCTAAAATACCCCACTCATTTTCAAATGCCCCTGATGGATTGAATTTCTTGAGTCTGGATGCTACTCACCTGAAGGTTGAATGTGGGGTAATTTTGACAATGAAGTGGGACTTGATGCCTGGGATATGTTTGAAGAACTACATTTTAAACAGTTGATGATAGATTATGGTTATATTTCAAATCCTCTGTTCAGTTTTGTGTTGCTCAAATGCCTTACGGGAAAAAAGACTTTAAAAATCATAACAAAATTTTAACATATTAAAGTTATTGCTAATATAACTTTATTTCTTTCTCATAATACCAGGATACAGTGGGGGATTGCAAGCCTGAGTCTAGGTATTGGTTTCACTGGAGATATATTCATTTAATTGATAGGAATAAATGCTTTAATAATATTCAAATCCAGAGAGTATGTCAGGAGAGATACACATAACATTTTAGAGTGCTTGAAAGAGGTTTTGAAAATATTGGGGAACATTTCTTGTGGCCCCATGATGTGATATCAAAACAGATAATGCATTTTAAAAATTATGGTCATTTCCTTTTCTTTATAGCTTATTTTGGCTTGCCAAGTAATTTTTATTTTTTCCAATATACATATTTGAGTATTTTCATATTATGGGTGTTCTTTCCATCAGAAAATTTCCACTTTATTTCTCCCTCAGTAAAAATGTGTCACTTTGTTTTCCTTGTCTTTTAGCTCTTTTTATCACTGCCTGTGGACTCAGAGTACCTAAGTTGACTTTTCTCTCTCTCCTACGGGGACGTCACAGTCAATAACTTTAATGAGAACACTTGATGCATAAATATTACAAATCTGGGATCTCGGTGATGGGTTGGTGGAAAGAGAAACACACAGCGTAACTGAAGCAAGTGGGATATTCATGGTGCTGCAGGAGTTGTTGTCCTGTGAGCAGTTCGTGCAGAAACCTCAGTCTTCCTGACTGGAAGAGAAGCTTTTCAAGGACAAAGACTGTACTGTGACACATAAAGAAGGGAAAGGAAAGTTCCCACTTAACAAACACCCTTTGATTTGAAATTCAGTACCTTTCCCATGAAGACAAAATTTAAGTCTCAAAGAGAGAAAAGTAAACGGCATCAGAAATTTAAAAGAATTATGAAATGGGAATTAGCATGAATTTTTCTCATTTGTCTTGACTGGCTCTTAAAATAATATGTAAACCAAAAGAGAAAACAGAACATCCAACTGTGTGGGAACAAATTTGACTCATATTTCTGCTTTAGCAAAGTACAAAATACATCAACTAAAGTAGGAGAATTTCTTGGATGTAAGCCTTCTTCTACTACATTATGTGTAATGTATTTGCACCTGTTTTTTCCTGCAACTTTACCAACAAGGGGTCTAGTGAAACATTCCTCACATTGGCCTACAGCCAAGCCAATAAACAAAATTGTCATTAATCACTGTCACTTGTCAATTCTCCATTCAAGAAATTGTCTCTTTTCATTGTAGCTTCTGAAGCACAAGGAAATAGATGAATTTTGTTTTGAATAACTGAGAAGAGTAAGATTTTAAAGATGAAAATTTATTTCAGAGGGATTTAACAGTAGCATGTAAAAGTAGATTACAGCTGCAACTGAGTGTATCTGTGAGGGCAAAACCATGCCCATATGTGTGGCTGGTTATCCAAGAAACTAGACTAAATGGGATGGATATTTTAGCGCAGTGCTATTTCTGCAGGACATTTCTTCTCCTTGGTAGTTACAAGCTCAGTTATGGTGTAGGGTAGCCAGGGGCCTACTCTTCCCTTTCACTCAGCAAGCACACCTGACTATATAGATGGAATAAAGTCCAGCAGCAGAACATTTATAAGGCCTCAGAAGTTCCTTCCCCATATGTTAGATTTTCCACTACTTCTCTTCCTTAAGAAGAGTAGTCAGATTAGGGTATATACCGATCACTTAAGTCAATTCACAAAACTCAGGCAGTAGACCGACCTTAGGCTTCTGTTAATCTGGCAGAAATTGTGGGACTTAAAAAGATGGTGATAAACCTATTCAAATCTATGGATTTCACAGTATAGGATTTAAATAACTTCATTAGGGGCATTAGTGATGGAAGAAAAATGAAAGTTGGAGCAGATGATGGATGTACTATCTGTAAGCAATATGAGGCAGTGGTAGAAAGTATGGAGTATGAAGTGAAGACATTTTGAATTGGACCCCTTGTAAAAACTTTGTTATCTTGGTCAAGAGAATAAATCTATTTTGTACCTGTTAAATGATATGTATCTGACAGTACACACAAACAAATACACACACACACACACACACACACACACACCCCTCTTATAGAGAATAATATCTATGCAGCAACGAGTTTCCATTAGTGGTATACTCACAAATATCACACATGCACAAAATCTCCATTAAGTATACAAATTACAAGTTTGGCTTTGAAATTTCATTTTGTTCTTTTGTAGCTGCTTTACAGCATCAGATGGCTTTGGGACTACAAAATGAGGAAAATGAAAAAAAAAACTAATTTAGGAAGTTTTGAAAGGATTAAGTTAATAATTTATGTGGTTGGACTTGGGAAAGTACTTAGCACATAGGTTCTTCCTTAATTAGTGTTAGTTGAATTTGAATGTGAAGCTGTATGTGAAAGTATCTTTACTAAAAGCACATGTGGCTTGGCACTTTGGGAGACTTTTTCAGCCAACATGAGAAAAAAGTTTTCGATGATTACGTGGTACTGGTGAGCTCTAACTGGATTTCCGTGCTAAATAGTGTTAAGCACATAGTTCGTTACACTTGCCATTCTCACCGGTCAGTTTGGGATTCCAAAGTCCTGGGAAAGACTTGACAATGTAAATCCCAAGGGCTGAAAGATTGTTAACACACCCCGAGCTTAAGCCTTTCATTTGGTGGGAGCAAAGTGCAGTCCAGGAAGCCTACATAACTTGCCCAGTGATTCAGTTTTGCACTTCTCAGTGTATGGGGAACCAGTTTCATCACAAATCCAGAAGTGTTTTCATAAAGACTGGCCAGATAGCTCAGAGGATTAAAGAGCCTGCCTAGGCAGGCAGAGGGACCAGGTTTAATCCCTTGAGTGCTGTGCCAGCCCCACCCCTGGGGCACGCTGAGATGGTGACTGAGACTAGGCAAGATGGTGTACACCTATGATTTCAGCACTTGGGAGGCGGAAAACAGAGGATCACTATGAGTCTGATCTGTGTAGTGAGACCTGGTAGACCCTGTACTAGATACATAAAAATAAAAATGAAAATAAAATAGAAATGTTTTCATGACTTTGATGCACGGCCATTATGTGAACAGCATTTTCATAGCGAGATTCACTAATTAGGCGGAAGAGAGCTATATTGTGAAGGAGAACAGGGAGAGGGGCAGGATTTCTAGATATGTTATTTTTAGTTTAACCACTGATTAAGAGAATCATAAAATTCCATATTTTTTACTCTTTATAAAATAAGTCTGTGGAAAGGATAAAAAATGTCAATTTTACTGTTAGAATATCTTTCAATATTAATTTTTTTAGACAAAAATAGATATTTTTACCTCCATATTTCCTAAAACATTGCAAGGTATTTGTGGTCCTGCCAAAAACACCTCTCCAAAATGATTTGCTTGGAACATAGTTCATTTATCTTTCAAAAATAGAAAGTGAAATTACTGCTGGGGTTTGGATTTGGATATCTTTCCAGGAAAATTAGGCTCCCTAATCCTGATCATTAAGCCATCCCTAATAGCTCTTGGCTAGATTCCTATGGCACTATCATGTTTTTTCAACATTTAACTTAACAGCTAAACTGTGCTGCTACCAGAGTTGGAGAGAGTGAACACAAAAGTGGAGGACCTCAAATAAGTTTTATATTAAAGTAATTTTTAATGAAGTGTGTACATATGACAATTTATACCCAAGACATTGCAATCTACTATATTTTCATGAGTTTTTTCTTAAAGAGAAATATTTCCCTTGTGCTCATTTCACTCTCTTTCCTGTGCTTCTCTTTTCATTTCAGGATATTGATGTATACTACCTAGTAAGGCAAACAGCAGAGTAAATACTTGAGATAGTCTCAAAGGCAAAAGCGTATTTTTGTGTTCCTTTTCACATATAAAGATGACAATCAGTTCTTGGGGGGAACCTGGCTATTAACTACCTGCTGAGTTTATTTGCACGTGTCCTTTTCTTTATATTTAGGCATCTAAAATTAATTCACTGCTAGATTACTTTTTTGTATATATTATTATATTGAATAATATTAGATTTTTGAGGGAAAAAAAGAGGGCAATTTTAAAGCATTATTTTAGGTCATTCAGTCTCTAATCTTTGCTAGGGCTCTTTTGCATGTAAAGTGCCTTTTTATTAAGTTATGGAAATTGGAATCCATCTCCTGGTTTCTAAAAACAGTTATTATTTTTGTCTGTGTACCAAAGGTGTTTATGCTTTCTCCTTTTTCTATTATAATCCCTTTTCATATTATTGTATTAAATGTTCTGCTCTCTGAGTGAAAAATGTCTGTTTTTCAGTTCCTGCTTTTATTTTTGTATTTTTAAATTTTTTTTCTTTAGGACTTATGCTTTGCTTAAATCTCCTTTGATTTGTGCTTCCTATGTTAAAAGATTTTCCAAGCTGACCTGTTTGAAATTGTGTTATTAAAGATAATGTATAGTATATACATATATATCACATTATAACATATTTTACCATATATATTTATCTTCATCTTTTCATTTTTCAAATATGCACCTTATGCAATTTTATATTGTAAAACACTTCCTTTTTTGCAATATTTAAATGTTTTTGAAAGAGGATACAAAATAGTGATAAGGAAAAAAATAAGGATTGATAGAGAATTTCATTACATAAAATAATCTGAATTCAACAGTATTTGTTGTCTTGCATAAAGCTATCCTCAGTCTTCATTCTTAGGAAATTCTGAGTATTGGTACATGTACTAAATTCCAAAACAGCTTTTTCCTGTCTGCCATTCTCATGTTGGCTGTATTTTAAGAGACAGAATCTTTTATGCTTCATATCTAAGAATATGAACTCAATGGAACCATTTTTTTGGTAGATAATATATCTTCTAATGGAATTAAGGAACAAATTTGCGTGGAAAAAAAAACTGCCTTCTGATTTGGTTAAATCTTGCTGTTATCCTGGTGTAAGCATTCACTCCCTCACTGATAACTACTGAAACAAATTTCTTAGTGATTACTCTTTTGTATCCAATTCAGATTCAGTTTATTCTATGTACTGCTATTAAATTAATTACCTTACATTATTTTAGACAAGCTATTCCTCTGACTCAGTCTCCATTGATTCCACATTGCTTGGAAAAATGTTCAAAATATTTAAGTTGGCATTCAAAAGCTTGGAAAATGAAGCCCTAAACTACCATTCGAATATCATACTTCTATACATAGTAATCTGAAAAGTACTGGCTTTCTACTCTGTGAATTGGGTCAGTTATTATTCCCTCTAAGCCTTGGTCTCCACAGAGCTAAACTGAAGGACACAAAGACATTGATCTCATACTCTTATTTAATTGTATTAAATGTCAAAATACATGCAAAGTTTCTGGAAAACAAGAGATCAAAGTGTTCAACAGAATTTAGTCTTAAAACATGTTCATTATTGGGCTCCTGACCTCTGCCTCATATCACATAACTCTTATTCCAAATTTTCCCACATGAATAATAAATTTTCAGTTGCCAACTCCTGATAATTCATTCTTCCTATAAACTTGGTGTTATAAAACTGTATGAATTATCTGATTACTAATACCATTTTTGTTTAATTGCTAATATAGCAAACAGATATGTTTATTTTAAGTCATTAATGGATGTTGAGCATCAATTATATTTAATGTGCCAGAGTAGATATATATTTCAGAGTCAGCCCATTCTGTGTGCGAACTATTTCTGTGGCCAAGCTTTTATTGCTTGCAGAAAACCTAGCCTGGTGAATACCACTTAACATTCAATACTTGACTGCCTTTGGCTCATGATTATCATCACAAAATTGGACAAAAATCTGCAAATGAATTATTTTGTAGCAAAAATATCTGGATATTATTTTTATTCCTCTTATTTTACTTCTGTGTGTACCTATCCTGAGATTGGAGAACAATGATTAAGTATGATTGAAGTTTTAATTTAAAAGCATGTGTGTTCAGTTACCTATCTCTAGAGAAAGGAAAAAAAGACATACATTAAGTAGAAAACAAAAATTGCCCTGAGTGTGGTGAAGTAAGAAACAGTGTTAAGGAAATTAAAATTCTGACTTCTAATTTTATAAAATTGTGATGTAAAGGGATGGATTAGGTTTGAATTAAAACATCTATTATGCAATTCTTTTCAAATAAAAAATGTACATGTGATTATAGAAATATCAGACCTCTGCTTAGCAATAAGAATAGAGGCTTAGAAACAACATCTAATATTTCAGGTTTTAGCTTCAGTATACAAAGAGCTTTGAGGTGATTACTCCTACATTCGCACTAAGAAAAATAAAGTACTTTAACAAGCTAATATAGAGTGCCTTTTCTTAGATCCAGCAGTGAATTTCAGTCATATGACAAATGACTAATTTAAAAATTAGAGACAGACATATACAAAAAAAAATAATGTTTGTGATAACCTATTTCTTACTGTTACAAAATAAGTGAGATTTGATAACATTATGGAGGAAAGAGGTTTACTTAGCTTACAGTTCCAAAGGATTAAGACTAGGTTAAAACAACTATTTCAGAAATGGGAGGAACAATGGAATAAATGTGTTAGAACTAAGGGGAGAGTTTTGAAGGGGTTTAATGACAATGCAATTTTACCACAATGTACTTCTCAAAACACACATCTAGTGTCTATTTATATCATATGCCCCATTTTTGTGCTTTTTTGCTGTTACTACTTCTAGTAATATCATGTTGAAAATGCAGACACCAAAGGCAATCTGTAAAGAAAATAAGTACCTTACCTATGGAGGAAAAGTATAAAAAACCCTAGAATTTCTCTTTAAGGACCACATAATAAATAGGGTACATCAGTCAAATGGCTATTTCAAAGCAAAAGAAAAAAAACATGTTAAATTAAAATCTGAATCCATAAAAAAGATTGTTCAAAATTAGAGACAAAGCCATTCAGATAATTATGCTTAAAAAGCAAATAAGCATCTCTGGAGAAAGTAAACAAAAAGGGGGATATAAATGAAGGACCATTTTGTAGTGAAAAAAAATATCTGTATATATAAAATAGTTGGCATAGATACCCAGCTACTTTCTCTTAGTTCAATGAGAAGAAAGTTTTGAAGTAATAGTGTTTAGACAAGATATCATGTCTGCATCTTGTAGTATGAATAACTACTAGAAAGACAACAATATGCAATGTATTAATTATTGCAATTGTCCTCCTAACCTGTTTGGAAACTGTCTCATTGCTACTTCATTCTTAAAAAATTATCATTATTATTATTATTATTATTATTATTATTATTATTGGCAGAACTGAGGATTGTACTCAGGTCCCTGCACTTGCCAGGGAAGCGCTTATTTTACTGAGGCATCACCCCTGCCCCAGTAAAATTATTTCTTTAAAAACCCTAGAAAGAGCAACTGCTGATGAGATTGTGGAAAAATTATAACCTTGGTTCAACTTTTCATGAATTGGTAATATGGTATAGATTACATTGCCATAGAAAACAGCAGGCATAATTTCCAAAATATAAAAAAGAAGAGCTACCATATGATGTAGCAATCTTTCATATCCAGGAAAAAAAAAAGCAAAGGCTTGTAGGTTCATTTCCACAACCATGTTCACAGCATAACTCTTCATAGTAAACCAGAGATAGAAATAATCAAGTGTCCACAGTGTGATGAATGAATAAAATGCAGTATGGTCTATAAACACAAAGGAATACAAACTCACCTCAAAAAGGGAAAAATTCCTATCACAGGCTGTAAGTTCAATAAGCTTTCCAGATAGTATGTTAGCTGAAAGAAGCAAGTCAAAAAGAAGTTGATAATGTTCCATCGTTACGAGTGCTGCAGAGAAGTCAAATTTCTACAAACAAGAAATAGAATAGTGCATACAAGCTACTAGTTTGAAATACAGTAGGAAACAGGAGTTGTTTAACAAGAGTTTTAGCTTTACAAGGTGAGAAATTCTGAGTGTCTGAATCACATTGTGAATACCTTTAACACTAAAATACTGTACTGCTGAAAATCACTAAAATGTTCAAGTTTATGTTATTTGGTTTTACCTAAGAGAAAAGAAAATGTCATCTGCTTTCTTTTAAAAAAGTGGAAAAGCATGCCACTAAACAATAAATAGTGGCAATTTACAAGAATACACCTGCATTGTAAGAAATTACTTTAAAACATGTTTTAGAAGAAGGGTAATAGTATAGATTAGAAACCTAGATGTATTTAAAAAGAGTAAAAAACACTGAAAAAGGAAGAAATAAAAGTAAAAAAAAATTTTCTGCTTCTTACCTCATCTACTAGAAAATGATTTGTGTATAGCAACAGGAATTTTGCATTCATAAGTAACGCTATACCACATGCATAAGTTAAGTGAATCTCAATAACATTAAGCAAACAGTACAGAGAAACAGATAATATTTCATTATAAGGCACCTACACTAATGGGAGGCAGAAGAGAGTTGCTGGAAAGTGGTTTGCACTAGCAGCAAATGTGCATTTTAAACTCTAGGACAACTAAAAGGATTTATACTGGGATTTATTCAGGGATGGTGAGACAGGAAAATCAAAAGTTTTCTGTCAGTCTGAGAAATTTAGTAGGTTGTAAGAAAATGTCTGCAAATAAAAAATAAATTGCAAACAGTTCTGGGGATGTTACAAATAAGTAAGTAAGTAAATAAATAAAAAAATTAAAGAAAATAAACATGAGATAAATATAGTCTAGAACAAACTTATTAAATATACAGACATATTTGGACTAAAAGTAAAGGGATGTGGAAAATATACTGTCCTGATAGCTATGCATGGTGGCAAATGTCTGTAATCCCAGCACTCAGGAGGCTGAGACAAGAGGATCACTGTAAGTTCAAGACCAGCCTGGGCTAAAAAGTGAGCTCAAATCTAGACTGAACTGCATCGCAAGACCCTGTCTCAAAAAGACAAAATAATTAATTAAAAATTATAGCAGTGACACTATATAACAAAATTAACTTTCTTAATTTTTGTTAAAGTGGATTTAAGAAAACATGAATATGACAAGGAATAGAAATACCACATTGATGATAAATGAACAAATTCTCTAAGATTGGATAGTAGTCACTAACTTGTAATCATATAATTAATAACAGAGCATCTAAATACATAAGAAAATGCATCGCACTGTGAGGAGAAGAAACACAAGTATCCACCCTTATGTTTGGAGACTTCAGCACATCTTTGTCCCTATAGATTCAAGAGGCAGAAAATCAACTATAAGTATACAGCTTAACTGAATAGCACCATCAATAAACTGGATCAAATTCCAATTACATAACAATTCATATAGTAGTGGAAGAATTCACATTTTTCTCAAGCTCACAGAAAATTCATCATGATCTAGTTTGAACCCTGAGATACATTTGACCAAATTAAAATGCAAATTTTGTACGGAGAATTGGCGGTGCTACAAACCTGTAATCCCAGCACTCATGAAGCTGAGGTAGGAGGATAGCTGTGAGTTTCAGACCATCCTAGGCTATAAAATGAGCACAAGGTCACCCTGAATTGTGTAGAAAGATCCTGTTTAAAAAACAAACAAACAAACAAACAAACAAACCCTAAAAATCAATAACATTGATAGCTGAGGAAGTTTTCAAATATTTGAAGGTTAAACAAGCTATTTTAATTAACAAATGAGTTATAAGTTTCAAAAAATTAAGATATATTTAAGTAATAAAAATGCAATTTTAAAAAATTAGCAATATAGCAAAAGTGGTGTTTGAAAAGAACATTATAGTATTGGTGCAATTAGGAAAGAAAAGAAATAATACAAATTGGAAATAAAAAATAAAACTAATTGAAAGTGATTATGTAATATATATATTATACATATAAATTTTTATATAAAATTGATTATATACATAATTTGAAAGTAATGATAAGACAAAATTTTATAACATGAAAGTGCTTATAGTAATAGGCTGCAAGGTTATTTGGGAAAATATTTGGACCCCCCAAGCTAAGTATTCTTAAATTTAACACCTGAAGTGCAATCTGTAAATGTGAAACAAAACAAAATTAATACTCAGGACTGCGTCAAATATAGGGGCTTTCATTTTTTAGGAAATCCATGTGAACAGAATGAAAGTATGAGTTACAGAATAAGATCAAATGTTTCCGAACCACGTCTCTGACAAATTGTTCAAGAATATGCAAAAGACTCTCAAAACTGAACAATAAAATAGGCTATAAAAAAGACAAACACAAAAAATCACTAAAGAATATATATATATATATATATATATATATATATATATATTATGTGTACAGTGGCATCAACCTTCCAGGAAATCAGAATTCAACAGTAAGTTATTGCAAAATATGTGTATTAAGTAAAATTAAAAAATAGGTACAATATGAACACAACGAAAGACACATAGAAACCAGACTATTGATATCTAGTCCTGGTGACCACTTAAAAAATACCAGATTGTTGTCTTAAAATGAAAATAAGTTTACATGTGTCAGTTAACCTTAATATATAGAAAATAAGTCTCTGTTCAGACCAAAAACAATAAGTGAATTTTTTTTTTTTTTTTTTTTCCGGAACCGGGGATTGAACTCAGGCCTTACACCCAATAAGTGAATATCAACAGAAGCTGTACCAATAAAAGTTCCAAACCAGAAATTCTATAAATGCACTTCAAAAGATGCATAGCTGAATGAGCGAACATATATCCATGTCAAGTAACAACATTCATCGATAAAAGTACAATAACACTAATACACATATCGGCACATGCGGGACTGAGGAAGTGGAAAGACCAGAACTCTCCCTGCCTGCCAGAGGAAGGATATCTCCCGGCCTCCAGCAAGGAGTCCAGCTGAGGGAAGGCAAACCCGCACCCTACTCCTTTTCAATTGAGAGCATTTTAAGACAGGGCCAAAAGAAAGACCATGTGCTGCCACTGAAGCCTCGCATGCCCTGGGCAGATACCTGCAGCTCCTCAGGGACAGTTGACAATCTCTTCTTGTCCTGAGTTTGCCCAGCACAGTGGATCACCCAATGGTAGAAGAAAGAGTTTTAAAACATGAACATTACCTCTCAACCTCAGAAAGACTGTCCTTGAAAAGAGAGATGAGCTGATATAGAGGACGAAGACCAAGAACTGAATTTACTCAAAACCAGATTTAAGTACCGGAAGAAAGTGTCTTTAGAGTAAACTGCCATCCTGGCATTGATATCCGAGAAGACTTAGCCCAAAAATTAAATTTAGAGGAAGACAGAATCCAGATTTGGTTCCAAAATCGGCAGGCAAAACTCAAAAGGTCCCACAAAGAATCACAGCTTTTAATGGCAAAAAAATTTCAAAGCAAATTTCCTGGAATAGATAGAGGAAAATCAAACTTGGGAAGCTATCTTTTGATCATAAAGTGTGAAGAATCAATAGAAACATGAAGAATTTAAAAATGTGATGTTGGGGCCGGGGAGATGGCTCTGTAGAATAAGCGCTTCCCTGGCAAGTGCAAGGGCCTGAGTTCAAGCCCCAGTTCTGCCAAAAAAAAACCAGAACAAACAAACAAAAGAATGTGATGTTTTCTATGTTTAATTCAAATATTATCATTTTTTCCTGAAAATAATATTGTAAATAATTATGACTATAGTATGATACATGTTATATTGGGGCACTTTTACTTACACTAAGAACATTTCCTATATTTTAATAAACATTTTCAGAAACAGCAGCTATTTTTAAGTAAATAAAGTTAATCTAATAGATCAATATGCTGAAATCAGTAAACTTGGAACTTTCTATTAGCTGAATTCCATTTCCAAAGTACTTCAAGTAAAATAATCTGGAAAAGAAGAGTACAGTTTACTTCAGTAAGCTTCCATCGAACATATTTTCAAATCTGATTATGTTTTACTATTTTGTAGAATATGACATTTGTGAAATTTTGGTTTCTATTCTTTTATGGAATAAGTCTTCATATATCAAGCCCCCCAAAAATACACATATCCAACAACTTGATGCGTCTCCAGTGAATTATGCTGAAGAAAATAAAAGCCAATGTCAAAAAATATAAACTGTGAATACATATATTTTTCCCCAAATTTCTATAAGTAAATGATTAGGTCAGGGTTGGTCAAAGTTTGATGGTGGATGGAAGATGGAAGAAAGAGATTGTATGTGGTTAAAAGTATACCACAGGAAGGATTCTTGTGGGGATGGAACTATCAATATTGTGGTAGATATAGGAAGTTACTTATACAATACAAATTTATATGAAAGTAAATATACAAAGGCTCATGACCACATGCAAAACTGAGCAGATGTGACTGTCAGGTAGTTTTATAAAAGTCATGATAGCTATAAATGTTTTCATGTACCTTCTCTAGTTTCCTTACTGTATCAAGAATTGCAAAAACAATTGTTGTGTTTATTTTATAGGTGACAAAATAAAACTAAAATTGTCTGCTTTAAAAACCTTGAGACCAAGAGCTGGCCAGATAGCGCAGTGGATTAAAGGGCATGCTTAGGCAGATGCAGGGACCAAGATTAAATTCCTGGCCTGTTTTTATCATACTCTGTAGGGACATAAAGTTCAACATATCAATACTTGATGAAAAATAACTGTTCCATACTATGCCTAAGATGTTTGATATGCAGACAGATAGTAAGGTTAAGCTTAACAGCCTAAGTTGTTTGATAATAACAATAAGCTTGTCTTCTGCATGGTTAACAACCTAAGTTTGCAGAGCAAAATTAGAGAAAAAGAAGGGCTGCAAGGAAAGCATACATTTTGACCCTAACCTTCTAAGGTCAATTAAGACTCAGGACATATGAGAACTTGTACTGTAACGTCATGCAACTCGGTAGTGTCCCAAATTTTCTGATCAAGGAGATTATGGGGCCAAAGAGGAAAGTGATCGATGATGTAGAGTGTGCCTAAGGAGAGTCACATGGAGAGAAAACATTCTCTCAGGCTTTCACAGAGAGCACATTGGCCAAGCAATGGCCATGACTCATCCACATGGCTGACACTGACAAAGGTTCTACAATCTGAGGTACAGGATCTCAGGATAAATCCTGAGGGGATTTCACTGACCTTATCAGACCCAAAAGATACAACTCTTGTTGCATAGGTCCTGCTTTATCTTGGTCTTAACCATCCAGCAGAAAAGTATAAAAACAAAATATAAGAAGTAAAGCCAGGCTGTTATGTTGAGCTGTAGGGGACTCAGGTCAACAATTTCTGATGTTGCCAGTCAAGCAGAAGACCCAATACAATTATGGGCTACTGGATTCTTTTAGAATATTTTGCTGAGTTTGCACACCTATAATATTCAAATAACGGAACTTAACAAAAAAAAGGGTATACAGATGAATGTCCATTTTGTATCTGTGTATTCAAAGTGTTTAGGATAGATATATAGTCACATTCTGTTAATGAATAGAATGATATGTTCTAATGGTGTTTATAAATAGGATCTCAAGTCTGCATCCTGTACAGCAATTAACCACTAAGAAGAATGTATGCAGTGTTCGTTATTGAAACTGTCCTAGCTATTTGATTTGAAACTGTCTCATTACTATTTGTTTATCAATAAAATTATGAAAAAAAAATCCCTGGCCTGCCATGCTGGCCTCACCCCTGGGGAGCACTGACACAGCTATTGAGACTGGGTGTGTTTGCATATGCCTGTAATCCTATCACTTCGGAGATTAACTATGAGTACAATATTAATAGTGAGAAAAATAATTTAATAGAGATATATGTATAATGTATTTTTAATAGAAAAAGTGGCTGGTTTTGATCCTTCTTTTTTTAGAGAATTGCCAAGATATTTATTTA
>NW_004524588.1:8228634-8252696 GCF_000260255.1 Octodon degus
TGCATATTGTTATCTTCATAGTAGTTATTCAGAGTACAAGATGCAGAAATAACTTATTTTTTAAATTAATTTTATTGAGAAACAAATAGCAATGAGACAGCTTCAAATCTGATTAATAGGCAGTTTAAACATTTAATACATTGCATATTGTTGTCTTCATAGTGGTTATCCATAGTACAAGATGTAGACATGATACTGTCCAAACACTATTTGTACAAATCTTTCTTCTCACTGAATTAAGATAAAGTAGCTGCATATCTATTCTAACTAATTTGTATATGCAGGTACAAAATGGTCCTTCATTTGTATCCCCTTTATTTGTTTAGTTTTTTCAGAGATGGATATTCCATTGTCATTTAAATATTGCAAACACGTGAATTCAGAAAAATAATTCAATATACTCCGGTAGTCCATAATAGTAGTGAGTCATCCATAAGACTGACAATGTCAGAAGTTGTTGACTTGAGCCCTTACAGCTCAAGTATTAATATGGCTTTACTTTTCATACCTCATTATTATACTTTTCTCCAAGATGGTTAAGACCAAGATAAAGCAAGACCTATATAACAAGAAATGCAACTTTTGTATCTGATAAGGTCAATAAAATCCCCTCAAGATTTAGTCTGAAACTCTGTACCGCAGTTTGTAGATCCTTTGTCAGTGTCAGCCATATGGATGTGTCACAGCCATTGCTTAACCAATTTGCTTTTTTTGAAAGCCTGAGAAAATGTTTTCTGTCCATGTAACTATCATTAGGCACGTTCTTCATCACCAGTTACCTTCTGCTGTGGCTTCATAATCTCCTTGATCAGAAAATCTGGAACAGCACTGGTTTTCAGGATGTCACAGTACAGGTTCTCTTATGTCCTGAGTCCTCACTGACCTTGAAAAGCTAGGGCCAAAATTTTGGCTGTCATTATAGCCCTTCTTTTTCTCTAATTTTTGGTCTTAAAACTTCAGTTGTTAACCCTCCAGAAGAGAAGTTTGATGATATTACTACGCTATAACATACATAGTTGAGCTTAACCTCACTATCTGTCTGAATATCAAACATCTTAGACATAGCATGGAACAGGTGTTTTACATCAATTATTGATATGCTAAACTTTAAATCCCTGCAGAATGTGAAGAAAAGAAAGACAAAATAAATTTTAAAATATTTTAAAAATTGGAATAAACATTTACATATTTTTATACAGAAATTTAGAAATCTAACCATATACAGCATTGAAGCAGGAAAGTCCTATGGGTTTTTTTCAGGTCTCTTATTTTCATTTATCACCCTTTCTTTTTAAATCAGACATTTACTTGAGAGACAGTATAGCACTAATTGATATGATATGACAACCAGTGTGTACTTAGAAGAAGAGAATGACAGGCATTCCAAGCATGACCTGAGTATTACACATTGCTATTCAGTGCAGTTGTTTAGTTCACAGGGATCATATAGTTAGTCAGTGTGAGAATCCTACCAATTAACTGCAAGTTTCAAAAACCTGCTGAAGATTCTCAGGATCATTGCCTTAACCATCTTGTGCTTATAAATGTATGGCTTTACCCCTTCCATGTTTCCTAGCTTTTCTCCTTTCCCTCCCTTTGTTGTTAAATACTTAAGTCCTTGCTTTCCTTTTAATTGTGTTATACCTTTCTCTTTTTATTTCTTCTTTTGATTTCTTACACTAAGGAGACTATACGACATTTATACATGTGGGTCTGGTTTATTTCAACCATGAGTATATCTTCAAGTGGCATTCACTTAAATATAAAGGCTTTGAGTTTATCATTCTTTATTGCTGAGTAATATTCCATTGTATAAAACCACCACATCTTTTTCATCCATTCCTCAGATGAGAGGCGTTTCGGTTGTTTCCAGGATTTGGCTGTCACAAATTGTGCTACAATGAACATAGGTACACATATATCAATGTGATATGACGTTTAAGTTCCCCTGGAAAAATTTCCAGTATGGGTATATCTGGTTTGAGTGGAATTTCCAGTCCTAGTTTTCTAAGGAGTCTCCACACTGATTTCCATAATGGTTGCACCAGTCTACATTCCTGGCATCAGTGGAGAAGGATTCCTTTTTCCCGACAGCCTCTCCAACATTTGTTGTTGATTGATTTCTCGATGATAGCCATTCTTTCTGGGGTGAGATGGTATGTCAGTGTTGTTTTAATTTGCATTTCTCAGACAGCTAGTAATGTGGAGCTTTTTTCATATATTTCTTCGCTTCTCCAATTTTATCCTCTGAGAAGAGTGTGTTGATCTTGGATGTCCATTTCTGGATTGGCTCTTTAAATTTTGGCTCCTAATGTTTTTTAGTTCCTTATAAATTGTAGAGTGAAGACTTCTGTCTGAGTGCTTATTAGTTGACTTTTCCCCCAATCTGAGGGTTGTTTTTTCACTTTGTTGGTAATTTCTTTGATGTGAAAATCTTCTCAATAACAAGTAGTCCCTGTTAATTCTTTCAAGTATTACCAGTGCAGATTCATTTTTGTTCATGAACTGTTTCCTTGCCTCTATGTCTGAAAATTTCCTTCTAATTTCTCTTCCAGTATATTTAGTTTTTCTGGTTTAATGTTTAGATATGTCATCCATTTTGATTTTAGTTTAGGCTTGGTGATAAACCTAGAGCATGTTTTATTTTTCAGCATGTAGATAGCATGTTTTTCCATAACCATTTGTTAAAGGGGTTATCTTCCTTCCAGTAAGCATGTTTGGCCCCTTTGTCAAATATAAGGTGGCTGAGTGCATTTGGTAGTTACTTTTGCATCTTTTAATCTATTCCATTGATACTCAAGTCTGTTTTTTGTGAATACCTTGCTGATTTTATTACAGTAGCTTTGTAATATAATTTCAAGTCAGGAATTTTTATCCCCCCTGCCTTGAATTTGGTGCCCAGGATTGCCTTTGCCATTCTAGTTCTTTTCTCGTTCCAAATAAATTTTAGTAATGATTTCTGTAGGTCTGTGTGTTATTTTGGTGGTATTTGATAGGGATTACATTAAATATGTGTAACAATTTTGAAAGTATGGCCATCTTCACAGTGTTGGTTCTTTCTATCCAGGATCAGGGAATACCTTTCAATTTTTTGAAATCCTCTATAATCTGTTTTTAATGGTACTGTAATTTTCATTTAATAGATCTTTGACTTCTTTACTTAGGTTAATTCCTAAGTATTTCATTTTCTGTGGTGCTGTTGTAAATGGTACTGTTTCTCTAATTTCCCTCTCAGTGTGTTTGTTATCTGTGTAGAGGAATGCTATTGATTTTCGGTATTGACTTTGTATCCTGCTATGCTACCCAATTTGTGTATTATTTCTAGTAGATTCTTGGTAGAGTTTTATGGGTCTTCCAAGTAGAGTATCATGTCATCTGCAAATAATAATAGTTAACTTCTTCTTTATTCTTATTCATTTTATTTCTCTCTCATGTCTGACAACTCTAGATAATGATTCCAAAACTATATTGAATAGGAGTGGTGATAGAGGACATCCTTGTCTTTTACCTGATCTTGAAGTAAATGGTTTCAGTTTTTCCCCATTTAGAATTATGTTAGCCTTTGGATTGTCAATGATGCCTTTTATTGGATTGAGTTAGAGGCAATCTATTCCAATTTTCTATAGGATTTTGAACATGAATGAGTGTTGGCCTTTTTCAAAGGCCTTTTCTGCTTCAATTGAGATGATCATATGGTTTTTGTATTTGGCTCTATTGATACAAGGTATTACATTTATAGATCTGCATATGTTGAACCATCCTTGCATCCCTTGGATGAATCCTACCTGGTCATGGTATATAATCTTCTCAATGATTTTTTGTATTCAATTTGCTAGGATTTTTTGAGGATTTTTGCAACTATGTTCATGAATAAGATAGGCTTGTAGTTCTCTTTTTTAGGTGCATGTTTTCCTGGTTTTGGTATCAGTATAATACTTGCCTCCATGCATGATTTTGGGAGGATTGCTTCCTTTTCAATTTCATTGAAGAGTTTGAGGAGCTTTGGGATTATATATTCTGTAAATTTCTTGTAGAATTCAGTTGTGAATCCATCAGGACCTTGACATTTCTTTGTTGGTAGGTTTTTTTTGTTTTTTATTAGATTTTGCATTTCATTGGCTGTTATTGGGTTATTGAGAGTTCTTATATCTTCTTGATTCGGTTTTGGTATTTGTATCTTTCTAAGAATCTGTCCATTTCTTCTGTGTCTTCTATTGCATGGTTGTAAGGATTCTAAAAGTAGCTCTTGATGATCTTCTCAATGTCTACTGGGTCTGTGGTAATTTCACATTTTTATTCCTTATTGCTTGTATTTGAGTTGTGTATTCAGTGTGGTTGACTGTAACACTCTGTATATATCTTCTAAGTCTGTGTGTTCTAAGTTCTGGTTCAGTTCTGCTACTTCTTTGCTAAGGTTTTGTCTGCTTGACATATCTTTTTGGGGTAAGGTGGTGTTATGGTATCCTGTTAAGACTGTGATATTGAATATTAGAGTTTTCATGCCCATGAAGTTTTTCTTTTGTAATTCAGTGCTCCCATGTTTGGTGCATACATATTTATGAGTGTCACCTCTTCCACTTGAACTTTTCAAGTGGAAAATTTGGTGGAAGTGGTATGTAGTGGCCTTCTTTATTTCATTTAATTATTCTTGGTTTGAAGTTGAGACTGTCTGTGAACAGGATTTCTACTTCTTTTTTCTGAGGTACTGCGGCATGTAACATTGTTTTTCACCCTTTGACTTTGAGCCTATGAATATCTTTATGAGTTGAGTGTGTTTCTTGTATACAGAATTTTGTTGGATTTTGCTTCCTGACTGTGCCAGTCTATTTCTTTTAGTTGGAGAATTGAGTCCATGTACATTGATGGTTATAATTGAGATGTATTGACTTGTGATTGACAAGTTATGTACCTGCTCTTGTTTACCCATTTTCCCGCTCTGTTTAATTGTTTGCCTTATTTGATGGCTTCTTTCCACTCTTGTTCATGGAGTTCTGATCATTTTGGTCCCTCTCTAGAACGTCTTTCAGTAGTCTGTGTAGGATTGGCTTTGTCATAACAAAATTCTTTAGTTGTTCTTTGTCATGGAAGTATTTCACTTCTCCATCAAACTTGAAATAGAGTTTTGCAGGGTACAGCAGCCTGGGCTGGAATTTGTTTTCATGGAGGACTGGAAGTACTCTGCTCCATGCTCTTCTTCTTTTTTTTTCTTGTCTCTTGTTTTCTTTTATTACTTTTTTAAACAAATATTTACTTCAAAGAGAGTACAACAATAATTGTTATGACATTAGAAGCAGTACATATTTAGAAGACCAAAATGAGACATATTTCAAGCATTGTTTTAGTATTACATATTGCTGTCCTCAATGTAGTTGCTTAGTTCACAGATATCAGCATATAGAGTTTGTCAGGGGTGAGAATTCTACCCATTAACTGCTATTTTCAAAAACTTGATGGCAGACTCTTAGGATCATTGCCTTAACTCCATGCTGTTCTTGACTTGATGGTTTGTGAAGAGAAATCTGCCATTATTCTGATGGGTTTTCCTTTAAACGTGATCTGTTTCTTTTCTCTAGCAGCTTTTAGTATATTGTTCTTGTGTTGGATTTCTGGGATCTTGACCACTACATATCTCGGTGTGTTTTTAATTGTGTTGATATTATTTGGAGTTCAATATGCTTCAGTTACCTAAATGTGAGATTGTTCCCTGTATTTAGGAATTTTTCTGCTATTACTTTTGCCCACATTCTTTTTCTATCATTTTTACTGACTCCTTCTTTCTCCTTGATCCATATTAGTCTTATGCTGTTCAACTTTGCATTGTCTGCAGATGTTGAAGTATTTTTTCCTGCATCCTAATTGCTTTTAAGAGATCTTTTCTTACCATTTCAGTAGCTGCAACATGTCCTCAAGAGCCGAATCTTTATCTTCACTTTCATTCAAACAGTTTTGCCAGCTTGTGATTGAGATTTTAATTTCCTGTATATTTCTTTGAATCTGCTTCTTTCACTATATTTCTTTGCTAAGTTGTTCATTCAAGGATTCCATCATTTTGAATTCTCCTCTATTTTTAAATTAATGTCTTCTTTAGAATCACTTAATAATTCTTTCATTATAGTTATCATTTCTTTTTTTTACTTCAGAGATTCTGATTTGATTTCTTTGATACCTTTCTGAAGTTGTTTTTCCACTTCAGACACTATTAATTGACACTATTAATTCAGAGATTTCATGTGTGTGATTTCCAATTTCTTTTATGCTATTTTCCCCTGCATTTGTTCTGAGTGGTCTTGGGACCTGAGAATGCATTTTGTTCCTTTTCTTTGCCATTTTGTATAGCACTGTCCTCTGACCTTTGGTATAGCGCTTTGGTGCAATTATTTCCTTAGCATGTATCAAAATTCTTACCCGACAGAGATTATGTTATTAAGGCAGCTACATTTTTATATTTACAGAACTATAATTAGGAACACTAATAATGGGTAGTGAGATTTAGCAGTTAACAAACTTTTGTAACTAATGGTTTTGTATTTTAGACCATAAGAGCAAATATTATGTCTGTGTAGCTATGCAGATATAAAATTGGAAATTTGTGTTTAAATTAGTTCCACTAATGTCTTTCTGATCACCTCCCCTTGATGTACATGGGTTCTTCCAAGCAGACTGGCTCATTCCAGTTACCTGTTTTCCCCTCTCTCAAACAACAGAGAAAGAGAGAGGATGTTCTCATAGATCTGGGTCTAGCAATGTGACTCAGTTTATGGGATCTGGATCCGCCACGTATGAACTCATCCCAATATTCCTGGCCTGGGTCTGGCTTCTGTGCTCAGCTTCTTTTGCTGCAGTCCATGGAAGTTAAAGCACTGTGACCCTCTGGCAAGATGTTCAGATCCTGGATTAGCTGGGTGGGTCTTGCTCCTAGCCTTTCTGCAGGGAGTTCTGCTACAGCGTTCCACAAGAGGCCTATGATGGAGGAGGTTCCCATGAGTGTGGATGATCCCACACAGAGATTGATCCTGGGTTTTGACTGGAGAGGGGTTTAGGGAGCAGCAAGCAGGTAGGAGGTAGCACACACACAAATACCAGGCCTGAGCTCTGGCTGGAGAGAAGCTGGGGAGCAGCAAGCAGGAAGAATTTCCCACACTCACAGGGTGATCCTCCTTTTTTTTTTTTTTTTTTTTTTTTTAACACGGGATTGAACTCAGGCCCTTGAACTTGAAAGGCAAGTGCTTATTCTACTGAACCATCTCCCCCCATCCTTTTTTAAAACTGTCCAAATTTTTTGTAATGACAATCATACCTCAGAAAAATAATCCTCTAAATTTTTCCCCTAAAAATGAAAATTTTTCATGGTTTTGAAACTTCAAGGATTTCAGTTAGCCTTTTTGACATTTTTAAGGGAACAGTACAAAAGAATTTGTACACCCACTTTAAAATTGTTATAAAAATTCCATCAGTGATGGTGGGGGGTGGGCAGCAGCTTAGAAGGCTTCCTTCACTGTTGACCAATTTTGCATGGCCATAGTTGGTTATCTGAGCAATGAATCTAAAGATAATTATATGTAACATAATAATCATTGTGTAATTCCTGTATTTTTCTTTAGTGAAATGGTGTATTATTTCTATTATTTTTTTTACCATAATTTATTTTCTTAAACAAGAGGTAGGTCCACAGATCTATAGTCTAAGTTTTAGTCTTGAGTCAGCCTTGTCCCTTGGTTCTAATAATGCTTTTGGAGTTCAAATGGTTCTAGGATACATTAAAATAAATCAAATTGCAAATATTTAAAGGTAAATTGACAAAGTAAAACATCTTCAAATAGCAAGAGATGGGATACACATTTTGCATAAAGGCAGTTTTCCATAAGGTTAGCAGGAGGCTTCTCAACAGAAATCACAGAAACTAAGTGAGAAAGCTCTGATATTTCTCAGTTGTAAAACAAAAAATTACTCATCCAAGTATACTATCCTTGGAAAAAGTAACTTTCAGAAATGAAAAAAAAAATAATCAGCTAGATGAACAAAATCTGAAAGAGTTCATTAAAATGACACCTGATTATAGGAAAGGAATTTTTTGTGGTGAAAAAAAAATATGGAGTAACAACATGGACAGATTTGATGGTATAAAACCCACTTACAAAGTAAATATACTATCACATTCAGAATATTTTGCAACTTCAATAGTGGTTGTCAATCACTTTTAATGCTAACATTAATTACAGAAGACAAATTAACTGCAGTTAAAATAACTTGTGAATGCATACAAATTATAACAAGTAAGACATGTAATAATAATAATGATGTGGAATAAATTTACTTGTAAGAAATAAAAGTAATACTATTGGGGCGGGGAGACAGCATAGTGGCATAAGCACCTACTTGGCAAGAGCAAGGTTCTGACTTCAATCCCCACTACCACAAAAGAAAGTAATGTCATTGTTTATAACTGAGGTTATTGTCAGCTTCAATTAGAATATTGTGACTATCAGATGTTTTACATAACTTGATGGTAACTAAAAGGAAGAAAACCACAGTAGTGCATACCTAAAAAAGATAAAATAGCAATAAATCAAACTAAAACATTACAAAAAATGAAAAAAAAATTATGAAAGAAACCAAGAGAAAGAAATAAACAAGTATAAAATATTTGGGAAGAAAGTAAACAAAATGTTAATAGAAAGTCCTTAATTAATAATTATATCTTTCACTTTAATAATCTTGTGTCATTTCTCTTAACTACCAAATGCTTAATGTATACAAACATGAATTGTTTATTTTGGAACTCATATTTTAAAAATATGCCTTTTTAATATTTCATATTTTCAACTTCCTTTGTGATAGTCTTCATTTTCTATTTTCTTTGACATATTAATTCTATATGCTTTCTAATATCAAAATTGTGGAGAACTGTATATCCATCAATTTTCAACAATTTCTTTGAGTTACAAGCCAAATTTTTTTACTGTGTTTCCTGTTTAGTAGTTTCTGGCTGTGTTATGGACAGCAAAGAGACAATGTAAATTTTCACCCAAACAATTTTCTTGTCTCTTTTGTCCCTAGTCACAAGGTAATGGTCATTTTAACTGATATTAGAAATAAAATTCAATTCAGACTTAACGCTTAACTATTTTAAGTCTAATGATTCTTCTTCTTTTTTTTTTTTTTTTTTTCCGGTTTACGCATTTGGTACAGGATCTCACCAAGCAGCTTGGACTCGTAGTGATCCTCCTGTTTTCAGCCTCCTCAGTGCTGGGATTATAAGTGTATACCATCATACTCTATTTTGGTGGCCAGTTTAGTGTGCCTGGGTGCGGGGCCAGCACCGCATGTGGTGCTGGGGATGGAACCCCAGTCCCTGCGCTAAGCAAAGCAGGTGCTTGGTCCACTGAGCTATCTCGCTGGCCCCTAATGGTTCTCTTATTAAGCACATGTCTTAATCTTACTGACCAGTTTGTTGAATCGATTTTCTATTTTCTCAGCATCTGAACACTGTGATGCATTGAGCTTTTACCATCAGATATTTTAATCTACCTTGTGAGCCTTATGAACTTCAAGAGTAACAATTTCTATGATATGTTTGCTATGTTTTATAATACAACCAGTATTGTTACTCTGTCATTTAGCAGCTTTTCTTCTGCAAACCCTATCTTCTGGTAGATACCAGAAGTTAGCAGATATTTAACAGGACAGTAAGGCTTAGATTTAAATCATTAAATTTCAAATATGTCCCACTAATACTTCATGCAGAGTAAAATTCTATTATATATTTTGCACTGCATGGTGAAAAGAAACTTTGGCTCTTTGCCCAAGAATTAGTAAACAAGAAAAAAAAAAAAAAAAAAGGAAACTGATGCAGATTGTCAATTTGTCTCCAAAAGTCCTTATATCTTGTCAAACTTACTTTTATCTGTTTTCATTGTTCCAGCATCACATTAATGTCTTTAAAATACATTTTAGGGTAAGTAAGAGCTCAGCAGATTAACCGCCTGCTTAGGCACGCATGGGGACTGCAGTTCGATCCCAGGCATGATGTGCAGCACTGGCCACACACCCTGGTGTGCTGAGCCAGACTTGGAGACTGAGCAAGGTGGCACACGCCTGTAATCCCATCACTGGGGAGGCTGAAAACAGAAGGATCACTGCGAGCCTGAGCTGCGTAATGAGACCCTGTACCAAATGGATATGGATATCAGCAATAATAATGACAAATACATTTTAAATAACTTATACCATTTTCCTTACATTTTGAAGTGCAAATATTAACCTACTTGGGCCAATTTAAGTGTTTCTCAAAAGCAAAATCTTTTCCTTGGGTTTTGGTGCTGGATATATTTGTATATTTTCTTCATCATAAAAGTAATGGAAAGGGTGGACCAAATAGCTCAACGGATTAAAGCGCCTGCAAGCAGGTGCAGGGGTCGGGGCTTCCGATCCCGGGGCCTGCCTTGCCGGCACCACCCCCTGGGTGCACTGAGACAGTGATTGAGACTAGGCGTGGTGGTGCATGCCTGTAATCCCAGCTCTTGGGATGCTGTAAACAGGAGAATCACTATGAGTCTGTTCTAGTAGTGAGACCCTGAACAATCTGTAGGCCCTTCCCTAAAAAATAAAATAAAATAAAATAAAATAAAATAAAATAAAATAAAATAAAATAAAAAAGGTAATGGAAATGGGAATGATTTTATTGTTTGCTAATAACATATTATATAATATATATTACATAAAAAGGAAAACAAAATCAATAGGAATTTCTAAGAGGCTGAAATTATCGTGAAAAACTGAGTCTATATATTTGTGTAATACAATTTATTGTCAATTAATTATTTCAGGCCTGGGGATAAGCTTAGTGGACTAAGTGCCTGCTTAGGCAAGCTCATTGACTGGGGTTCGAACCCTGGCAATACATGCCAAGCTGGCCTTGTCCCTGGGTGTGCTGAGCTAGCCACCGAAAACAGGCATGGTGTTAAGCACCTATAATCCCATCTCTGGGGAGGATGAAACAGGACAGTCACTATAAATCCAAGATGCATACTGAGACCCTGTACCAAATATATTTTTAAAAATATCTCAAATTTTTCTAGAACAAGTATCTCACTTTGTGAGCTGAAAGTTAAGATTTCCTTTAAGGCCATAATAAAGCCAGTAATAGGTATAATTATTTATGAAAAATGAATATGGAAATTTATTATCACATATTATAAATATATCAATAGGTAGAAAACAGTTTATAGAATTTAATTTGTTTGTAACAGATATTAACATAACTATGCTGTAGACTTAATTAAAAACTATGGCTTTGAGGGCAAAAGCTCCAAAATTTCTGTTTTTTTTTTATAATGACTATAATGAATATTTTGAATTAGTTTTTATATGAAATAAATTTCATGCACATCACTATGTACATGAGAAAAATTTCAAATAATAAATGAATACATAGTTGATTTTGTGTTAAATTTTGAGAGACCAAGGAGTTACAGGTACAAAGACAGATTGGGAAATCATTATTTTACAAGAAGCTCCCCAGGTTATTCTTAAAAACATAAATGTTTAGGCACTTCAGGACATGAATTTCAGTGTAATAAATAACTGGCAATAATAACCCATGAATGCAAATCGTTTGACAGCAGATTATATTATTTGAACTTGTTTTTCATAATGAGCTATCTCGTTGACTTGCTACTAACACTATGCTTCCTTGTTTTTCGATTTTAGTATTAATCTTTCTAATATCAGACTCTATTCTTTTTATCTCTTCCAGTCTCAACCTAATCCCTCAAACTATGCTTTTCCTATGAAAGAGGGGAGCTAGTATCCTTAAAAATGTTCACAATCCTTTATTAATTTTTGTCTAATTAGAATCAAATAGCCAACCAAGGCCTTTATATGTGAGATGAGTGTGAGGCTCATGTCACTAAGTCATAGTTTTTGTAGGACTGCATATCTTTTGCTCTTCTCTTCTTTCAGATTTATTTTTCTCAGATGTTGTCCCTCCTGACGTTACTCCCAACAGAAGAACTCATTTGAAGAATGAAGAATTTAGTTATATTTCAAGGTGAAATTTCTTTTGAAGGAGAGCTATAAGAAGAGAGTCAGAGGCAGAGATAGAGACTGAGACAGAGACAGTGCAGAGACCAACTGACAGACAGACAGAAAGACAGAACTGCAGAGAGGCACACTGCAAACAGTCATGTCTGTGATTCTTTGAATTTTATGAGAACATTATTGCATGGGAAAAGAAAAAAAATTATGCTGGTACTTTGACTATATTATTTGATCTCATAATAAGTGTAAAACATAGTTTTACATAAATATACATTCTTGCTAACAATTGAAGTTGGCAAATGAATTATAGAATACAAAAACAAGTCCCTCACAGCCTGACTGTCCTGTGTGCATGCACTTCCATACTATGCGAACAAAGCTTCTTTAAAAGATTTTTCCTGAATAATATTTCTAACAGTGTAAGGAACCAAGACCTTGAAGTAAACCTTTTCATTTTTGAAAGTGGGTTTACTACTTTAAGATTCTGTGTGGAATCCTCTGTGCATTTATACGCTGCCTCCTACTTCTTGCCCTGTGTACCTGAGTTCTGACACAGTAGAACATGAGAAACCAGCTTATCCTCCAAAGCTCATTTCTGACGGCTGGTAGGGTACAGGTCAGTGCTAGTGTAGACTGCTGAATCTTAATACTTTGCTACCCGTGTGCTTTGTATTGCGACTCAAGTGAAATGCAGTTGTTTGGAGAGATCAGTGAACAGATGATTAACAGCCATGATGAGCCCCACGCAGTAGTGTATTAAAGTTGTATCAAGCAAAAGCTATGCTCTGAGGGCACTGAAATTTAGCTGGCAATAAAGCACACTGAAAAGAGCATATCAATAGCTTCTTAAATAATTGTATGAAGTCAGCTAAAGTTACAAGATAACTACGCCATGCATAAAATCAACACCTGATTAGTGTCTCGAGTATGGCTATTGCTTTCATATAAGTAAGTAAAAAGTAAATTACACCCAAATGTGGAAATGATAATGCACAATAAGTTGTCCCACTGGCAGTAGTTCTTAGATTATCGATATATAGTATGAAAACATTAATATTGATAAAATCAGCTATAGTTGTAGTGGCAATAGAATGGCTGTTATGCATAATCTGAAATCAGTAGGATTTGCTTATATAAAGTGGGAAATATATGTGAAATGTGTGATAAAAAGATATCAAGGATGACTAAAATTTTAATCGAAGTAAATGAAAGCACATCACCACTCACTGAGCTACTAAAGGAAGAACTGATTTTAAGAAGAAAAGTAGTTCAGATCGAGACATGTCATGCTATTAAAAATCCTAGTGTAAATGGCACAGGAATATTTGGGAAAGTAACTTTGGAACTTATGATTTTCTTATGAAATAGTGATCAAACCCTGGGTGCCAGCAGCATATGCAGAGCATGAAAATCATGAGGATTAATGAGATTATGAGAGAATGAGCATGAGAAAATAAAAGATCAAGGGATAATTCCTTAAAGTATCCACAGATGAGGTAGAGAACAATCTATAATTAGGAAGAGAATGAAGAAATATTGTATATCAAAAAGTCAAGCAACTAAATTGGTTTCTAATGCAGTTCCTGAACCATCTGGTCAATGTATTAGGCAAAATAAGGTGAGTTTCGCCAATGAAAAATTGCCCATAGAAATTATTGATGTAAGATTTTGAAAATGGCAATTTTATGGAAGATATCAGAGAAGAAATGATAAGTGTGTGTCCAAGAGAGAATAAGGAACTAAAGGAAATAATACAGACAAACATTTCTGGAAATTTTAAGTATAAGAAGAGAAAAAAAAATTTGTTTGAGTATTAGGTGCAAATCACTGTACCTTTTCATTATGGAAGATGTTTCTCCATATTTATATGCTGTAGCACTGATGTAAAAGAAATAACTAAGAATTAGTAAGGCAGAGGTAAAATTCTGGAGATTTGCTTTTCAACACTATGAAGAAAGGGCCACATGGATGAAATAGCTGACACAGAGGAATCGCCCAATGGATCAGTGTTCCTAGATGGTTATAGGATGCAAATTGAAGCAGATCTGGGTTGGTAGACACAGAGGTACTATTGGCAGTGTCTTTCATTGTTTTTATCATATAAGTGAAACAGAAAGCAAAATTTTTTTCCTAGTATGAATTTAGTGGGGAGATTACTAGAAAGAACTATAAAAGAGCTTTTAACAAGAGTTTTTGAATGATGAAATTACAAAACTAGTACTAGAAATGTTAAGTGGCACCTGCATTAAGAATCTTGGACCAATTAATCTGTGTGTGTCTTTGAGGTATTTGTGCTTTACAGTCACATTCATTTCTTTAAATGCGAACAGTAGAAAGTTTTAATTGTCTGGGTCACTGCATAATATGAAACTTTAAAAACTATTTAGAGTTGGTTGGCTTCAAAACCTAATGGAAGAAAATATAATGCTTGATTTATGTTCAGGCTTGCTCTTTTTTTCCGCCTAATATTATCTATTTGAGATTCATCTATTTTTTTGTGTGTTTTGCAAGTAGTCCACAGTTCTTGTTTTATAGTCCATTGTAACAACCTACAATAACTTATCAATTCCTCTGCTACTTGACATTTTTCCAGTATTTAGCTATAATAAAAATGTTAGGCAAGATCTAATGACAGGCAATCACTTTCTATAAGTGAGGTATTGGCTAGTAATTAAAATAAATATTTACAGGTTGTTGAGGAAATATATAATTATTTTTACTATAGACTATCTTGAATAGAATTGTACATATTTCTAGGACAACATATGAGCACTTGTAGAATTTTCCTTAATTTCATAAATTTGTATGCCATATAAAACAAGCAGTTAATTTGGAATATTTTATGCTACATATGTACTTTTTGCATTTTATTATTTCTTCTCTGCTTTATTAAAATCAGAAAATAATACATGTTTAATTCATAAGTCAAAACAAGAATATAGAAACTTATATAGACTTGCCAAAATTTCTGCTTTATAAAAATATTTAGATTATAATAGCTATAAGCTTACTATTTGAGGGTGAATGGATGTTTCACATAAATGAGTTTATTTTATATGCAAACATATTTTTGCTTGTATATGCAATTTTTTCTTTATCAAATACACTCCACCAGAATTCACATGAATGTCATGTCTGAATAGTTATCACTTAGTAAATATCATATATGGTGCCAGGAAAATTAAAAGATCAAATCAACCAGTTCTTAGATATAATCTAGGGAAATCATGTAATCTCTCTGACAATCTTTCTTTCATTAAATCACTAATCTTCTCATCGTGTTGCTCTAATGATAAAGAGAAGTGATGTATAGAAAAGATCTTCATAAATTCCAAAGCTAGGAATTGGAAGTGAGGCTCAATGTTAAAATGGTTTCCTAGCATGTGCAAGGACCATGGCCCATGGTTCTTTACATAAATAATTTAACAGAATATATTCAAGTAGATTAACCTATTTTGAGGAAAAGCCAGATATGCATCAACTTTTTCCCCTTAAATATCTGCGAACCAAGGAATAAATTGGAATTCTTATAACTTCAATGCTATCCCAGAATGGTAAATGGTGATGCAGCTAACTTGTAAAGAATGGTGTTTTACTGATTCAGAATTGGTGAAAGTTCTCTAAGTTTTAAACTCTGAACTATGTTATAAATACTGCATCCTGCCATAAATCAAAAACAATGAAAACTATGTTATGAAACTACTGTGCTACTGAGATGCCAGGACAGATTTGTCCATTTAGGAAGCATTCAAACTGTCCACATTTCATTGACCTCTCTCCAAATACTAAGTGCTGCATAAATTCTTAATGATAACAATAGTGACCTAAGTTCCAGCTGTCTAATAGTTTTCAGCTTTAAATGTTGGTGGTGTAAGTTCAGTTGATGAGAGAATAGTGACTACACCATGGAAACCTTTATCACAATCAGGGCTGATCGGCAGTCTGAGCAGAAAGGCCAAGATTTGAATAAAGAGGCTAAATTCCTTTCTTCTTTTTGTGACTATTGCATCCAGCTTGGTAATACAGGCATTTTTTTTTTTCCATCTTGCACAAATCTTATTTAAGCACAACGTAAATCTCAATGGATCCAATTTGCACTGAAAGGACAATGTTACATGGTTCAAATTTGGAAGCCTTCTGACTTTAGGCAAGTCACCCAAACTTTGGAATTCTTTTTTATTTAATAGGTAAACTAGAAATAACAGTGTCTATTAAATAAATTTGCAATACTAGAAGACAATGAATAAGCAATATGGTGAAAAACTCAACGAGATATAAATTATTCAGTTCTAAGTTTTCTGGTTAACTAACTTCACACAACACTTTGGTAACCATTTTGTCAGGTTTTACTGGCAGTGGCATGGCAGAGAGGCAGAAATAAGGGGGAGGAGAGATTTTGTTAACTCTGAAGACACAGAGAAGATCAAGGGCAAGAAGATGGATAGATCCTCTGACCTGAGACAGGAATGATGAGACTTTATGGACTGTTGATAGTGGTGGAGTTTGAGAGGCAGGTTCAGTGACACACAAGGAAATGACTGGAGACTCCCTTGTATGCACGGGAAAGGTAAAAAGGAGGTGTATCCAGGGCTGGAGTGGGAAGAAAGAGGCAGTAATTACTGGGGAGAGAAGCTGTTGTTTTGGGGATTCAGCCATGTTGGATCAAGGCCATAATAATTTCATGCTAGGGCTATAAACTATCACCATTATCTACAATGATTCCAACACTTTTAAAAATTAATGAAAGCTGTATAAATTTTGTTTCTCTTTATCTGAAATAATTGCTCTGATTTGACTTGGTTCTTAGTGGCGGAGTTGGATTGTTAGCATTTATCGATTCTTGAGTTACTACTCAGCAGATGGTGCTCCCTCCCTTTTATGAAACAGGTCTCAAAACTAGATTATTATTTAAATATTGCATAAAATGTACTTATTAAGTTTATCAGGATATGTTATCAATATTGCCTAAAATTATATCTACAGCTGATTAATTTCTTTTTCATTTGTCTTGCTTCCTCTTTCTGTCATATTGTATATTTATCTGCCGTTGAATTCCTTTAAAAAACAATGAGACTGTGTTTCTTCCATGGGCAAAAATATTGAACCATTTCTTCTTGTATTTCAAGTTAATTGCAAGCTCTGGAGGGGCAATAACTGGCACCTGCCTCCTTCTGCATTTGTATTTCAATTCTTTTCCTTTCTCCAACTTTACCAAAAATGCTTTCTTTCACATTTTCATTTGACCTGCCTTTTTTTTTTTTTTTTGGAGAACCAGGGATTGAACTCAGGCCTTTGTGCTTGCCAGGCAAGCGCTTATTCTACTGAGCCATCTCCCTGGCTCCTGACCTGCCTTCCTATTGTCTTTCAATCAGCTGCTGATCTTTCTTCCTTTTGGATCCTCTTTTCCTTTCTTTCTTTTACAAGGCCGATGCCTTAATCTTCAAGTCCCAATTAGTTATCACTTCTTTAGAGATAGCATTGCTGACAATCTCATATAACCTCCTCCTCATTGTAATTTAAAATATTTAACATTAACTTGTTTTGACCTGGTTTCCCCACTAGAATAAAAGCTATATGTTCACAAAAGCCATGTTATTAGTGAAGTCACCAATATATCTCATGCTTTTAGTCAAAAGCCTACCACACACTTGCTTCTCAACATATATTTATGGATGCATGAACAGCTGACTGACCTTGCAACTCTCAGAATGGTTGTATATTTTTAAAACCTTTACTTATCATCAAGAAAATGAGAAAACACAACTACCTGTCAATTAGGATATTGCTATTACTTATAAGAGTCTGTATATAAGCTGGAATTTTATTTTTAACACATGATTTCCCTTCATATTTTCATGAATTATTTATCATTTATTCACTGTGATTTTGGTAAGCATCTGTTCTGAACAACTTGAAATATGTCTTCGAGATGCTTGAAAAAAAGAATTCATAGCATCAAATACATCCAGGCTTGAAGAGCCTTCATTCCATTATTGTCATTTCAGAGCCAGTGTCCATTCCTGTGGCGGACCACCTGGGTGACTCTCCTTGAAAGAGGAGCAGTTGTCTCCATTTTGACTGTGACTGACCCTATGTTCTTGTAGTGACACGTACAGATCTGGATCCAATGTTTCCTTTTTCTTCAACTGGCTTTAAGACATGCATGTCAATGCAGCTGAGGTGCTGGTGATTGATCCTTGAACATGGCAGGCAGTGTTTCCCGCAGCACACCATTGTTCCTTAGTGTAAGCCATGTTGAGCCAGGATAAAGAGCCAGTGCTCCACGCTGTAACTAGGATCAAGCCTCAAGATAGAGGCAAAGATGACAAAGGAAAGAAGAAGTAAACCAGCTATTTTAACCACTGGATCTCAAACACTCCTAATTTGCCAGATTAGAAAGCCAATAATGTGTTTCCATATTTCTGCTTTACATATTTTTTGCATCACATGTAAAGAAAAAATATTTGCACATATTATATATAGTGCATATTTAAACTCTTTCAGATAAAATAAAACAATGAAAGACTAAAATTTGTTATTTTTATTTTAGTTTCACTAAAATAGACTTAGCTCAGCTATTTATACAGGAAAAGATGTTTTCTTTCTTTTTTTTTTTTTTAATGGAACCGGGGATTGAACTCAGACCCTTGAGTTAACCAGGGAAGCTCTTATTCTACTGAGCCATCTCGCCGGCCTACTGAGCAATCTCCCCAGCCGCTATTTGTTAAATATATAATCATGTATTGGTTGATGCAGAGTTGTATGTTGAGACTTACGGAATATTGGATGGAAATCTCTGCTTGATATCTTTTGGAAATACCACACCTCATCAAAGATTTTTGCTGATTATTTGTATCTTGTATTCTCAAAGTCGTTGTTCGTCTTATTCATCTTTTCCATTTTTTTTTTTATCACACCTTACAAACCTCTGCATTTCTTTACATTTACCTATACTTTGAATTTCAGCCAAGCTTGTTACACAGAGCATATGTATAAAGAAAGTGTTAACTGTGTGTGTTTCTAGAGGGCAGTTTACATTTCAGCAGGACATAAGTATTTTGTCAAATTTCAAAATTTTCCCTCATCTTTTTTGCCTGTACACTACATTTCTGAATGATGCTCAAATACAAGATATCTAGACATTTATCTTTGCACATATTCATCATTCACATACCAAAGTAAGTGTTTTAAGTAATTTTGAAGAGAAAGGTAATTTATCAACTAATAGAAAAAAATATTATGCGAATGGAAGTTCCAATGAATGACCTCATAGATAAAATTTCCTCTTGATAACCCAAATCTCATCTGGTGGTAAGAGCCCCACACTTTGCCAATAATTGAATCATGCACCAATCCCTACATAAGTGAAGACAGCAACTTAAAAATGCACTGATTAGCATGTGAAGAGAAAAATTGTTTTGGGAATGTTCCCCAATGAGATAGCATAGAAATCTTAACGTTTCAGTCTCCATTGTTATTGGAAAACTATACTGTTTTCCAGGAAAGTTTTAGTCAGAATGTAGAATTTTAGTCAGAATATAAAATAAAAAATTACTAAGAACATAAAATAAAAGGGGCCAAGGAGATAGCTTAATAGAGTAAGTGCTTGCCTGGCAAGTGCAAGGGCCTGAGTTAATTCCTTGGTTCCAAAAAATAAAAAATAAAAATAAAATGTAAAATAGTATAAATTTTGTCAGAATATAAATCAAGCAAATTTCTCCATAGGATGATTCCCATTGTTATTATTTCTCATTGTTACCAAATTTGAGATCATTTTAAAACTCATGCACATGAAGATTTTCCATATTTTGGGGTGATTTTGGTAAGTTTAAACAAACAAGCTTATTCTGGACATGCAGTCCCATATGAGTCGAGTGACAGCAGTGCCATAACCTGCATCAGACTTGGGCCACCAGACCTCTTTCAATAAGACTTGCTCTTTCCACTGATTTCCTTGAATCATGAATTTGTACTAACTGGGACCTTTCTAAGGTTTTCTTACAAAGAACATTGTTTTATTTCAGTTTGGATCCCAGATTTAAATTTAAATTTTTGGGCTTCTTAGTTTTTCAAACTGATTTCCATTATTAATAGTCACTAAACTACACAAAATTTCATTAATGATTAAAATTATTTGATAATATGAGCTTACAGAATTTTTTTTTTTTTTAGACCAATGGGAAAAGTGGAAGAAACTACTTCAGGCTTCTTGGTAATAATTGTGTAACAAGAACTTTAATTTTTTTTTTTTCAAATTTAAAACCAAACAGGTAGAAGCTATCAAGACATACTAGCAAAGAATCTAAGCAGCTAATTCTAGCTTAGTCTTTTCTATTTGCACTCATTTTTTCCCACTCATTCTTGTTTCTACCTGTTCCACTGTTGGGTAAGATAGTAACCATAACTGTGGATCAAAGATCTGTGATCCAGGAGGTGTCATTTACAGATCACCTCCTGGATAAGATCAATGACAAAATAATCTAAGCTCCCTGTGGCTCTTATTTTCAAATATATCTTAGTGGTAAATGAAATACTTTACTGAAGTTTCCTTAAATTATTGCATTTTCTTCTCATTCTCCATAAGGTTTAAAAAATTTTTAATGGCTAATATTCTATTAGAGATTCAAATAAGTCCAATTCTATAAGAACTATAAGCACTGACTTCCATGCCTAACTACAGGCACCAACCACTACACACAGATACTGTCAAAATAATACCGTAGTGATTAGTTATTGTTTTTCAAACAGTAGCAAGCACAGTTCAACACATGCTGTATTTCATCGCTTTCAGTATTGCAGAGTGCGTGATTCAGAGCTGGTCAGTTCATATTGTTGCACAGAGTAGGGGAGACAGATCACCAAAAAACTGAGAGAAAGTTAATGATAATTATATTCAGGGAACTGAAATTTAACTAGCATGATGAAGATCTGATTAAAATAATGAAAATAGTGGCTAGTGGCTAGATACACATCTTTATTCCCAGTTCTAGTGTAATCTAGAATCTCACCAGTCATTGCTTGGTGAGATTGATGTCACGGAGTTATATTTTCTATGTATTATTTCATTTATCACTCAAAATAACTCCAGTACTTAAGTTGGTTCCCATCTTATTAATTAATTAATTAATTATTCTGTACCAGTGATCAAACTTGGGACTTTGCTCTTGAGGGGCAGATACTTATGCTACTGAGCTATCTCCCCATATTTTTAAATTTTTTCTTTATTTAGTTTTTGGTTCCGATTTTGAAGATGAGGGAGCATGACTAAGAGAAAGATTGCAGAGACAGTAGAGTATTGAATTAAACCTAGGTTGAGCAGGAGAGATAGCTTCTGGGAAGATCACACTTGAACATGTACCATCTACATGCAATTTGTAATCTTAAAAACGGTTGTTTCTGGCCTTATTTATACACATTGGACCACGGGAAATCATTTATATTTCAATCAGTTAAGAATATTCTGCTTGGTTCCTTCTTCCACTATCCATCTTGCAAATGAAATTCTTGTGTATAAACATTCTCTTAATACTTCACATGGCCAAAAAACAGTGCTATTCTGTTCATGGTACTATTTCATCTTATTGGATGGATGTTTCCGGTACTAAGAACTGAGTCTAGCAGAATGAAAATACTTTATATTATGGGAAAATATTGGTCAGAGTCATTTACCATACAAAATGAATGGCCTGAGCTCAGCCTTGACAATCTGGACTGAATTGTGATCACAAAGGATCTTTTCCAATAGGTTGAATACATTTTTGATGCTTTTGTTTATGCTTCTATATTTTATCTAGAAAAATACTCTGCCAGAAAATGTCCTCATGGAAAGCACTTCTCTATCCCACCCATCTATATTTAGAAAATTTAGCCACTGCCTTGTAATTCTCTTTGCTTTTGAAAAAGCAATTTAACAAATTAATAGAAGCCTCTCAAGGTTTTCACAAAGACTTACTGCATCCAAGTGATGGCATACTTGGTGTTTCCTCTTGGGGAAACTTTCATGCAATACTCTGCTTTTGATCTTTGCTCCTGAGCTGGGGAGTGCACAATGGATGGTTTTTCCTGAGCTTCTGACTGCACTAATTATTTAGGATTCAATCACATTAGAGGTTATCCTGCGTGGTCACATATAGCTGCACTGAAGATAGCAATGTGTAATACTAGAGCCGTGCTTGGAATCCCTGTCATTCTCATCTTCTAAAGTCCCATACTGCTTCTAAAGTCACATCAATTACTGCTATACTGTCTCTCAAGTAAATGTTTGTTTAAAAAAGAAAGAAAGAAAAGATAATGAATGAAAACGAGAGACAAGAAAAACGTCATAGGTCTGTCCTGCTACTATGCTGTATCATATGGTTAGATTTCTAAATTTCTGTATAAGAATTTGTAACTGTTTCTTTTTTATTTTTACTATTTTTTATTTTTTTCACATTCTGAATGGATTTAAAGTTTAGCATATTAATGATTAATGGAAAATATCTGTTCCATGTTATAGCTAGGGCATGTGCTATTCAGACAGATACTGATGTTAAGCTCAACAGCATATGTTTTAGGGTAATTTCATTAAGCTTCTCTTCTGGAGGGTTAACAACTTAAGTTTACGTACATTTAAATGTATGAAGTGCGTTTTACTGTTATGTGTTCACTGAAAGGTCAGGAAAACATAAACAGTTTTTTAAAAATACAACTTTACAAAGAAAAAAATGCTACCTCTTCAGCTTATTATACAAATCTTCTAGGCGATAGACAATGTTGCTGAGCTCTTTGAATTGAACATAAGATGAGAGTTTTTGTGAGTCATCACACTTGGAGTAGGGAGAATGTTTCATTTTTAAAGTTATGATGTGAGTAGGAAAAGAAAATAGTTGGAATAATGTGACATTTGAATATAGTTAGCATTTCACACATTTTGACATGTATTTTTAAAATATCAATTAAGAATTTAAGATTATTGCTCTAGGAATTTATTACATGTTTTCATGGATTGTACAAAATCTTTTAAAGCATAGAGAGATCAAAATTTATTACTATTATGGTTATAATTAGTGTTAAATAATAAAAACAACTTCAAAATGTGTTTATAGTTAGGAAAATATGCAGTAATAAATTATTATGCTATGAGTTAGTAGTAAAATTATAAAGACACTTTATGCTTACACTCCAGATTAAGCATGACAATGTACTAAATCATGTAAATAATACAAATTTCTTAAAGATTTCTGAAAGAAAATGAAATTCCATGAAAATTTTCCCAATTTTTATGCACTACTTGTAGTCATATTTTTTTTAAGGAAATGACATTTAATATTCAGAAAGATCTCAATGTTGTAAAAGAATGCATCTAATTTTTTTTTTTGTGGCCAGCTCAGCCCACCCTGGGGATGGGACTGTTACAGCATGTGGTGCCAGGGATCAAACCGTGGTCCCTGTCTAGTTGCCTAAGCTGGTGCTTTATACTGCTGCACTATCTTAATGACACAAGGCATCTAATTCTTAAAATCAAGTAAAACCTTCCATATTCTTTCAATTTGCTGATTTTCTTTTCTTTATTCTTAATTAATCAATGAACCTAATTAAGTGAAACATTTTAGAGTAAGTTCACCCACACATACTACTCTGTCTTCTTTGAAGGAATAAAAGAAAATGTTGTCTTGGATAGCAGGATAGATAGTCCCTGATTGTATTCCCCATGGAAATACTGACTTAAAAAAAGCATCCAGAGATTACAATACTTCTTCCTGAAGCCAGAGCAGACATCACTTAACCAGATATATATAGTACAACAATTACAAAGGTTAAAATTGAATAGGTTGAGTTTCACTTATGTAAACCAGCTGTCCTCCAATCTGCAAAAGTGCAGTGCCAAGAAAGATGCTCTTGTCTCACAAGCAAGGTAAATCTACACAGAGTGAGAAAAATGAAGCTAATTATTTTAAGCCCAGTGAGCTACATCTCAACTAACAACTAATCAAGGTTAATAAATTAATGTAGGAACAAATTTGTAAGTTCTTTAATGAAAAAAA
>NW_004524588.1:8253176-8257373 GCF_000260255.1 Octodon degus
ATAATACTAGCTTAAAATTTACAAAGCTAGAAAAGGATATTCACACTTAGAATCTTGAAGCCAATATAATCCCAAAATAAATTTATTCTAAAAAGGTCTCTATCAAAATGTATTATAAACATATTGTCAAATGGCTCAAACAAAGAATTTTGAAGCAGCAAAACAAAATAACAAAATGAACTCATGTAAGGGAAGAGTGTAAAACTCTTAGTGATTGATTAGCAAAATGCATGCAGGCCAGGTGAGAATAGTATGACATATATAGTAAAGTACTCAAATGCAAAAGTGTTAAGAGCATCAGTAGTAATAAAATTTTGTTAATGGTTATATAATATAAAACAAGTAGATGATAACATCAAAGCAGAGGATTATAAGAGAAATTAGAGTTTTGACTGCTATTTAAGTTAGTTCAGTAACTGCTTAAAATATAACCAAACACAAGAAATTTTGAATGAGAACTAAGTTGGAACTGTCACAATTTCCAATGTAAAACATTTTACTTAGCTACAGTAAACTAAGCGCTATAGTACTGGTATAAGCATACACATATTACCAATGCAATGCAATAATAAAATCACATGTAAGTTAACTGATATTTGATAAGGGTGCCAAGAATACACAGAATGGTCTCTACAGTATTTACTCATTAAAACTTGTATATACAAATTCAAAAAATAAAATCAAGTTTTTATTAGTTAGCAGATACAATACGTTAAAATGGATTAAAAACTTTATTTGTAAGACCTGAAACAATAGCAAAACTTCTCATTAATGGCCTTAGAAATTATTCATTTTATTTGCACCAAAAATGTAGGCAAAAAGGGAGAAATAGACAACTTCAATAACGTCAAAGTAAGTCATCTACTTGGGATAGGAAATAATCAACAAAACAAAAAGGCTCATTAGGTATCGTGTTCCGAAGTACTGTTTGCCTACGTAAGGTCATGGATTTGATCCCTAGTAGTGCAAAAAACTGTTAAATACAGTGAAAAAGTAGGAAGAAAGAAAGGAAGGAAGACAGAAGGAAGGAAGAAGACAGAGAAGGAAAGAAGGGATAAAAGAGGGATAGAAGAAAAAAAGAATAGAGAGAGGCATAATAAAAAACAACCTTTGTTCCATTTTATGCAAATGATAAATCTGATGAAGTTTCAATGTTCCAAGTACACTTTCACAGCTCAATTTCAAAAAAGTCAAATAGTCCAATTTAAAAAGGAGCAATGGGGCTGGGGCAATTGCTCCGTGGCCTATGTGCTTGCCTCACAAGCGCAAGGACCCGAGTTCCATCCCCAGTATCTCATGCCGTCCTGGCCGCTGAATCAGGCATGATGGCATATGCCTGTAATCCCAGCACTGAGGTGCATGAGACAGGAGGATCACTATGAGCCTGAGCTTAATAGTGAGACAGTGTATCAAATAAATAAAAACAAAATGTTAAAAAACCTAAAAATAAATAAAAAAGGAGCAACCAAACTAAGTATGTACTTCAAAATACATGTACTTCTAAAATTAACTTCAAAAAGTACAAATGTCCAAAGCTCATAGAAAATGAAGCTAAAATTTTCTAATGAGTAAAACTAAAATTCCAGCTACAACAATTGTGTATCTTAGTTACTCCTTGATACTGGGACAAACCACCACCTACAAGTTAAAGGAAAGGGTTGCTTTGTTTGTGCTTACATATTCAGGCTGTAGTTAAATTGTAAAACTACAGAGAGCAAGTGTTTGGGACATGGAAAACCATTTATTTCATGGTAGCCAGGAAATCCAAAAAGGAGGGTGTTAGGGAAGGATATGTCCTTTTTCCTGTCACATCTTCTAACACAAGCTCCAAACAAGCCCTAGCTTTCAACAGCAATTCAATTATGAATGCAGCAGTTATTAATAGACTAATAAGCATAACACATCCATGATCCAATTACCTTTCAAAATCCCCACATCTGAATATATGAGGCTTTAGGGACACATTTTAGACCTAAAATATAATATTCTCCCCACAAGAGACTCAAGCCCATTTCATTAAGAGAAAACGTATTTACAAAATCCCGAAGGGCTACCAAAGCCTCAGCAATTCTAGCATTCCTGAAAACTCCAAGTTCAGTCTCTTCTATCACTCAACAAAACAAAACAAAATAAAACAAAAAACCTCAGCTGTGAAGCCTGTAAAAATAAAAAAGAGAGCTAAACACTGCCAACATACAAGTACATAGTGTAAATATTTCTATTCCAATGTAAGAAATATGATGATATAAGCAATGAAATTAAGTGAAGGATGCAGTGTCACAAGGCAAACTAAATCTCATAGTTCCATTCAAGCACCCAGAGAAAGTTGTGAACAAGAAGGATTGAGCAAACCTCTCTCCTTGGAAATGCCAGGTGCAACTTTCATGACCTCACTCGTGGGTTGGCTCTGCTCACTGCCTGCTAAGGTCTTCCTTAGCAGATGAGCGTCTCCAACTTCCTGGGACTGTTAAATTTTCAGTCCCACAAATTCATGCAGTGTCCTCTTAGGGACATACAGACTGACTTCCCAGGCTTTGCATTGATATCTGGTTGTAAAGCTCCCCAACTTCACGATTCTTGCATTTTATATGCCTATAAAATCTGCACCCTGTGGTAGTTATCAAAGCCTTGTACTAGCTAACATCATAGTGCAGCCCCTAGATATCAAGGTTGCAGAGGTTTTGGAGTGTTGGATAGCTGGACGCTGTGAGCGACATCCTTAGAAATCAATTCCCTCAATATTTTTTCTCCAGCTGGGTGTTCTAGGCTACTTTCTCAAAGCAAATCATTCAAATGATTTGACATCATTCTCTGTCTTTTCCTTCTTTTTTTTGGGACAGTGTCTCACTATGTAGTCTAGGATACCATCAAACACACAACAATCCTCCTGACTCAGCCTCCTGAGTGGTGAAGATACAGGCATACCTCCATCTTGGGCTTATATTTACTCTTTTATAACCATGATCCAGTGAGAAGTTTCATGTTACTGATTCTGAAATTCTCTCCAACTACCTTTCCTCTTTTTCTGATACAAAGAACTTGACTTCTTTTTAATTCTATTTTTTTCAGAAAACATTTTCTTCTTTTCCTCAGCTTTGTAGCTACTACCTTTCTGATAAAATTAAAACCACTTCAAGTGCTTTTTGGTCCTATTCTTGAAGCCATATTTGGCTAAAAGCAATCAAGAATAGCCACGCCACAACCTCAATGTTTGGCTGCCTTTAAATTTCCTACACCAGTTTAACTAGTTCATTACAGTTAATCTCAGACTCCTGCAAAGTCTAAGAGTATAGGCAAATGCAAACAAATGTTCTCCTAAAGAAGAACACACACAGCCTTACTCCAACTGCAAATGTGAGCCTCTTTTACCCAATGGAAATCTTCTGAACCTGTATTTTGCATCTCTATGAGCAATCTAGAACCTTCCATTGAGTTCAGATTGCAACACTCTAGAGGTTTTCTGTCCTATTCCAAACTTTTATAAACACTTTCAGTGAATCACTTTGAAGTCACATGACTATATATGTCATAACAATGAACCTAGCCTCTGTATAAAAAAATCTGTCTTAGTTTCTTTCTTCTTTCTGGCATGAAATTCCTAACAGTCAAAATGTAAAAAAGGAGAGGTTTACTTTGGTTCACAGTTTCAGGCACAGTGAGAGGCCAAAATAACATAGTAGAAGGGCCTTGGCAGAGGAAAGCTGATCAGATTGCTATGGTCAGGAAGGAGAGAGAGAATGGAGGGCCGGTGATGAGGGAATATCTTCCAAGTCACACACTGTGACCTACACCTATCCAGGCCCCACATCCTAATACCACATTATTTATGAATATATGAGTGGATTATACTGAGGGATATAGCAATCTGATTGGCTAACTATGCTGTAAGATCCCCACCTTTGAACACATGGGGCTTTTGGAAGACATTCTAAATCTAAACTACAATGGCTAGAAATCTCACTTCTGGCTTTATATCCAAAATAATGAATACTAAAAGTTCTTTGAGATATCTGTACTTCTTTCTTCACTGTACTGTTAGTGACAATAGTCATAATATGGGAAAAAACCAAACTGTGTTTTAAATAGCCATTCTATAGAGAAAACATAAGTCTATCTATCTATCTATCTATCTATCTATCTATCATCTATCTATCTATCTATCTATCTATCTATCTATCTATCTATCTATCTATCTAT
>NW_004524588.1:8257473-8274633 GCF_000260255.1 Octodon degus
TGTAAATAAAAAATGAATTTAAATTTCAAAATAGAGGTTGAAATATCTTTAACAAATTCATCCTGTGCAACAGCATAACAGTCTACTTTATCTTAAGTGTGCGCAGGATTTTTACATGACAGTTCAATTAGGCAAAACCATCTAACACAAAGCCTATTTTATAAGGCGCTAAGTAGTTCATGTAAGTAGTTGAATACTTTCCTAAGTGTGAAAATCAGAATGGTTTTTCTGTATTTTTAGGAAAGTATCTCAGTTAAATTTTTGAAGTATAGCTTCTATGGAATATTTTTTGTTTTCTTTTTTTACCAATTTAAAGGGGAAGGAGGGCAATCAAGACAGCTCAGTGGACTATCTTAGGCAAGTGCTCTGCTTAGGCAAGTGCAGGGATCAAGGTTCAATCCCTGGCACCATATGCTGCCCTGGCCCCACCAACAGGTGCACTGAACTGGCCACCGAGTCTGGGCATTGTGGTGCATGCCTGTAATTGCAGCACTGGGAAGGTTGAAAATAGGAGGATCACTACTAGTCCAACATACACAGTGAGACCCTGCACAAAATAAGAAAACAAACAAATAAACAAACAAAAAATCTTTAAAGAGGAAAGACAAGAAATGGAATGGGGGAAAGAGATGTTTCTATGTGTGTATACAGGATGGTTTGGATAATTGTACAGTGGATTTCTGCTGGTCTACAGAAAGGAACAGTTAATGCTTAAATCTTTTTCATTTTTCCCTCTTTCTCTCTTCTTAATTTCTTATAACTTATTTTCTTTTTTTCTCTTTTTACAATTTTGAATGCATATATCCAGTAATCTGAACAAGTTTATGACAAAATTATGCAGTGCAAAAAATACTGTGGAATTAACATGATTTTGTTTAGTGAAATTCTGTATCAGTTCTAATTTTGTATTACTATTTTGTAATTTTTCAAAAATTTAAGAAGAAAATGAAGTAGAAAAAAATTAAGCCATCAAAATCAGAGACTATTTAAAAAGTTCAGTCATCTTACAAGAGAAAAAAAAAATTCTGTCATTTGTTCCAACAGGAATTAGGGGTTGGAGATTTGGCTCAGCAGTAGAATGCTTGCCATGCAAGCTGGAAGCCATGGTTTAGTCCTAGACAAAAAACAACAAATAATAAACCTCCCTTAAAAACAATTCAACCAAAAAAATAATCATACAGCAAAATCAAGAAAGACCAAGCATGAACAATGCAACTGTTCAAACAGGAATGGGCCATGATGACATTATTCTAAGAATAATAGGTCAGATTTAGAAAGATAATTACTGAATAATGCATATAAATAGGTCATTTAAAATATTACAATGCATGAATTGTAAATTCCACTGAATAGAGGAAATAGAAAATGGTAAGATATTGTTTGCAAGGTACAATTTTCGGATATAGCAGATGAATCGCTCTAGAATCTAATGTATATAATAATGCCAGTCTGTGACAATACAATATTATAGAAGTAAAACTTGACCAAGAGAATAGAGCTTGTTTTCAGTGTTCTTAATACACACAGAATAATAAATAATTAAAAGGGGAGCTTTAACAATCACGGATATGATTTTGGAATTGATTGTGATGACAATCAATTTCGTGAGTGTGCATTTAGCGCCATACTCAATCAAGTTTTATGCTAAATAAGCATATTTTTTTGTGTGCCACCCACAGAGTACCATGAAAGACTGGAAAACTTTATGCCATGGTGTTTTCTGGATCCTTATGTTCTTTCCTATTTGACTCTGCATTGAATAAAGTTTTTCTTTTGTGCTGATTCTCATCCATGGGAAGACGCAAAGATATTTTCTTGTAATGGTAGCTTTGCATTTCATACAGTATATTTTCTGTCTTTCTCTTACACTGATCAAAGTTCACATGAAACACTTCCACCCTTGATATGAGTCAATTGCTTTTATCATTACTTCATTACTTCGTGCTTCATTAACTACACAATCCCAGGTCCATTGTCAAAAAGTGTCTTCTAATCTTGTGTTTTTAGATCTGCATGTGCTACCTCACTGTCACATGTAGCATGTAGATTCTCATTCAAGTGATCTGTTCCTAATTCTAAAAGTTTGTAATTCTAGTAAGGAGAGTCCAGTCTTGCCATCCTTAGTAGACATTCTGAGTGGCAAAATCCTAATAACTTCTCATTACTGTTACCAAAATAGACATTTCCATGAGCTCCATTTGGTGAGTGAACACATGAATGTATACGCATTTGTGTTCTGCACTGTGTAAATATTACAAGTAAAAATTATATTTTTCTAGTTTGTGACTTTCAAGTTAAGTGATTGCATGTAATGTTTTCCCTTCATTCAGCAACAATTGATTTATTCATGTAAAATTGGTCAAAATAAAAGTGTTAAGCATTGATTACTACTTAAAAAAACTGATAGAAATTAGTACAATCATCTTAGCTATCAACATGATTTTCCCCCTTCTGTTTTTTTTCTTCCCTGTACAATATAACAACTACTTTTTAATACCTATCATCTTGTTTTATTTTTGAAATTGTGCATCATCTCTAATGTTTTATGTATTATTTTTTATTCTCTTTACAATAAAAAATTATTCACAAATCAATATCTTCCTTAGTGAAGAAGATTTGAGCATTACTGTACAACTGTGTCATGCTGCATCTGCACTTTCCCTCTTTTGCTTACTAAATAATCATTTATTACCTGATTACAGATAATGCACGGGCCAGCAGCTGTATTGTGCTGCATGATATATGTCCCTCACATTCAAGGATCCCACATCTTTATGGAAGACATACGGTAGTAAGAAAGATGGTAATATTGAATTCAATACAGAAAAGTATGAGTGCAAGGGCAAAGGTAAACACTGCACTTTCTGTATTGCTAAATATTCACAGAATGTGTGATTTAATAGAGTAAAAATAAGCATACAGCAGAACATTTGAAAGAGCCAATCCTTTCTCTTTCAAAGGCAAAAATAGCACTTGAAAAAGCAAAGAGGCATTAAACATTATGGTATATTGAAATCATCATAGATAATTCAGAAGCCCTATAGAGAACTAGCAAAACACAAGGATACAAAAATAGACCATCCAACCATGAATGGCCTTTACTTTAAGAAAGACGCACCTTTGTTTTGACAATGTGAAAGTACTGAGTTGTAGAGTCTTAGGAAATACCGAATAATAAAAAGACACGTCTGAAAGATAGCATGTTGGTAGAAAGCAGAAACAATGAATTCTGAATTGAGTCAATGCCAATCATCAGAGGCAATAGAAGGAAAACCAGTAAGTCTGGAAAATTGGATACTGGAGTAAAGAATACAAAGCAAAAGCATTTTCAAATTCCAAGCCTGGGTAATAGGTGGGTATTCGCCAAAGTATTTGTTAAAGTACCATATGTATTGTTTAAGTATGAAAATTTCTTGGAAGTAGTAGTAATGAGTTGAGGTTTAAATTACTAAATTTGAAACTTTGGTAGGGAAATCTGATAATCAAACATCTGTTGGTTGAGAAATATCTATATATCTATATATCTATATATCTATATATCTATATATCTATATATCTATATATCTATATCTATATCTATATCTATATCTATATCTATATCTATGTATCTTCTTTTTGGAACCCTAAAATACTACTTTGGAAACTCAAACAGCTGTCTTACACACAATCTCAAAATCACATTAGTTCTTCTGGCTTGCATTTGAATTTGAAGACCTGCAAGATCATAAGATGATAGTAGCTCTTTACATCATGTTCAGTGCTTTTTTGAGAGGATTATCAGAACTGATAAGATAGCTCACCAGACTAAACATCCACTTAGGCAAACACAGGGACCAGGGTTTGATCCCCCTGGCACCACATGCCATGCTGGCCTCTCCATTGGGCATGCTGAGCTGGCCACCAAGACTGGGACAGGGCGTGCATGCCCGTAATCCCAGTGCTGGGGAGGCCAAAAACAGGAGGTTCACTACAATTCTGAGCTGCATAGTGGGACTCTGTACCAAACACATGCACAAACAAGAGGACAGTATTATCAATAATTTTATTTAAAATAATTTTTATGTGTGAATATATGCATATGTATATGACAACAATGCATGTAAATATGTGCTTAACTGCTTGTTTGTGATGACAATGAAGTCTGACAGTTTTAAAAATATGATTCTCAAGTATATTGTGCTAATATTTTGGCTCAGAAATTTACATTGATTCATGGTGTCAGGACGTTTGGACAATATTAATACAGGACTTTGCTTGATTGTATATAAATATATGACAATGTGCCTGACTTGATCCCTGTTGATAAATGGGTAATGTAAAAGTTCCCACCCATTCTCCTGTATTCCTCTTCACATTCAAGAAGAAAGCTGGCTTTTTAGATCATAAATAGTTTATGTAGCTTGCAGAGCTTCCAATGAAGTGTGCTTGTTTAGGTGATTACATTTAAAATCAAAAGGAAACTCAAAATGAGATTGACTGCAGGTAGGACTGCATGGTTTGGAACAAAACACAAAATTCATGCTACTGCAGAACAGGTTGCTCATTTGCAGTCATAACACAAGAGTTATAGCTTGTGATTATTTTATTTACATACGCATCAAACTGATGAGATGAGATTTACATTTACCCTACTCTTTTGTTTCCATCTGACTATCATTAACTTTCAAGATTAAATAAGAAACTTATTGAACTGTAACATCAAATACTTATTAGTAAATTGCTAGGTAATTATATATGTATGTTATATATTTATATATTTATACATAACCTAACTAAATCTGCAACCAAAGCCACTGGTAACTTTGTATAACTCTGCACCATTAATTTCTTCAGAGTGACATTCTGATGTGAGCTGAACAGATGGAATTGCAGGATTGTTCTAGCAAATTTATCATAAAAAATGCATCCGACACCTGTGTAATTTGCCTAATCATTTTCCTAATAAGCTCCCACCATTAATTATGCACGATTTCCACAATGCAATCAAGATAAAAGTAAATCTGATGACTTAATACCCTTCAAAATAATTGGTTCACCCAACACAAGGCCTCCTTTGCTTTCGGTAGCCATTTTAGTTAATTAGAAAAAGGGTGCACCCCGTTGGAGTCAGCAGAACCTGAGTTGATCGCTTGGTGGGAGGTAGACCTGCTGGGTTTTTGGGCAGGAGTCAAGGATATTAACTGGTGAAAGAATAGAAAGGAATGTTGCCCCTCCTCTTTTTTTCTTCCTTTGCAGCCCCCTTTCCAACTTCCCTACCTCCCCCCACCCCACCCCAGTAGCAAACAGATGCGATTAGTGTTCTTCAGCCATCAGAATCCTGACTGCAGGACTCTGTGGGTCTAATGAGAATCAACTTTTCTGAGGCTGCTGTCTTGCAGTGCGGTCCACCTGTCACATCATTAGGTGCAGCATGTGCTTGGAATTCACTTTGCTAAATGAGATTTACAAGCCCCACTGAAACCCATCCCGCAGCAACCCTGCTTCAATTAGCTAAAGATTAATTGTCTGAGAAAGGGAATGAAAGTTTTACTTCAACTGACCTGAAAAAAAAAAGGTAGGAGAAAAAAAAAAGAGAAAGGAAGAAAAGTATGGTTCAGGTATTCCACATAGGCCTGAGGCAGTGTGGAAAAACGTGATAATTTAAAGGTGCTGCAAATCTCTTACACCTCGCCTGAATGAATGAAATTAACTAGCACTAAAAGCTGTCAAATTAAAGGTTGACTTCCAGATATTAGCACCTTAAATGTCACCGAATATTCTTTTTCTTTTTTTTTTCTCTCTCTCTCTCCTTTTTTCTTTTGGCAAACATTCACATCAACACACCTGCACGTGCACACAAGCATTTTCTTACTGCTGTTCCTGCTAACTGCTTGTTCGGGCCCAGCCGGGAGTTACTTGCTATAAATCTTTGATGTAACCATGGCTACAAAATAACTGGCAATTACAAAATTTCCTCCATGTTAATGCTACACTAATTATGTTTGAATATGTTATAATGGAGAAGAAGAGCTGGAGGTGAGAAAAGCTTCTGGAAGAGGGGCCGAGTGGGGGATTTCTGCTCCCACTTGCACGTGTTTGTTCTCTGTTAGGCAGACACTGAGCAATCAAACATTGTTATGGCACAATAGTTACAGTTTATTTCTAACTCTCAGTTCAAGGTATGGAAAAATATAACCTTTAACATTATGAGGAATGACCTGGTATTAATAAACAGTTATTAATTTTTACTGTTATGGGATATGCATTGATTTATTAAGATTTGGAAAGGAAGTAATATAGCTTTTCTTAACAGATAGAATCTTTTTTAACTCATTAAGTAAGAAAAAAGGTGCATCTTCTTAATATTTCACATGAAATATTGCACGGGCAATCTCATGTATGCAGGACAAAAAGTCAGCATGACCCATGTTTGTATGGTATGGTTATCTAGGTTCGTCTGTGTTTTGGCTTAGTTTTCGGATTTGATAACTGATCACATCTTATTTGTGCCCATTTGAATTGGCTAGCTATAATGCCTAGTTTCAAATGATTCACAAAATATCAACTTAATATGGTAACAACATCCTTACCCAGATAGTATAGAAGCGTGTGATACTGAAACTGTAAACAAAGGGGAGCTGGAGAAAACAGCAAAGCTGAGATACTTCTGCTCTGAGTAGGACTTCCCTGTCACCTACACTAAATGATTAAACAAAAAGAAAACAATCAAATATGATAAGGAAAAATACTGAATAAATTATTTTTATGATATTAGGGAGTCTATGTTAAATATAAATATGAATCCACTGTTAAAAATAATAAACTATACTTTAAATATGCAATATATTTAATGAGTAGTTATTCAAATACATAAAAAGACTTTGAAGTCATGTAAAATATTACTGTCTTTTAAAGCTATTTGTTTGTTTTAAATGTGCATTTTTAATATAACATGTATTATATAATTTCCAAATATATAGATGCTTAGATATATGTCCATTTAAAATATTTTATTTTAATTCTTTATCTCACAGTGTACAAATCCAAGAGTTTCACCAAATTGAATTCCAGGATTTCATTTTCTCATCTATAAAATTAGACAAAGCCTGGAAAAATTATGGCTTTTTTAAGTTACAGATTTCTCATTGACAGAATTGTTTTCTTCCACATCTATGAGTTTTACTAGTTCAAGGTTCTCATTCCTTAAATCTGACAGTTAATACCTGGTTAAATAGGATATGACAGATAAATCCTACTCCTTCCAGAAATCTACATACTGTGTTTGCATGCTAATATAAATATCTACGATGTTCTTAAAAAAACTCTTAGCAAAAGCATGTAGGTACCAGATAGTCTTTCAAAGGCTACTTAGCTCAGCCATTAGGATTTTGATTGAAAAGAAAGATATCATGTGCTTAAATCCCCTCTCATTTTCTAAATACCCATGTTCATGTAATAATGTCTAACTTGAATCAAATATTAATTATACTACAGACATATTAAAATATTACACTTTGCAATCCTTTATACAATCCTATAAAAATAAGTTGCATTATTTCATCACCATTTTGATGAATGTGATAAGACAAAAATAACTTACTTGCTCAAGTACACTGTAAAGAACTATAGAACTAAGTTTCAAAATCTTTTTATGGCTTATCCTTTACTGTATGTGACAAAATTCAAGCCCATGGATTGTTGTTTAAAACAGATATGCATGTGATTTCCATAGAAATTTGAAATCTTGATGAAACTTAAGTGATTCCTGTTTTATAGTTTGGGTGTAAACAAATGACTACTGGGGCTATGGGGTTAGGAGGGTAAGGTGATTATATATGATTTATTACATAAATGAACTGTCACTTAACTGGGACCTTAGTGCCACCATTTCTATTCCATTGATTTAATATCTATAGTTATGAGACCATATATTTTACCATTGCTTATCCTTTGGCTTTGTTTACTTTTAAATAGTCTAATAGACTCAATTTGGAAAAAGGTGCTCACAAACGATATGAATATGGTTGTAGAATCATAATGAAACACAAAATTTTGAACATGCTATAAGTGTCAAGTTTTCCTTAGGATTTATCTTAAATAAAACTTAAGTAGATTTTATTTGAACTTAGCAAAATAATTTGAGAAGAATTCTGGATAGCTAGGGGCCGGGGAGATGGCTCAGTAGGATAAGCGCTTGACTGGCAAACACAAGGATATGAGTTCAATCCCCGGTTCCACCAAAAAAAAAAAAAAAAAAAAAAAAAAAATCTGGATAACTGATATAACAAATTAGCAGTTTGAAATAAGAATAAGAGACATTTCCTGCTAAATTTTCTATTCGATGCAACTGTAAAAAAATAAGCTACTATTTGTAAAGATTTGACCTAAACACCGAAAGATCAAACTAGTTATCTCCAAAGCAAAAACACATATAGATGTGTAAAATTGTCTAATTAATGGTGTTATGGACTATAAGCATGATGCCTAAAGAGAACTGCCTATCCCTTGTCCCTTTATAGATTAAAGGGCCACAATGAAAGGAAACAACTATATTCCAAGTGGCTGGACTAAGGAAGTTCAATGGACAAAAGCAGCAGAGAGCTAAGATTCATTTGGATTCTGAAAACCCTACCTTTCATACATAACTGGATTGGTTCAGAGCCAAGATAAACTTCTGATTATGGGGAAATTTAAATTGGACTCTGTTTTCATGTTAGAAAACAGCATGGGAAACTTTTGCAACCCTCAACACACAAAACCATGGCTGAGAGAGCTGCTGGTTTTATCGTATTGACACTGAGTATAAGTCTGCATCATATAACCATCTTTTATGGTCCCCTCAAAGCCACAGGCTTCAAAACTTTGTGATCAATTCATGATCTAGTGCTAGGATTATGGGTGTGAGTTCTACGCTAATCCTGGGGCTGATAGCCTGCATGCAACATAAGGGAGACAGACTTGTTCTTTGCTGCCATTGTGGTTGCCACTTCTCCCTATTGTTCTTGCTCTTTTGCTGTTCTCCACCATCATAAACTGCTGCCTTCTGCCATTGTGCTTCTCTGCTTTGGAGTCAGCTCACTATGCACTGAAACCTCCACTAACTATGAGCTAAATACACCTTTCCTTCTTCGATTTTTTGGGGGCAGGTATTTTGTCCCAGCAACAAGAGACGAATAACTGAGGCACCATCTCAATCCTTATGATGTATGTAGCCATAGCTTGGCACTCTTTTAAAGAAGGACCTACTACTAAAGTGCAGCCTTATCCTGAGGACAAATAGACTTCTATCCCTTCATCTCCTAGACAACTAGCTATAAAGATGATGGCTCTGCTGTGCACACCACATAGACATGTAGCTTGTAGAACCCAAGCCCAGCCCCATAGCCACACAAGTGTTGAGCTCTAATCCATACTTAGACCCTGCACAATCAACTGGACAAACAGCCACCTGTGGACAGATAGGACAGAATCTCGACTGGACAAATAGCAGAATTATCATCAGAAACCTTACAGAACAGGGAAAAGATGAGAGATCACATTCCTGGGTTTTGAAAGGCAAACAAAATTCTGAAAGAATGGAACACAAAGAAAGAATATCCTTCAAAAATAAAGATGAAACAAAGTGTCTCTCAGACAAGTAAAAATTAAAAGAATTCACCAGAAACACAGCAGACTTACAAACATTCTTCAGGGACTCCTGGATCTAGAAGTGAAAGAGTGACATCAACAAATATGAGAACATTCAAAAGTGTAAAACTCACTAATAAGATACACCAAATGAAAAATATAAAGGTATTCAACCTACAGAAAACTGCCAAAATACTGGAAGTCCTGAAAAGCATGATTAACAATGAGAAAGGAATAAAGAAAATTCAGATTATAAAGAAGGACAACACTACACCTGATTGCAGATAAGCTGACATTGTGTATAGAAAAATATGAGGATTTCACAAATGCACAAAAGTTACACAAATTGTTGATGGTAGGATACAAGGTAAAGATACAAAAATTAGTGACATTTCTATGTACTAATAGGGAATGACTTAAAAAGGAATTTAAAAAGCAATGTCAGTTATAGTAGATACAGTACAATTAAATTTCGAGAAACAAATTCAAGAAAAGACGCAAAAGAAACCTCCACCACTAAAAGTGTGACACAGAAACAGAAACAAAATTTCCAAAATATATATGAAAATTTTCTAAAGATCCCCAATAACATGCAAATCTTAAGAAGAACAAAGATAAACACATTTTAGTATGTGACATTAAACTATACTACAAGGCTATTTTACCCCAAACAGCATGGAACTGGCATGAAACTAGATATCTATACCAGTGGACTAAAAGAATGAATCTAAAAGTTAATTACATACTGTCTACAGAGAAACTCACCAAAATCATACACTGAATAGAAAGTGATTTTCATAAACAATACTATGAAAACAGAATATTCAAATCAGATGAATGAACCTAGAGCGCTACCTCTCATCATATGAAAATATCAACTCAAACTGGATCAAAGACTGAACTATAATATGTAAAAATATGAAGTTACTAGAAGAACACATATAGGACTTCCAGATATGGCTCTGGGCAAAGGTTTTTAAGATGTGACCAGGGAAACACAGGCAGTATATTACTCAATGCTTACTAGACTCAGATGTAGAAGAGTGCAAGGGATCTGTCCCTGTTCTAGAGACCTGAAGAGTTCAGTGAAGGGCCAGAATCCCATGGTATCATCTCCTTTGTGTTCAGCCCAAGGCTTAAGCCCACAGCCAGGCCCACTTTCTATTCAGTGTATGATTTTGGTGAGCTTCTCTGTAGACAGTATGTAATTAACTTTTAGATTCACTCTTTTAGTCCACTGGTATAGATACCTAGTTTCATGCCAGTTCCATGCTGTTTGGGGTAAAATAGCCTTGTAGTATAGTTTCATGACACATACTAAAATGTGTTTATCTTTGTTCTTCTTAAGATTTGCATGTTATTGGGGATCTTTAGAAAATTTTCATACATATTTTCATATATCTGAAGTACAAGACTGAAGGATATGCACTGAAAAGTCCAAGGTCTGGAACCCAGAGGCTAAGTCTGCGTTGGCAGGATAATAGGCTAACTGCAGAAGCCGGGTTAAGAACCAGGAGAATAACCCAAAGCATAGGCAAGCACCAGAGCTCCCAGCATAAGTAACTGTAGCAAAGGCCATAAGATGATTTCACAGCAGGTACAAGGATCAGTGTTCCTCCAAAGAGAACAAAAACTATCCTAACAACAGCAAAGAACAATAGCAAAGAACAGAGTCAGCCAAGGACAACCAAAGCTTCTCTGAGGGAAATCAGCATAAAAATCTTTCCCTCTTGTTCTAATTTTATTTCCCACACTAACTCAATTCAGCTATGTGTTCCCACTGAAGTTGGCCATTAATTCACTGCCACTGACAGCCATAAAAATAAGAGAGAGAGAGAGAGAGAGAGAGAGAGAGAGAGAGAGAGAGAGAGAGAGAGATTACACCTAACTAGAACCTTCTGCAATCTAAAGGAAACAATAAAAATGGTGAAGAGACATTGTAAAATGGCTGAATATACTTACAAACTATTTGCAAGTAACTGCTATACAGTAGATATAAGGAGTTCAAACAGCAGTAATGAATAGAAAATATATAACTTATTTCATTAAAAATGGCCAAATAAGGTGAGCATAAACTCCTCAAAAAAGGATACTAATTATCCAGTAAACATCACAAAGTGTTCATCATTACTAGCCATGAGGGAAATGCAAATGAAAGCCATGCTAAATCTCACCATATGTGCAATTTGTGAAAAGGACAAATCATTGCATTCTGGTGTAGATGCAGAGAATGGGATACATTCACACACCATTACTGAGAATCTAATTTATTACAGTTATTACACAAGAGTACAGAAGTTCCTAAAACAGGTAAGAATAGAATCAGCATAAGATCCAGCAATCCCACTATTGGATGATATTCAAATGAAAAAAACATCAGCACATCCAGGAGATATACACACTTCCATGGTTATTTTAGCCCTCTGCGCAATAACCAAGATAGGTGACTGGTGTAGGTATCCGTCAACAGATGAACAGGCAAAAAATAAAGTGGCATATTTATTCAGGATACAATACTATCGGTCTATAAAACAAAATGGAAGTATTGCAGTATATGGCAAGAAGGTTGAATTTACTGGACACCATGCAATGTGAAATATGCCAGAACTAGCAAATCAAATGCAACATGCTCTCGTGGATATGTGAAAAGTAGACGTAATCAGCAGAGTAGTGGTCATTAGAACCTGTGAAGTATATTGGGAATGCAGGGATGGAGAAATGATAGTTGACAGGTCATTAACTTTAATGTTTTATAGTAGGTTGGTATAGTACTTAAAAGTAGATATCAGGGGAATTTTGAGTGTTTACAACATGGGGAAAGTGTAAATGCTTTAGTAGCTGGACTACTATGCTATACCTATGTTATACCTATGCATTGCATGTGCAGAAAGAGTTGACATTTGGAAAAATATTATGCATTTGAAAAAAATTGGTAGCAGAAGTCAAGGTTATTTAAGTGAACTTATAGTTCAACCATTTTGGACTCTCTTGTTTCAATTGCCTATTTTGATAAACTATATGCTATTGTAATTAGTAGCAAGAGGAAATAATTGAAATGTTGAGAAAAATGGGAATTTGCTATGTTTGTATTATCAATTTAAAGATACAAATTTGCAAAATGAAATTCATAAAGGAATCCTTTGAGTGTTTAGTGTTATAAAAAAAAAAAACAAACAGTATATTGGGGCCCAGGGAGATAGCTCAGTAGAATAAGTGCTTGCCTGGAAAGTGCAGGGTGCTCAGTTTGATCCCTGGTACTAAAAAATAAAAAAAAATCAGCAGTATGTTGAACTAGTAGTATTTAGACAAGATATCATGTTTGCATCTTTTTTTTTTTTTTTTGTTGTTGTTGTTGTTGTTGTTGAACCAGGGATTGAACTTAGGCCCTTGCGCTTGCCCCGGAATCGCTTATTCTACTGAGCCATCATCCTGGCCTATGTCTGAATCTTGTACTATGAATAACTACTACAAAGGCAACAATATGCAATGTATTAATTATTGTGACTGTCCTACTAACCCATTTTGAAAATGTCTCATTGCTACTTCTTTCTCAAAATTAATATTAAAAAAATTTAATGTATTGAAATCCCAATGATGGACAGATATATCTATATAAAAATATACAACTCCCGCATTTTATGAAAACCTCTGTAAGTAAATTGTAGAGAAATTTTTTAAAAAAAGTGTAAGAGCAGGCATGTGGCACATGTGTATAATGTAGCACTTGAGAGGGTGAGGAAGGATATCAGTGTGAGTTTTAGGCCGGCCTACGCTACACAAGGAAGCCCTGGGTTTTTTTGTTGCTTTGTTTTTGTTGTTTGTTTGTTTTGCATGAGAAATTACATGTGATTTAAAATATAGCATAAAACAATGTGGATTTGTATAAAATAGAAGAAACAATATAGAATTTTATAGGGTTAAAAGCTGTTTTAAAATCTAGCACTAAGATTTTTAACTCTGAATCTTTGCAAGTTTATATTTACTATTTGAATTTAAATTATTTGATCTTGAGATGACAATAATCCCTACCTTATAACTTTATGGGCTAGAGAATAGGTTAAGCATGCTTGACGGAGAGGCAGGCACTAAGCAAAAGTATGATAAATACTACTAGCTGTTGCTGTCCCTAGGTGGTAGTATAGTATTATGACTATTTTACTTGCCTTTTAATATATTTGAGAATTTTTTTAATAGAATGTCAACAAGATTATTTGTTTAGGCCTCATGACAGAAGAACTTTATCTATTTTTCTAGAGTCAAAGGAGTGGTATAACATAGAATAAATGCACATAGATAAAACCTGATTTGAGCTTGCATCGACTGCGACTATACTGCACATATTTACTACATTCCTTGTTATTCATTCTTTAATCAGCTATTTATTATAATAAGTTCTGGATTATAGTCTCAACTCTAAAAACATATTAATGAACAAAATATATCCCTTTCATTCCACAGTTTATAATCTCTCAAAGAAGAAAATTAAAAAAGTATATCAGAGTACAATACATATTATAGAGAGAAATATTTAAAAAGCATAAGTTATTTTCAAAACATTAATCAAAGACAATCTAGCTGAAGAAATAATTTTTAAGCATAAACCTGAATAGATACTGTACCGTGACACTGAACTTACCAAATCAAGAATAAAAATTGTCTGACTGTTCATAAGTCATAGAGCCAAGGAGGGAGCTTAGTGGCACAAGTGTCAGTCTGGTGAATGCAAGGACCTGAATTCCAGGTACCCGTCCGCACCAAAAGAGTCATAGTGAAATCTATAAAGCAAAAAGGAAATTTGTTTGATGGTATATTTAAGGTAAACTTCAAACATTAAAAGACATAGCTAGGGGCCAAGGAGATAGATTAATAGAATAAGTGATTGCCTAGCAAGCGCAAGGGCCTAACTTCAATCCCTGTTTCTGCCAAAATAAATAAATAAATAAATAAATAAATAAATAAATAAATAACTGACATACTATAGGACATTTCTGAGTATATAAGTATGAAAATCTTTAATTGATTTAAATATGTATTTATTTGAATTTTGAAAGGCCAATAAGATAATATTGTATAATAAGTGTCCCCTTGCAGGGACATCAATTTGAACAACAATCTCTGTGTAAAAATACTTTCACTAAGAAAATTATGTGAGAGATCACATCACTGGCTAACAGTATAATAAGAAAATATACACTGAGAAAGGAACGATGGACAGTTTTAATTATCCGTATCGCCCATTTTTCAGCACCAGGCACTGAAGAATAGAAAGAGACATTGCCTACTGGGACAAGATAGAGAAGTGAGAGTAATGAGAATCACACCAGACAGATTCTTATGACTGAACTCAGACCAGCATCCATGTCCTGTGTCCAAAGACCTGCCCTAGTGCTAACAGGAAGCTGTGGCTCCTGAGAGACAAATGGAAATCTGCCTTCCACCATTGCCAGGCGACAGCAGGTGGCTTTGGTTTATGGAAAAGCCTCAGTGACACACAGATTTCAGAGGACAAACTCCATGTGTACCCAGTGCCACACCAGCCATGTAGCTCACAGAATTCTCTTTCTGGAGTTGGGCTGGCCTCGCTCATCACAAGATTTCAATGTGTACTGCAGTAGCCGAAATTAAGGACGTGGCAGTCTGGGGAAGCTGTAATAACTGTAATGGTTCAAGGTATTAAGGATTTGAGACAAACTAAACAAAAAGACTAGAATGGGTGTATGCTTATTTTATGAGCAGCTACTGACCCATAGACACAAGAATCAAATGTAATTAAGGGAACACAATTTTTCCAAACGTACAGCATACATTGAAATGAATAATGCTAAAAGAGTGACAATACATAAAGCATATGAGCAATAATCCAATATACTTTTTTGACAGAGCTTTGTGAATATCTAGAATACACAGAGAATCAATTCAGAAATTTATCAGAGAAGTTATCCATAAATGCTCAAACTAACAAATAAAATGTATTACGTGAAAATTGCAAAAGATCAACAACAGAATTGATCATTGAGAAGAAAGGATCTGTTATCTAAATATAAAGTACTTGAAAATATACAATCAGAAGAGAAAGACGATGAAGAAAGGTCATAAGATTTGTAGAGTGACTTTTTTGAGAGGGCTGGTGAGAGCGGAGCTGGCAAGGCATGTGGTGCCCAGTGGTCCCCTGCACCTGCCTAATCTTGCCTAAGTAGGTGCATTGGACTGCTGAGCTACCTTGATGACCCATATAGAGTAACTTCAAAAAGCAAAAGCAAATTTGTGTCTTTGTCAGGGAATTGAGAAAGATAAAAGGATAAAAATAAATTAAAGTGAATAATAGGAAAAACTTCACAAGTTCAGATGAAGATATAGTTCCAGGAATAGGACAGTCAAAATCTCCAATTAGATGCAATCCAAATATCACCCCATGACATATTAAATTTAATTGGCAAAGATCAGAGACAAAGAGAGGGTTCTTAATGCATAAAAATAGGAGACATAATGTGTATTGCACATGTGGAAGTCCATTCCACACAACATCAGACTTTTCAGTAGAAATCTTCAGACCAGTTGAGAGTTTCTATATGAAAGAAATCAATTATCAGCTGGCAATAATGTAATATTATCCTTCTCAATCAAAAGAGAGAAACTTCCAAACAAAACTGAGGGAATTCATTGTCATTAGAACTACCTTGTAAGAAGTGCTAGAGTATTGTTGAAATGAAAGAAGGAAAGAAAGAAAGAAAGAAAGAAAGAAAGAAAGAAAGAAAGAAAGAAAGAAAGAAAAAGAAAGAAAGAAAGAAAGAAAGAAAGAAAGAAAGAAAGAAAGAAAGAAAGAAAGAGTACTACGGAAATACTGGAAAGTTTACAATTTACCAGTAAAAAGAAGTACTAACTCAGAATAATCTGCTAATGAAACAATGGTGACCTAATCACTTGTATCTTTAGTATCATGATTAAAGAACAGAGCTATTGAAAGTTTTAACAATCTAGTAAGGAAAATACAATAAAATTATATAAATTATTTCATCAGAAATTTAAAATATCAGGAATTTGTAGAATGGAAGGGCAAAATTTAAGAGAAGCATCAAAAATAATTTTTAGTATTAGATAATTTGTTAGAAATATAAAAGTTTTTCAAGCCGCATAGTAATCACAAAGCAAAAACCTATAGTAAGTGTATATTGTGTGCTACGAGAGGAAATTACTCATGCACAATGAAAGACTAGAGAAGAAGAAGGGCAACAAGCTACAAAGCAAACGTGAAACGATTAACCAAAGAGTAGTCTAAGTTCATAGTAACAAATTTTTGCGGTGTGAATGCAGCACATTTTTCAATGGAAGATAGAATGAAAAATGTGTGAAAGAGATGCAAAACCAAAATTAGAAGAAGAAAAGAAATAATCCAGATTAGGAGATAAATAAGTGAAAGACCCAGTACAAGGCAGCCACTTCACCTGTAAGGCATCCAATAAGATGGTGGAAAATAGTCCATGAAAATTGAAACAAAAGAACAGAAACATCTACACTTAGCTAAAATAAATTTTAAGTAAAAATTTATATACATAA
>NW_004524588.1:8274733-8280596 GCF_000260255.1 Octodon degus
ATAAAATTATATAAAATTATATAGACTATAAATTGACAGACTGTTCAGTTAGAAAAGAATATAATATTTGCAAATATTCATTTTGAACATTGCAACATTTAAAAATATAAGCTATAGAACTAAATATAGATATAACACAATGATATTATGACGTATCAATATCTTACCTTCTTTAATGGGCAGAATAAAGAATCAGAAAAATCTATTAAAAATCAAGCTAACATGGACCTAACAAAAGTCACAGAATATTTATCACAGTTGCTTTAGAGTAAACATTCTTTTCTTCTATATAAGGTACGTTTCCCAACAGAGAACACGTATCAGTCCAAAGTGCAACTCTAAAGATTTAAAATGTTTGAAATCCTTTCATATACTTTTTATCACACTATGAAAGTAGAAATCAAAACAAAAGGAGCCATCAAAAGTATATTTACACAGAAGTTAAACAACATGTTTGTGAATCAACAATGGATCAAGTAAAAAATAAAAAAAATAAAAAAAATTCCTGGAAAACAATAATAGAAACACATCATACCAAAACATATGGAATACAGTTGAAGAATGTTGAGAGAGGAGACTAAAACAAGAAATACCTATAAAAAAGAAACACAAATATTAAATAGCATTATATGGTATATCAAAAAGAAATGAAAAACAAATTAGACACAAAATTAGTAGAAAAAAGGAAATAAAGTTTAAAAGAAAAATAAATGAAACGCATCCTAGAAGAATACTGAAGATCGATGAAACAGTGAATTGATTTTTTGGAAAAGATTACCAAAATAGACAAAACTTTGAGTAGATTACCTAAGAAGAAGATGAAAGAGAGTATGGTAAATAAATTCAGAGGTTAATAAAGGAACATTACAGAACTATCAAACATTAGATAAAGCTGTTATTAACAACTTTGCACTAATAAAATGACAAATCTGAAAGAAATGCTTGTATTCCGAGACACATATAGCACACCAAAATTCAATCAAACTGGGATAGAAAGTCTGAGCAGAGCAAAATTAAATAACAAGACCAACTCAGTAATAAGAAATCTCCTAGCAAAGAGAATCCCAGTATTGAATGACTTCACTGCTTAATTTTGCTAAGCATTTAAACTGCTGAATCCAATTCTCAAACAGTCTGAAAAAGCTACAGAGGAAGGAATATTCTCTAACTCCGTATAAGATAAACATTGCTTTAATACCCAAATCAAACAAGGACACAGCACTGAGGAAAATTATATGCCAATATTTGTTTGGAATACAGCTGCAAATGTCCTTTTAAAAACACCAGCAAAATGAGTGAAAAAAATAGAAATATAATTCACCAAGTCTAATTCATGTCAGGGATGAAAAGATTATTCAACATAGATGAATCAATAAACATGATACATCACATTAAAGTAAAGACGAAAGCAACATGATCAGTTCATTAGATTAAAATAAAGGATTAGACAAAATTCAATATCTCTTCATGACAAAAAGTCTCTACAATTAAGAATAGAAAGAAAGTACCTCAATATAATATCATTACACTGAACGGAAAAATGTTGAAAGCTTTTCCAGTAAGATCTGGAACAAGAAATGATGTCATTTTTGCCACTATTATTTTATTCTAGTACAGAAGTCACAGTCAGAGCATCAGGCAAAAAATTAAAAATAGAAATAATATTAATCCAAAAACTCGTGGTATATATGAAATGTAATTAGTGTGTTAAAGAAATATCTGCTTTCTTGTATTTGTATTGGCTACACGTGTAATACCCCCTGAAGTAGATTCAACCTCTGTTCACCGATGGATAAACAGGTTTTAAAAATCTACTCTACAATAAGCTGTAGAATACTGTGCAGCCAGAATAAAATCCTATCACTTATCATGCAATAAAAGAATGTGGAGGACATTATTTTAAGTGAAGCGAATCAGCAAAGGAAGGAAAATATGGCAAGACTTTACTCATATGTTGAATCTAAAAATGGTGGTCTGGCAGGAGGAAATAATAACTTATTAGGTGTTTGAGTGATTAAAAGGGTGGAAAGGTAGAAGAATGTTGATCAAAACTATATAGTTATGTTGAGAAGGGAAAAATCTGAGATCTATTCTGCAACATATTAACTCTAGGTAATGAGAAATTAGTCTCTATTTGGATAATGTAGAGTTAATGTTCAGTACTTTCACCACAAAAATAACTGAATGAAAGTTACATGTCACTCTCAAAAATGAGTCTATACTTTAAAACACTACATTCTTCAATTTCAGATATAGTTCAAATATGTTTATTAAACCACACTTTCAAATGTAATTTTTCTTTTCCCATATAACTCTACATAGATTGATGTATGACACTCATATTAATAACAACTAATCAGCTATTTTGAGGTAAAATATGCTAAATATGCCTCAACCAGAACTTCATCAGGTTGTCATCAGTATTATCCCTATTTTCATAGATAAATGGATGCAGCTCGAGACTATAGTAGTAAGGGAAATAAATCAGGCCCACATGTGTGCACATCACATTGTCTCGCTAGTGTGAGTACCTAACATATGAGAACTTGAAAGAGTAAATAAAATCTGAAAGGTGCAATAGTTACTGTGAAAGGGGAAGAATTTGTTCAATTGAAAGAAAAACTGGGATGAAGAAAAGGATGAAAGAAGGGAAAATAATATATTTATGCATCTATGCAGGATAATTTGGATCATTGTACTGCCAATTTCTGCCGATCTTTTGAAAGGAGTCATTGATGCTTAAATATTTTTTTCTTTTTATTGTTATTTTTTTTCTTTCTCTTGAATTTCTTACCCTTTTTTGTTATTGTTTTTCTTTAAACCAATCTTGCACATTTATATCCAAGTAGCTTGGATGACTAATTTGATGATAATATCATGCAATACAGCAACAATTGTTGAATTCTTATTACACTGTTTAGTGAATTTTATATTGTTTCTAATGCTGTTTTTTTCTATCACCATTTTACATTCTGCAAAAAGAAATAAAAAGATAAACAAAAGGCAAAGCATTTTAAAAAACCCACATATTTCAGTTCTGGGATTGTGATTCAAATCATGTGTATTTGGCACCAAAATCAGTGTGATTAATCCATAGGTTAGAACACCTTAGGTTTGAGTTCTGAATTCATATGAGAGATCTTGATTTCAACTAAGAACTTCTCTAATTAATTTTTAATTAATAAGCTTGAACTTTAAATTCGTTATGTGAAAAAAATCTTAATAGGTTTAGCTTTAACACAATAATTGTCGTTCATTGCTTTTAAGTATGCATGTGGGTCTGAAACAACTAAAGTGCTAGTTCACTCTATCTAATGCAAAACTTCACAAAATTGTTCCTTGAAATTCAGTTTTTAAGGTTAAAATAAGTTTAGAAGTTACATGTGTTACTGAACTAAGAAATATTGTAAGTACTTAATGATGTGTCTTCTGGGTCCTGTTCATTATACAAATATTATATAGATTATAGATTGGAAAAATAAGCCAACAGAAAATATGCCAATGAAACATCTGTTAAATGTACAGATATCCCAGAATAATTATGTTAATGTCATGATTAATAGAAATTTTAAAAAATGATTTATTTGTATAAAGCACTTACTATGGTCCAGCAGCTATAATTTTCATGGTTGATATGCAGTTTTTCATTACCTACAGTGACTTTCACAAGTAGGAGATAGCACCTACAAATGGACAAGCTGAAACACTGAAAGATTATATGAGATTTCCAACTCCTGCTAGCTATTATTTAGAGACAGACTTTAAACTGATATTGACTAAGTAATAATAAAATTTCTAGAATTAAATCTATGTCCAGAGGTATAGCAACATTATAAACATATACTTATCTAATTATATTAAATCTACCCTGGTAGTACAAAGAATTCTATCCATAATGTCAGGGATGTTCTGCTCTTTTAAAGTGAATATAACTAACTTTCAGTACACTAAGAATATAATCCACTTAAGAACATAAAAGTTAATTATATAGTTAATTATATAATGTTCTGATCAGAACTCAGATTTTGGACCAAGTACCAAAATAGGTATATCTCATGGGCCAGAAAGATAGTTCAGTTGTGTAAAGTTCTTGCTTAGGCAAGCTTAGGCAAATGCAAGAACGGTGGGTTGATGCCAGGCACCATGTGTCATGCTAGCTCCACTCCCAGAGCTAGCTGAGCCAGCCACAAACTGCTGCTGGACACACACACACACACACACACACACACACACACACACACAGAATAAATAAATAAATTAAATAAATAAAATAGGTGTATCTCTACAGGAGGGTGAAATATCTCTTAATAATGCTGGAAAATCACAAAAAATAATCATATAGTCACATAATTTTTACAGTAATGAATGTAACTTTGATAATTACGATAGTCTGTTGCAAATATTAGAAAGAACTTACAGTTTCATTATAAATGTTTTAACACAGGGCTAACAGCACACTGATGCTCTATGTAATCTGTCATGCAACTTTTGTTTCTGTTGATCTCCCTTTTTTCAATCTTGGACATAAGTACATTTTATCTATATTAGGTTCAATTGCATAATTTATGTGTCTTCCACCTATGTATTTTTGATTTCCACTTCTACAATAGACATCAATGTATCTGCTAAATAGCTGTCTGACAGATCACTAACTGAGCCTTAGAGCCTATGAAGAGGTCTTATTTCCAAACAGCATCATCTGTCTTTCCTCTCATGAGCCTGACTTTGCTGTCAGTTGCTTTTACCAAATGATGAAATCAACAAATGGTTTGAAAAATCATTTCAATGACAGTATGGGAATGAAGCAGGAAAAGTAGGCTGCTTACTTATTAATACCGAGGCTTAAAGTAGATGAACACGTTAGATATCTGATGACATCTGTCTTACATTGAAATCCCTAAACACAAATAGAAAATGCATGGCCTTCTGTGTGTCCATTACACAAAATGTTTCAAGTATATTATTCCTGCTTTTCAATATTTCACTTTGAATTAAAGCATTTTAAAGTGGTCGGTGCCGTGCAGTATTATTTAGTAAGTTGTCAACAGTGAAATTAAGAATAGAGATATTTTTGATATTGTTCATTTATAAGAGATATTTTTGATATTGTTCATTTATAAGGCATAAGAATTATTATGCCTTATAAATATTATTCCATTTATAAGGAATAATAAGAAACATTTTACTCATTGTAATCTCTCTCTCTCTCTCTCTCTCTCTCTCTCTCTCTCTCTCTCCTTATAAGGGAAATTTTATACACACATCCATGCACACACATCCACTAGTGTCCATGGGCTGAGAACACAATTACAAGTTTTCTCACAGCAGTAGGCTCTCAATCCCAGCTGTGCCTTCAGTAGCCTGAGTCAGCTTGATGATGTTAAAGAACCCCTGGATTCCTTCCTCTTTTGTTTTAAAAGAGTCTTAAAGCTTAAACATTTCACATGCTTGGGCAGTTTTCTCTCTCATTTCACCCAAGCTGACTGTGCAGTGAGAATGATGTGGAGGTGTAGCCTGTAGGTGAGAGGAGTATTTTCTTCTTCTTCAGTGTTTTTTTTTCCCTTCAGCCATCTAAGCGAGGGATGCACTCCAGGTTGGAGCAAATCTGTTATGGTTAAAAGTTAAAACATATCACAAGAGAGATAATATTTCCAAAACAAACTGATTGAGATCAATATCTTTGCAGGCATAAGTTTTTTTGAAACTACAAGCTTCTGGGCCTCCACGGCATTAAGAATGATACTCTTTAGGAAGTCAACAAAACTTCAGCACATAGAGGGTACAACAAATTTAATTAAAACAGTTTGAAACCCAATGAGAAAAGACAGGATGGTTTTTTCAATCTTTAATTTTTCATGATCAA
>NW_004524588.1:8281176-8284658 GCF_000260255.1 Octodon degus
TATATATATATCAAAACCTTTGGAAAGCATCAAATCTGGTCCTAAATCAGAATTTCCAGCTTACAATCATGTCTCCTTTTGAAGCGTTCTGGAACTCTTTGATACTTTGTGTAAAGTATAGCAAAGCTCATAGTGATATTTAAGAGTCTATCACAGACAGAGGCCACCATAGAGACGAGACAAACATCTCCTAGACCTTTGACCTGTTATTAAAAGGCATGATCTGTCTCTTCTTCTGAGGCAGTCAAGGACTTGAAGGTTGCTTTTGCCAAAAGAATAGTGATTCTTCTCTTGAGTTTAGCAATGTCTGAGAGGTAATGAAAAGCGAAACCCTGACCTTTGTTGTAGATCTGCTATTATTTGTGTTAGCCTCGTGAGATTTTAGGAGTTTATCTGCTATAGTGATTGGTATTACCTGACTGATACAATGTATAAATTTATATATTTGCACATTATTTTTCTGGGGGGAAGGCCTCAAGCTCTGCATTTAGGCATGTTAATCATTTAGAAAGTACCTCTCCAAAAGCCAGCAGAACAAAGTTAATTATCCATAACTCTAAATGAATTAACCTCATTTTCGACCAAGTCTGAGGACATTTACAGAGACATTCAACTACCGAAGTGTCTCCAGACAATACTGTAAACCTGCAATCACCTTGGATTGCAACAAAGCTTCCACAAGACAGACTGCCTGTCGCAAAACAGACATCACATGGAAACCCCATATCCTCTTCAGCGGTAAGGTTGTCTCCTGGAGCCATCTTATAAAACCCAAGCTGAGATAATGATCAACTGGCTCCCAGACCACCTTAATTCACCTCAGAGTTGATCTTGGATTCATGGGTAAGTCTTATTCTCTCCTTCTGCTCTCCAAGCTGAAATCCCTTTCCTGTTTTTTCTTATTTTCTAATTCTTCTACATATACCTACTCAGACATTGCAATGAAAAAACTTATCTCCAATGATGCATCAGAAACCTACACTATAGGGTGAGTTAAGGTCTTCATCTCCTCTTAGGCAGATCTTCTTGGATCTTATCAGTGACATGTCTAAACACTTATGGGACATTCTAGTGCATTTATAAATCCTGGAGTATGCATGTTTTAAACTCATATATGCCTCCTACATTCTGAAAAAAACATTTATAAACATTATTTTAATTTTACTCTGTTCACTTTTTGGTCATCTTAATTCCTTTTTTTAAAGGTTGAATGTTTTATTTGTTTCTTATTATGAGGGAAAGCTGTTGCTTCACTGTATAAAATCAGCTGCAGATGATGCAGTTCATTACAAAATTAAGAAAGTGTCAGTCTTCATCTGACAGTATACAATTGACACACATGTTATTTAAGTTTTTCCACCCAAATCCAGTGAGAAATATAAACAAATTGCAGTATTACATAAGGCTTATGATGACAGTGTTATCCTTGAATTATATAATTCTTTTAAAATTCATTTTAATGAGAAAAAGATAAAATAGCAATGAAGCAGTTTCAATACAGGTTAGTAGGACAGTTACAATAATTAATACTTTGTATCTTGCTGTCTTTATATTACTTATTTAGAGGACAAGATACTGACATGATATCTTGTCTAAATAATATTAGTACAAACCTTTCTTCTCATTGACCTAAGAGAAAGTAGCTGTATATTTGTCTTAACTATCCTGTATATACATATGTATTTTTTCCACAACATCCTTTGTTGATTTGTTCAGCATTAAAAATTATATACATTATGGATATTATGATTTTTTGGGATGGCATTTTAAACTTACAAATTTTTCAGAGTTGAAGATATCTGATATGACTTTACAGGTTTAGATTATGTGATGTTTGTATCAGTGAAACTACAGAAGCAAATAGAATGAAACTAAAGTATCTAGAAAGAACATGTTTTACATGTTTTTTGCAACAGTTCTACATATTTGCAAGTTGTACATCTAGAGAATGTTAACCAATGTACAACAAACACTTGCATGTGTAGTTGAAAAATATTTACACCTCTGCTCATTTCTCTTTCACTCAAGAAAGCATACTGAAGGTAATTTAAAAGTCTCATAAAAGGTCATATGTGAGAATTAGCTGAAAGGAGAACAGCTAAAGAGAGTAACAGAACTGCTAATTATCAGCAAAATTGGACAATCCCTTGAGTGCGTTTCAGAAAATTTTGAGTCCAGTTTATTGCTAGTGGTATAGAACTACAGATTTGTTTCAAGGACTATGTCCTTGGAAACTCTATATGATCACTGTTCAGCTCTGTTTCCACCCTGGTCCTCACAGTCCGTTCAAGCCATGCTAGTGGCAGATTTTAATTGGGTGTTTGTGGAGCTGGCTTTACAGGTGTTCACATGGCAAGAGTAAGGAGTCATGGTGAGTTCTACACAATTTCACTACTCTGACCCCCATAATTCAATGCACCCAATAGCGTCTTCTTCCAACCTGAGCCACTGCTTGGCACAGTGTCTCTGAACCTCTAAAACTGTGATGTAAGTACCTTTTCTCCTTTTAGAAGTTGGGTTATAGCTAGCATTTCCACTAAATAATGGAAAATGAACTATTAAGAAAAACTGAATTGTATCACTTTGATTTCTTAGTAGTCTATTTGACAAGAATGATTACACAGATGTTATTAAGAACTTGATTTGAATACCTCATAATGAAGCACAGTCATTAGGCAGCATACCTGTGACAAGTCTTGCTATCTTAGAGCCAGTATGAGAAGGACATTAGGGCCAGAAAGTCTCTGCTTTCACAGTACTAAAATTCCTTACTTTAGAATCATGATCACTATTGCCCTAGTTCTTATAAAACTTGTCAAGAATCATTGGTAGACATAGGTACCTTAGATCTTAAGGGAAAACTAATAGAGTACTGACTGTCACCTTTACCTCATTTACACGCTCTGATTAACCAGTTAAGGACTGTCATTCTGTCAGAGCCCCAGCAGTCAACACTGAGTAGGAAGCTGACATCGAGGCTCCTGAAGTGGTGTTTTAAAGGCAATACAAGATAGATAAATTATTCTCTGTCACAATGCATTAAGAGTCAATTCTGCGTTCACCATAACAGCAAAGAATTCCCCAACTAAATGTGCTACGATTCTCACTGTATATCTGGATTCAGGTGAAACTTGAAGGAAAAATTAAGTCATTTCATTTGTTTAAGCTGAAATGAACACCATAAAAAGAAAGGAAAGCCTAGTTCTTTATGTTGGCCTTTGCTCTCACTAAGGTATTAGACTGAGCAATGATGCGATCACCTTGGCCTTTCATTTCTGGTTAGTAATGAAAGTAGCCATGAGACAGTTTCAGAACAGGTTAGTAGGACCGTTATAATAATACATTGCATATTGTTGTCTTCATAGTAGTTATTCATAGCAGAAGATTCAGACATGATATCTTGTCTAAACACTATTAGTTCAAAACTTTCTTCTCATTGAACTAAGAGAAAGTAGCTGTATATCTATGCTATTTTGTATATA
>NW_004524588.1:8284758-8296537 GCF_000260255.1 Octodon degus
AACACTATTAGTTCAAAACTTTCTTCTCATTGAACTAAGAGAAAGTAGCTGTATATCTATGCTATTTTGTATATACAGATATACATATAAATGCATATATATATATTTTTTTTTTCTTTTTCACTACAAAATGGCCCTTCATTCATACCTCTCTTTTTGTTTAATTTTGTCAGAGATGGGTATTCCATTACCATTCATATGTTGTAGGTGCATGAATTCTGCAATGTAATCCAATAGAGTCCAGTAGTCTATAACAGTAGTGGGTTAGCCACATGACTGGCAGTGTCAGAAGTTGTTGACTTGCGCCTTTTACAGCTCAGTATATTAATATGACTTTACTTTTACACTTCATTCTTATACTTTCCTGCTGGTTGGTTAACACCAAGATAAAGCAAGACCTACACAACAAGAAAAGTAACCTTTGTATCTGACGAGGTCAGTCAAATCCCTCAGGATTTCAAGCTAGTAGTAACTACACTTTGTTAGTAGCCAGGCTATTCTTGAGTTTTTTGTTACTGGCAACAAAACTACTCTAAACAGATGCCTTACATGCTATTATCAGTCCCCCAACTCTGTATGACAACACTGTGATTGTAAAGGGTCATAACCATCACCATTGTCCAGCACCAAAGGAATGAGCCCTCAGTCAAATTGATAGCAACTACTCAAACTTAACATATTGGGAAGGTAGGTGGTGCTTGAGATAGAAATGAAGACCAAGAACGACCTATAACTAGAAGACATCTGGAAGAACAGATATCTCCAAGGAAGCCTCAACACCAGAGATAAGGCTAACATAAGGAACCTACAAGTATCAACAAAATAAAATAGAAAATGACAAGACAAAAAGCAAAATGCACTCCAAAAGGCCCAGCTCACCCAGAACAAGTCCAGAGCACAAAGGAATAAAGGATACTGAGGTCAAGAAATGGAATTCTCTGAAATGATAGGAGCACAAGTGAAAAAAAAAAAACAAAAACAAATAAACAAAGACATAAAACAAATGGAAGAGACCATAGAAAAAAATAATCTTTAAAGTACAAAAACAAATGATTGTCAAAATAAAATACATTAAAGCTGACACAGATAAACAAATACAGAAAATCAGAAAAATGATGTAAAGCATGAATGCTATACATACAAAGAAATGAAATCAGTGAAACAGATCCACTGAAATGCAAGAGATTAGAAACTCTATTGAAAATATGTAAAGCATACTGAATGAAGGCAATGCTAGTATATAGATATAGAAGACTGGAACATGACTAGAGAACAGGAAAAGAAAGATATCTTTAAAATAGTGAGAGTATGAAAATTCAGTCCAACAACTACAGGATTAAAGAAAGAAGAACAACATAAAATGGAACTGAATAACTGAGAAAGGTAGAGACAGTACAAAAGCAGTTAAAAAACCCTTTAAGAGAAGCAATGACATGGGGTGAGGGATATAGCTCAGTAGCACAGCACCTGCCTGGACAGCTAAGGTCCTGAGTTTGACTCCCAGTATAAAAAACATTTAAAAAAAAAAGTGAAAGAAAATGTGACAGAAAATTTCCCAAACATAGACAAAGGATTTCATATAGAAATAAATAAAACATATAGAAGTTCAAATAGCCATCATCAAAATAAAAAAATACACAAAGGCATATGATAGTCAAGATTTTAGAAATATTCAACATAAGAACAAAATATCCAATGTATTTAGAGAAGAAAAACATGTCACATATAAAGGAAAGCCCATCAGAATCACAGCAGACATCTCAGCACAAATCCTCAAATCAAAGTTGGGGCTTTTGAAGCCCTAAAGGAAAATAGAATTAGCTCAAATAGACAAATTAATATTGAACTTCAAACTTCTAGCAAACGAAGAACACATCAAGCCCAAGACCCAACGGAGAAAGGAAATTATAAAAATAAGAGCAAAAAATAATGCAATAGAGACTAAAAAATGTGACAAAGATCAATGAGTTGAAAAGTTGGTTCTTTGAAGGAATAAATAAGGTTGATGAACCATTAGCCATCCTTAACAAAAAGAGGAAAAAAGAAATATTTAAGCAATTGGGAATCAAAAGGGGGAAATCACAAAAAATCCCACAGAAATCCAGGAAATCATCAATGTCTATTATGAAAACCTGTAATCTAATAAAATGGAAGACATAGAATACATGGAGGGAATTTTAGATACAAACAAATCACCCAAACTAAGCCAAGAAGATATTAAAATTCTACATAACTGATACAAGAAAATTAAACTGAAATTACAATTAAAACTTTACTGGGGCTGGCGAGATGGCTCAGTGGTCTAAAGCACCTACTTGGAGCAAGCTTGGCAAAGCACTGGGACCATGGTTCGATCCCCCAGCACCACATGACAGCCAGCCTCGCCCCCTAGTGGGCTGAGCTGGCCACACACACACACACACACACACACACACACACAATAAATAAATAAATAAATAAATAAATAAATAAATAAATAAATGTTTAAAAAAATTTACCAAAAACCAAAAGCCTAGGCCCTACCAGATTCACTGGTGAACTCTATAAGAAATTTAGAGAAGAACTGATGCCACTAATGGTGAAACACTTTCAAGAAATTTAAAGGGAAATAGTACTTCCAAAATCATTCCTGGAAGCAAGTATTACCATCATTCTAAAATCATAGAAGGATGCAAACATAAAATAAAACTATGAGTCAGTTTCCCTAATGAACATAGATGTAGAAATCCTAAATAATGTAAGGGCTGGGGATCCATTCCCCAGCCTGCCGTGCTGGCTCTGCCCTCACGGTACACTGAGACAGTGATTGAGACTGGGAGTGGTGGTGTGTGCCTGTAATTGCAGTGCTTGTGGGGCTGAAACACAGGGAAAGTCACTACAGGTCTGATCTGCATAGTGAGACCTTGTAGAGCCTGTACTAAATACATTTTTTAAAAAATCATGGGATAGCCTGATAGCTCAGCAGACTAAAGCACCTGCTTAGGCAGAGCACAGAGGCTCAATTTGATCCCTATCATACCATGGCGGCCCCACCCCCGTGGCATGCTTAGACAGCGATTGAGACTGGGTGTGTTGCTACACACTTGTAATCCCAGCACTTGGGAGGCTGAACGCAGGAGAATTATTATGAGGCGACTTACAAAGTGAGACCCTGTAGACCCTGTCCTAAATACAAAAAAAAAAAAAAAAAAAAAAAAAAAAAAAAAAAAAAAAAAAAAAAAAAAAAAAAAAAAAAAAAAAAAAACAAAAACAAGCCTTAATAGGATATTGGCAAACAGAATTCAGAAAGTCATAGAGAAGATTACACACCATGATCAAGTAGGATTCATCTTAGGGATTGAGAGATGGGTCACCATACACAAGGCAATAAATGTGATGTACCGTATTAAGAGAGCCAAAGAGAAAAATCACATGATGACCTCACTTGATTCAGAAAAGGCATTTGACAAAGTTGAAAACATTCATGATAAAAACCCTACAGAAATTGGAATGCATGGTCTTACCTCAATCTTATGAATGCCATCTATGACAAAACAACTGCTAATATCTTATTAAATGGCCAAGGTTGGGGACATAGCTCAGTGCCTGCCTCATGAGTGCAAGTTCCTGAGTTTGCTTCCCTGTACGAAATGAACAAACAACAAGAAAGAGCATACTAAATGTTCAAAAAGTGACAGCTTTCCCTCTAAAATCAGGAACAAGACAAGGATGTTTACCTGTGGTGGTGGATACATTGTGTCAACCTGAGGGAGCAGCACAAACCCTCAAATAAGGGTGGGGTTTAGAACATTAGATGGATCAGCTCAGCCACTCCACACTCTAGGACATGGAGGCCCCACCCTAGGGTGGGAAGGGTTAGAGTGACTCAACACTTGAGGTGTATATAAAGGGTTTGAAGAAGGCTTCTATGCAAGACTTCCTTGGAGGAGCTTGATCTTTGCAGGAATGCAACTTCAGAGGAGCTCAGATCTTTGCAGTTAGTGAGGAAGGAAGGGAGAGAGGCTTGATAGATGCCACAGCTGTTGTTTCTCCTCTGCTTTTCCTTGTTTCCTGCAGCCATGAACTGCTGCCCTCTGCCTTGGAGCCAGCAGGGTATGGGCTGGATCCTTCAGTAACTGTAAGCTAAATAAACCTTTCCTTTCTTAAATTTGGGTGTCAGTATTTTGTCCCAGTAATGATGAAAATGTAACTGAGACACCATCATCATCACCACTTCTACTTCATATAGTTCTGGAAACATAATCCAGAGGGATTAGACAAGAGAAAAAATAAAAATAGGAAAGGAAGAAGTTAAATTATCATTAGAGTAGATGATATGATACTCTACATAGAAGACCCAAAAGCTCCACAAAAATCTTACAGATTTATTATCTACATTCAGTAGTGTAGTAGAGTACAAAATCAATGCTCATAAATCAATATCATTTCTGTACCTAAGGAACAAAATCACAGAAAGAAATTAGGAAAACATACTCTCTACAATAGCATCAAAAAATATAAAATATTTAGGAATCTCTCTAACAAAGGACATAAAAGATCAGAACAATGAAAATTATAGTATCCTAAATGTGACATAAGGATATTAGAAAATGGAAAGATAGCCCCTGTTCTTGTATAGGAAAAACCAACATTGTGAAAATGTCCATACTTCCAAAAATTCTATGAGGTTTAATGCAATCCCAATGAAAATATTATTAGCATGCCTCACATGTGTAGAAAAACACTCCTAAAAATCTCTTGGAAACAGAAGAAACCTACAATAGCAAAAGCAAGTCTGGACAACAAGGACAAGTCAGGAGACATCACAACTTCAATCCTGAAATTATATTACAAAGCTACTGTGATAAAATTAGCACAGTATTGGCAAAAACAAGCGAAACATAAAACCTGAGATCTGAGAATAGTGGCACACAATAAAAGATACAGACACAACCCCAAACACCCTCAGTGCCCTTATCTTTAACAAAGGAACCAAACATATTCACTAGAAAAAAGATAGTTTCTTTAATAAATGATGCTGGATGTCAGGGCATGGTGGCATGCACCGGTAATCCCAGAACTCAGGAGCCTGAGGCCAGAGGATTGCTGTAAGTTAGAGATCATCCTGGACTACAAGGCTAACTGGAAATTAGTAGTGTGACCCTATCTCGAAAAGATGAAAATAAATAACAAATAAATAAACGGTGCAGAAAAAACTGGCTTTGCACATGTCAAAGACTACCAATAGACATATGTCTATCACCATGCACTACACTGAAGTGAAAATGGGTAAAAGATCCAAATATTAAAATAGAAACACTAAATTTACTGGAAGAGAAAGTAGATAGGAATCTCAAAGATATAGGTGTAGGCAAAGACATCATACCTAAAACCCAGAATGCAAGGGAAATACAGAGAATCAACAAATGAAATCTCACCTTATTGAAAAGCTTTTGTACAAGAAAAGAAATCACAAAGGATGGAAAAACACTGTAACCCATTGTCCCTCAGACCAAAATTTATATCCAGAACATATAAAGAATTGATAAATATCAATTATCAATATCAAATATCAAATATCAGCCCCTCAATTTCAAAGATCCAGTCCAAAAATGGGCAGCTGAGTTGAATGTGTATTTCTCAGATGAAGAAATACAAATGACAAATAGATGCATTTAATAAAGTTACAAAATCATTGCTTATTCAAGAATGTAAATTAACACTGAGATTCCATCTCACCCCAGACAGAATGGCTACCAACAAGAAATCAACTGATAACAAATTCTGGAGGTACTGTGTGGGAAAAGGAACCTTTCTACACTGTTGGTGGGAGTGTAGGTAGACTGGTACAGTCACTATGGAAATCAGTGTGGGTATTCTTTAAAAACAATGATTAGATGTCCCATTCAACCCAGCTAAGCCCCTACTGGGAATCTTCCCAGAATAAGTAAAAACATCATACCATAGTGATGTGTGCACCCATGTTTTTAGAATCAATTAGTAGTAGCTAAATCTAGGAAACAATTCAAATGCACAGAAAATAAGGAATGGATTTTAAAATGTGTGCTTTTTATGTGATGGAATACTACTTATCCAAAAAGAATAAACTGGAGACTACAAAGGGTAAATGGGTGCAACTTGAGACCACATTCATAAAGAGAAATAAATCAGGCCCATGTGTATAAAGATCACATTTTCTCACTAATGTGAAAAATTGAATGATTCAATAAGATCCAAAATGTACACTAGGTATTTTCAAGTAGAAGGAAACTTTTCAAAAAACAAAGACAAAGACAAACGGATTGGGGAAATAGAAAAAGAAGAAAAGGAAAAAGAAAAAAACATATTTATATACAAGATAGCTGATACACACACACACAAATAGTTTCTCTAGGTTAATTGAAAAGTTTCTGCTAATATTGTGTGGGCAAGATATCATGCCTATGTCTTCTACTCTTAATAACTACGAGGAAGAAAACAAAGCTCCCTATGTGAATTATTGTAATTCGTCTACTAACCTGTTTTGAAACTCTGTTTCATTGTCATTTTTACTTTTATCTTTAAAATAAAAAATAAAAACAAAATATATATCTAATGTGTGATTTTGATTCACTAGAGCATTCAAATATTGTCATTTATATTTGCAGATATCATGCACGTATTATTTGTGTTTATTATCATCTATTGCAGTTTTACACACATTGGTGAACATATTGCAACTTAATCAAAATAATTATTTCTGGAAAATTTAGAAAGCATAAAATATTTTACATTTTTAGGTATACCAGATAGATGTAGCTATGTGCTAGTTCACAGCACACACACTTTTTGCCTTTGCACAAAAGAAATTCATACTCTAAAGTCTGACAAATACTATAAAATTTCAATTTTTTATTTTGATCCTGGACATTGAAATTAAATGCATGTTACCATCGACCTACATGCCCTAACCACTTTGATCTGTCTTAAAATAGCATTATGTTAATGCAATGGTTGTGTTTTTATTTGTTTGTTTGTATATTTAGGGTAATTTCAACAGGGTGTTCAGGGTCTCACTACTAGATCGGACTCAGAGTGATCCACCTGTTTTCAGCCTCCCAAGAGCTGGGATTACACAGCGCCACAGTGCTCAGTGTCAATTGCGGTCTCAGTGCGCCTCCAGAGTGGGGCCGGCACAGCAGGCCAGGGATGTCAAAGCAATGTTTGGAAGATAAATCTACTTTGTTTAGAATTCTATTTGTTCATTTTTAGAAAGTTCATAATAATTTCCTTTGGTGCTTTTACCTTATTATCTGTCAGATGAGTATTCAGTGTCATTTTAATTTTTCTCATACATCTAATGTTTATTATTTCTTTGACTACTTATAATTTTCTCTTTGTCAATAATTTTCAGCAATTTGATTATGCTATATATCCAGGTATAATGATAGTTGAACTTAATCATATGCAGGAGAGATATTTTCATTCAATCTTTTAAATTTTAGTTATTAATTTCTCAAGTCTTTATTTGCTTTTCCCTGCTTTTAGAAGACTCTGATTATAAATATAGACTACAATCTTGAACAGAGATCATTGAAAGTGCTCATTTCTTCCATTTAAATTTGTTCTTTGATGTTTAAGTTATGTTAATTTCTATTGCCATATTTTGAGTTTAGATACATCTTCTTTTAGGTACAGCAAATCCTGTGAAATTTATCTAGATCATATGCATATTAAATTTACATGATCAATTGACTTTTTCTAATTTCCTGTTTGCTTATTGCCTTGTTATGCTTTTGTTAAAGCACAAAAAAAGTCAATAAAAATTTTTGTGACTTAATCATCCCTTGTTCCTCTTTGATGGTCTAACTTTTCTCTTGATTATGTGCTACATTTTACTGATTCTTTTTATCAAAGTTCAAACGTATGGATCCTTTTATCCTATTGAATTTGATTTTTGTTTTGCAATCAGTTTAATTAGAAATCATCTTAATCATGTTAAGCTTTTTATATTTTGGTAGTACATGTCTAGAGTCTTAGTTTGTTTGTTTATTTATTATGTATTTGCTACAGGGTCTCACTGCACAGCTCAGACTTGTAGTGATCCTCCTGTTTTCAGCCTCTCCAGTGCTGTGATTACAGGCATGCAGCACCTTGCCTGGGCTCCATGGTCAGCTCAGCGCACCCAGGGATGGGCCAGGGCAGGATGTGGCTCTGGGAATTGAGCGCTGGACCCTGAGCTTACTTAAGAAGGCACTTAGTCCACTGAACTATCTCACTGGCCCATAGAATATTAGCTTATTCTAAGGGGATTTTATAAATGTGGTTTTTTGTAAGAATTTTTTTAGCTTTTTTTAATGTATTTTTTGTTAGAGTATTAATTTAGTCATTGTTCTAAATCCTAACATTTCTAAAATATCCGCTGAATTTTCTGGTTGGTCGATGGGTTTTCTTCGGACTCTAGGATGTCAACTGTTTGAACTCAACTTGTGTGTCCATGAAGGTCCTATTCATACAAGCTTCTTGACTTCATGGTTTCACCCTTGTACATTCACCTCAATCTATCATCAGAGCTTTAAAGGAGTCCCTTTCAATATTTTGGATATTCCTTCCCTTCTCTAATAAGATTCTCTAGACTAATTGGGCCAACAAACTCTAACCAGTTCAGCTTTCCTTATCTCAGCAAGATGTTCTTCAGGAAGTTTTTGAATTTCAGTCTGGGAATGGCCTCAGCCAAAACACTTTGACAATAGGAGAGGAAGCTCATTTTCTTTCTCATTTTTAGTGGGAGATTTCAGTCTTGTCTGTTGTTCCTTCTCTATGAAAAGTTTTTAAAATACTGTTTATCTCATTTCCTATTTTCTTCTCCTCTTTATTCCATTCTCTCTGACTCTCTGTCTCTGTGTCTCTCTCTGTCTCTCTCTCTGTCTCTGTCTCTGTCTCTGTCTCTGTCTCTGTCTCTGTGTATTAATGGCAAGGAGGCTAATATGATAATCAATGTTGGTCAGACAACAAAATTTTCTTATTTTTTTTACCCAATAAAACTTTACCCAATAAAACTTTACCCAATAAAACTTTCTGGACTACTACTAATTACTACTAATTATTGTCGGGTTAATTTAAATTGTCTTTTGTGTATACTCATTACTTCCCATATGTCTGCATGATAGAATTCTTACATTTCTCTTACTAGACTTTAATGTTCATTAGGAGACATTTTGAAAGCTATCATGTCAACAGAAAGGCTCTTTACTCTGCATGTGTGTGTGTGTGTGTGTGTGTACACACATTAAGATGAAATATAATGAATATAAATTCTGAAAAATTATGTAAAAATGTATACCATTAATTTCCGTAAAATTTCTATATTGCTATATAGCCTTATTAAAATTAATGGGAGAAACATGTATAGCAAATGTATGAAGATATTTAGGAGGATTGTAATATCTTATTCTACTACAAATGGCAATATACTCTCAGAATCTTGCAGGATTCACACTACCATTTTGTCCAGAGGAGGTCTTTCTTCATTTAATTTGACTATTATCATAAATCCTTATGTTTTATCTTATATAGTTTCAATTTCCTCTTAGGTTAACTTTCCTTTTCCATATTGCTACCACTTTTTCCTCCAATCTACAGATATCTTTAAACTTCCTTTTATGCTTAAAGTTAGAGATTTGTGACCTTTGCCTAAAGATTTTATGCAAATCAATAAAAATGCATCAATAGTGAATACCGTGTAAGCTTATTAGTAGTACCTAAAACATTGAAGGCTAATTCACTTGCCTCTCAAAGTGAAATGGATAAAAACAAATAGCACAAAACTATATCACATCACTTCAGAAAAACCCTATATACTTAATTCAGACTTCCTATATGGTACTAATGAATGTATGTGGCCTTAGCAGATAAATTATAATTTCATTAATTGACTCTTTTTACTTCCAAAAATATGTTTTAGTCATTAATTTACAGGAAAGATAGCCATGAAATATAGTTAAGGTGTGTATTGTTGCACAAGATACTAAAATTTCACAGTGGTGATGAGCTGAATGAATTGATATTTTACATCTAAATAAGTGAATTGAATTGGAGCACCATGCATGATAAAAATATGGTGAATATTTAATTCTCTTTTTAAAAACATACTACAATGAAAAAGCAAATTAAGATTATTTTCTTCAGTGTACTTCCTGTTGCATCAAATATATTTGTCCCACTTTTGTTGACATTTTCTGAAGCAGTTCAAGAAGTCTTTAGCTGCCTCAATGTTCTAAATCCATTCAAACTGCTTACTTTTGTTGTCATTTCAACTTTGCTGAAGAACCAGCAGTTGCATGGAGCCAGCTCTGGTGAATGAGGTGAGTGGGGACAGGCTGTAACGTCTTGTGAATCTGCTTGTCCAATGGGTGCCACTCGGCTGCTGCATTCCCTGTGTTTTTTACTACATTTCATGAATTCACTCAGGAAAGAGGATTTCTAAAACTGTTTAAGAAAATTGCAAAAAGAATGAGATAACTGTGCTCAAAGTGAGGGGAATTATTTTGAGGGGTATTGATGATAGTTGGCCTTTGATCCTCCCTCGTATGTATGTCAGAAGTCTTCTTACAACTTTTTCACCAGCTTATAGTCTGGCCATGGCACATATTCCTCTGCTATGATTAATAGTTAATAAAATGTGCTGCAGTGTACTTTTGGTTTTGGTTTATTCTTTCTCAATACTCACAACTTTTGAAGTGCAGCTTTATCCTGTAGGATGCATCTAGTCCAAGCAGTTTTGTCAGCCCAACTTATGATCAACTGATGGACAAAAAGTATATATTATTTGTACACAGTGGACTATTACTCTACTATAAAGAAGGAGAAGTGTGTTATTCATGATAAAATGGAAGCAGCTGAAGATGATCATGTTAAATAAAATAAGTCATACATGTAAACTTATATATTGCGAGTTTTCTCTTACATGAGAAAATGAAAACATAAACAAAATGCAAAATGAAAGTTAGATAATACGAAAAAGGGAGATAAATCTCTTGCAAGAGAAGGGGACCAAGAGGTGGAAGGAAGGAGTTGATAATGGTAAGGGGTTGTAAACAAAGTAATTCAGATGTGTTATGTATGTGTACCAACTCCCACAAGAAATGTAATCTTTATGTCCTGCAACAATGCACTGATAACAGAGAAAAAATGAAAAGAATATCCTCTTCTCTACATACATGCACACACACACACACACACACACACACACACACACACACACACACAAGCATATGTCCCAGACAAAAAGAAGCCACAGGCTTATTTGGCAAGTCCCTATAGAGATTGTCCCAAAGTTCCTCTATGGGCATGAGAAGAGGGAAGCTGGATTTCCTCTATAACTGCTAGAACTGGTTGGTTGGCGCATTCTGAATGGTTCTGACAGCGGCTATCTTTCCTGCCAGGTGGAGATAATCTACTGGTGAATTAAAGCCACATGAGGAGGACAGTGTAGCCAAAAAATACACAAAATAACCCCAGCATTTATGTCCCAGAATAAAACAATGTCAAAGCCAAACCAACAGCTGAAATTCCTAACCCTCAAAGCAGTGGTTTCTATATAGACAAAATATTTTCAATTAAGTACCTGTGATTGCTACAAAAATTGCTAATATAAAAGCTAAAGTGAGACTATACTTTAAATACCATGTAAGGCTTGAGATTTTGTAACTGCATCTGTGTTCATACATTATCTTTCCTACAGTTAGCGTTCTACTTTATGTTTCATTTTGTTCTAAGTTTATCTTTTATGATTAACTTATAAATGGATATTTTAAAATAC
>NW_004524588.1:8297429-8298811 GCF_000260255.1 Octodon degus
CTGGGGGATTGAACCGCGGTCCCTGATGCTTTGCTAAGCTTGTTCTAAGTAGGTGCTTTAGACCACTGAGCCATCTCTCCAGCCCCTATGCAAGAGAATTTGTTAACTAAGTTTAAAGATTCTGAGGCAGAGCTCTCCATAGAGGCCTTCTGCATGTCGGAGGGCCAGAGGATGCAGGAGGGGCCCAGTGAAAGCAATTGAAACTGCAGAACAAAAGGGAGCAAGATCGCAGTGCCAGTGGAAGGTAGAAAACTTGAAGCTCCCTGTAGAGTCCCTGGTGTGATTCTAAGTTGAAAGGCCGGTTACACTTAAGTCTGACACCCAGAGAGGATGGCAGCAGTAGAAGGAGCACCTCCTCGAGCAGAAGGGGGCTTGTTGGCCAAGTCTGACTTGTTCTTTCCTCCACTTTCGTTCCAGCTGGACTGAAAGCCCATTGAACTGGGCCTGTGTCAATCATGTTGTGTTGGTCACACATCAGTCATCTCTAGAAAAACCTAGACAGACTCACCAGAAGTGTACTTTGCTAGCCACGAGCCAGTAAGCTGCAGTGCAAATGAAAATTTAAAAACAAACAAGTTTGTTAACACTTTTGAGAAAATTTCCAGTTTGGAAATGGTTTCCAGGCTAGGTTTTAAGAATACATTGTCTGAACTTCTAAGGAAGCTAGACATTAAAAGAAGGCCACGCCAAGGGAGTGTGTCCTAAAGCGAACAGAACAAAGGTGGTACCACCAGGAAGTGCACAGACATTTCTGTTGTAAGGATTAGATGAAATAATAAATGTGCAGACCACTGGAAATAGCTCTTGATACAAAATAATGTACCAGACAACATGATGATGATATCATGAATAAATTAAACCTAAGTATAACATGACATTTTTTTGCTTACACAAATTTGCCATTAAGTCAGTTCTAAAACCAGACCTTGAAGAATTAATCCATTACTTATCTCATGTGATATACACTCTCCAACTTTTATTTTGAGCAGGAAGGAAATATTATTCCAGTGCTCAAACTAAACTTTACTTCTAATGAAAAAGTAAATAAGTCCTAGCCTAGCATGAGAAATCTTTCTGCAGTGATTTTTTTTCAGACTCTGAAAAAAAAAAAAAAACCTACACTAATTTTTAAGGCTGCTAAAATAATCTAAGATAGAGAACAACTCCGGCCGCCGCGCCGCCTGGCTCTCGTATTCCTTGTTCTTGGCGGGCTCTGGGGCCTCAGCTCCGCGACCCTTAGTCATGTCGGATTCTGGAAGTTACAGTCAGTCTGGGGGTGAGCAGCAAAGTTACCCTTCCTATGGAAATCAAAGCAACCAAGGCTGTGGACAAGCATCACAGAGCTATTCTGGCTACGGACAAACAAGTGATTCTTCATATGG
>NW_004524588.1:8300471-8301396 GCF_000260255.1 Octodon degus
CTCTTCTCGGGTAGTGAAATTAAGTGACATTTGGATTTTTATTTGGGTGGGAGGGCTGGGACAGTTTTTCTTTTAGAAATGTCATTGAAATTTCCCTTTTTAGTTTCCAACCTCCTTCTCAACCCTTGAAGCAAAATGCATTGTAAAATATTGCCAAAATGGAAAGTGTTTTGTAATACTGCAATAAAGGCTGCTTGTTTTTGTAAAAAAAAAAAAATAAAAAAATAAAAAAATAAAATAATCTAAGATAAATACGAGGAAGTTTTATGTTAGTAGGCACAGCCATATAAATTTTTTCTCAGGTATAACTGTACGATTTATCTCCACATTTCTTTACAATTCTCATCAGGTTACCCTGGACTAATTTGGTCATGTTCAAATAAATGTAAAATGTAGTTTATACTCCTTTTGCCAAACACACCTTCACATAGTGAAGGTGAAATTTGTGCATCTCAGGGGACTAAGAAAGAGAGGTGGAAGGAGAAGTTGAAAGGCAAAGAGCAAGTTCAAACTGTCAAGCCATGTGATCTGTCTAAATTTTACCCAAGGGATCACCCATTCTTCTTGTCAGGAGCAGAGAAAAGCTTGGGAGGCAAGAAAGACAATTCAAAAATGATGGGAAATCCCAAGTGAAGTGGCGAACATGAATGATAATATTTTGTACATTGTGAAGTGGTTTAACTCTAAAAGGCATTTTTAGGTAAAGCACAGTTTCTTACCTACCTATCATTTCTGAAGATGATAAGCTTCAGAAAGGCTGGAAGAATCTTGGGGGAATATGGACCTCTTCAATTAACTTTGATTTATATTTTGGTTTCATTAGGTGATGTTAGAATTTTAGTTCAAATGCATATATGCAACAGTTTCAAATTCACTTGGTTCCACTCCCAATACTTCTAATTATATTTCATATATATTTATATAT
>NW_004524588.1:8308006-8309820 GCF_000260255.1 Octodon degus
GAGATAAGGGTATGTTAAGGTCTCCGGTTAAAATTGTGGTATTGGATATTAGATTTTTCAAGTCCATTAAGATTTGCTTTATATAGTTGGGTGCTCCTGTGTTTGGTGCATACATATTTATGAGTGTTACCTCTTCCTGTTGAATTTTTCCCATAACCAGTATATAGTGGCCTTCTTTATTTCGCTTGATCATTGTTGGTTTGAAGTTGATACTGTCTGAGAATAGGATTGGAACCCCTACTTTTTTCTGAGGCACTGGGGCATGTAGTATTGTGTTTCTTCTTTTGCCTTTCAGCCTATGAATGTCTTTATGAGTTAAATGTGTTTCTTGTGTACACATGTTGTTGGATTTTGTTTCCTAATTCACTGTGCGAGTCTATTTCTCTTAATTGGTGAATTGAGTCCATTTACATTGATGGTTAGAATTGAGATGTATTTTGACTTATGGTTGCCATGGTATTTACCTGTTATCATTTACTCCTTTTTCTCCTGTGTTTGATTTGTTACCCTATTTAGTTGGTTGCTTCTGATCTCATTCGTGTAGTTCTGATCGTTTTGGTCCCTCTCTAGAACATCTTTCAGTTGCCTGTGTAAGGTTGGCTTTATTATAGCGAAATTCTTTAGCTGTTCTTTGTCATGGAAGTATTTCGCTTCTCCATTAAACTTGAAAGAGTGTTTTGCAGAGTATAGTATTCTGGACTGGAATTTGTTTTCATAGAGGACCTGAGGTACTCTGCTCCATGCTCTTCTTGCCTGCATGGTTTGTGAAGAGAAGTTGGCCGTAACTCTGATTGGTTTTCCTTTGAATGTGATCTGCTTCTTTTCTCTAGCGGCTTTCATTAGATTATTCTTGTGCTGAATTTCTAGGATCTTGACTATTATATGTCTCGGTGTGTTTTTCATTGGGTTGAGTTTCCTTGGTGTTCTTTATGCTTCAGTTACCTGAATATCAGATTGTTTCCTCGTATTTGGGAAGTTTTCTGCTATTAATTCTGCCCATATATTTTTAATGTCATTTGTGTTCACTCCTTCTTTCTCACTGATGCCTATTAGTCTCACATTGTTCATCTTTGCATCATCTTGCAGGTGATGAATTATTCTTTCCTGCATCCTCGTTGTTTTTAAGAGATACTTTCTTACCTTTTCACTAGCTACACCAGCATCTTCAAAACCTGAAACTCTGTCTTCACATTCACTTAAACGGTTTTGCAAGCTTGTGATTGAGATTTTAATTTCCTTATATCTCTTTGACTCTGCTTAGTGCGATCTATTTCTCTCCTGTATTGCTCATTCAAGGAGTGCATCATTTTTCTAATGTCCTCTATTTTTTTTATCAATATCTTCTTTAGAAGCAGTTATACATTCTTTTACTGCAGTGTTTTTTTCAGATTGGGTTTCCTCCCTATGTTTCTGTAGTTGCTTCTTTACTTCAGATGCTATGAGTTCTGAGAGTTGTTTTTTATTTCAGAAAAGAATTGAGCTCTGATTTCCTCTATATCTTTCTGCTGTTCCTTATTTACTATCGATGCTATTAATTCATGCATTTGAGCCGAGCTAGTGTGCTCCGCACTTGTTCTGGGTGTGCACTGGGTTTCCTCCATATGTTTCTGCATTTGATTCTTTAGTGCAGATATTATTAATTCAGGGATTTCTTTTTTTATTTCCTATCTGAAGTCCTCTATACCTTTCTGCAGTTGTTTCTTTATTTCAGAAGCCTTTGATTCATTGCTTTCAACTGTGTGATTTCCAATTTGTTCTGTGTTAGTGTCCTCTGCACTTGTTACCGGTGGGCTTGGGTTCCGAGGTTGCATTTT
>NW_004524588.1:8309920-8318851 GCF_000260255.1 Octodon degus
TCTTGTACAGCAATTAACCACTAAGAAGAATATATGCAGTGTATTATTTGTTGAAACTGTCCTTCCGATTTGATTTGAAACTGTCTCATTGCTATCTCTTTGTCAATAAAACTTTGAGAAAAAAAAAGAATTATTTTAATAAATAAATCAATTCTAATATCCTGAAGTTGGTAATAGGTACCTGTCTGATCTGCTTTATGTACTGAAATGTAAAAAATCAAAATTTTAGTAACTTATTCTCATAAAATTTTAAAATGATGTTTAATTTTACATGTACAAGAAAAAACTTTAGGTCAAAGAGTAGTAGAATTGCTACTAAGATAATCTAACTTCAAAATTCAAGTCATTAGTTCATTATACAAGATGATTCTGATATAAGAATTTTCACTGTTATGGTCATAAGAAATCAGTTATTACTTTATGAAACATATCTATCAGCACATCACTCAGACTGAGCTTAACATGTATGAGAAAATGTATACACTAAACTCATATGCACAGGGAGAATCTAGCCAAAGATATAAAACATCAAAGAATAACCTTATAGGGGCCTGGGGAGATGGCTCAGTGGAATAAATGCTTCACTGACAAGCGCAAGGACCTGAGTTCAATCCCCAGTTCCATGAAAAAATAAATAAATAAATAAAATAGCCTTATAAAATTGCACAGAAGCAAATTTTTAGTTCATTTTATAAAGGACAAACAACTAATAAGTTCTTTTCATTTGTATTTCTATGCAATAGTTCCAGAGAAACCATTAAAGCTTTTCCAGTGCTATCAGTCACGAAAACTTGAACACAACATTACAATGGGTGTAATGTCGAATATATTACACGAGTACACCCTTAGGGTGCTAAAGGAAAAGCAGTCCACAGAGCAGCATAGCAAGCAGTCTCGGTCCCGTTGGGATAGGTTGAAATCGCATTGTGTATGCTCAAGATAATTTGTACTGAACTACCCTGTTAAGGTGATTTTTCTTTCTTTTATGCAGCTACTTTAATTTTTCCTTTTTCTTTCCAGAGTAGTTTGAGTGTTCATTATCGGGGTGCATAAAATAAACAAGTCAGGATATTCAGAATGTCCCTTTAGGACTTGTTCAAGTGCTTGTCACCAGGATGGCCCTGGCACAACAGTTCTGACCGGCTCAATCTACTCAAGTCATCATTTCCGGATACCAATCTTCCTGGTAATTTTATAGTTCAATGCACTTTAAGGTTTGTTCCTTTTCATATTCAGTGGAACCATAAAATAACTTTTGTTTCTTTCTTTCTTTTTTTTTTTTTTTTTTTTTTTTTTGGTGGAACCAGGGATTGAACTTAGGCACTTGCACTTGCCAGGGAAGTACTTAATTTACTGAGCCATCTCCCAGACCCTTCATAAATTTTCTATAAATTACAAACATTTAGGGTTAGAGGTGGCAAGAATTCATAGACTATCTTAAGATACAATGATAACGGAATATATTGCCTTGACTACCTCCTGAAAATTATTCATTTAGCAAATGTCTATGAAGGGTAGTATCAAGTGGAGGTAGAGATTACAAGAAGCGAAGGAAGTTTATAAATAGTGTGTATAGTGTAATGGATATATTAGATTTCAGAGACAGACATATCCATATTTCTCTGAGGCTTTATGATAACATCCGTGATGGGAAGATGAATTGCTGGAAAATCAGGCTTTTCCATTTTTGTTTGGGACACACAAAAAGCATTGGAGTTTGAAGATCTTTTTGCTATGTGCTGTTACTCAACTTTACTGCCATAAAATGTGTGTTCTATCCCAGAAATCTATTTTAAGGGAGTAGTTGACTTCTGTTCTCACCACAGTATGAATCCAGGTGACAGACACAGGACATTTACATTTCGAGCGAACTCAAAAGCTCACTCCTGAGGTGCACTACTGCCAGCCTCTTTCCAACACAGTCAGTGACAATACTGCTCTTGTTGCACATTAGCTTTGCCTGTAAGAACTCCATATTACTTTTCTTTATGTATTCAGTACAGGGTCCACAGGGTCTCACTACACAGCTCAGACTAATAGTGATTCTCCAGTTTTCAGCCTCCCAAGGGTTGGGATTATAGGTGCACACCACCATAACCAGTCTCAATCACCATCTCAGCACACCACAGGGACAGGGCCAGCATGGCAAGCCATGGACAGAACCCCTGTCCCTATATCTGCCTAAGCAGGTGCTTCAGTCTTTTGAACTATTTGGCTGGACCTAGAACTCCATATTTCAATAAAGGGCAGTAATATTTTTCAGGACTGAATTTTTGCTCTGAGCAAAATGATTTTGAAATTTTTGTATGTTTTTTCATTTATCAGTTGTTCTTCAATTTTACATGTATTCTTTTCCATCGTACTGTACAACTATATTCCCTTTATTTTTTATTATTTATTTATTTATTTATTTGTATTTTAGGGAAGGGTCTAAAGGCTGTTCAGGGTCTCACTACTAGATAGAACTCATAGTGATCCTCCTGTTTACAGCCTCGCAAGACCTAGGATTACAGGCGTGCACCACCATGCCCAGTCTGAATTGCCTTCTCAGAGAGCCCCATGGGCAGAGCTGGCATGGTAGGCCTGGAGGTCGAACCCCCAGCTGCTGTGCCCACTCGCAGGAGCTTTAATCTGCTGAGCTATTTGGCTGGCCCAATACTACCCTTTAAAGAATGACTATTGGTATTATTTCTACTTTTGGGTTATTATGAATAATGTTATGAACATCTGTGTAGATAGTCTTTTCTTAGATGCAATGTTTTTTTATTTCTCTGTATAAAATGCTTTAGGGTTTTCTTGGATATGGTACTATGTTATTATTGAAAATCACAAATCTATCTTCAGTGGGTATAACTTTATGAACACTCCATCCACTCAAGAGAATGACACATACTCTGTGCCCTTACCATTTGGCACCATCAACCATTGAAAGCTTAGTCATTCTAGCAAATAGGGAATAATACTCCCCATACATTGTGGTTCTCTTTGACATTTCCCTGGCAATCTATGATGTTAGCTGTCTTTTCACATATTAATTAGCTAATCATACATTTGCTTTACAAAGTCTTTATTTAAATAATTTTACTTTCAATGTAGTCACTTGATTTCATATGGATCTTTAATAATTTTTATTACTATTATGAATGCAACTCCTTAGACGGATATATACATTGAGCATATTTTGGCCTAATCTGTGGCTTGTTTTACTTTGTATTATTTAAGTTTGTCTTGATAAGTGGAAGCTTATTAGTTATCTTCTTCTTTTATATTTAATAATTTTTGTGTCCTGCATAAGAAATCATTTTCAACAACAAACTGTGTAATTTTTCTTATGTTTCTGTATAGAAATGTTGTAATTTTAACTCTATTTTAGTTAACAATCATAAGTTAGTATTTTCATTCTACTATCTTTTGCCTGCCTCACCAAGGACTGTGTCAGCTTTGTAATGCCTCGCTGCCTTCCTGTCCTTCCTTGGAGACAGCTGACTATGAATTCAAACCTCTGTGAACTGTGAGTTTAAATAACCCCTCCTCCTTCAGCTTGTAGGTGTGGGGTATTTTGTCCAAGTAACAAGAACTTAACCAAAACACTGATAATTATGTAAGTTCCTATAACAAGGCATTTTCTCATAGTGTCAAAATCTGGGGTTGCTTTAATAAATGGGCATTTGCAGACATTTCAGATCCAAATTATGAAAAGAAAATCATATTATTCATGGCAATTTTGATCTTTGTATGTGGAGCATCTCTATACTTTCTCCATTAATCACACTAACTGGAACTTTGAGTACAGTGTTTGATATACAAGATCATTCAGCCTGTAGTTGTGTATTGATGAATTTTCAAATATTTAAGCTGACTTGGTCCTAATGTATTTTATTTGTATATAATGTTAGTTGAATTTCCAGATATTTTGTTAAGTTTTATAACTATTAATGTGAGATTAATATTGTTTTTCCACTAACACATTTGTCTATCTAGAAGTACTTTTACTTCTGTATGTTTTGATTTATATGTTTTAATATAACCTTATATATTATATACCTATATATATTATATCCTGATATGCATATATAATTATATACTGATTTATAATTTTAATATACCTAGCAATAAAAAAGAAATTTTACCCATGAATATCTCTTTTATTTAGAATTTTTGTGTGACAGTGCTTTGGATTGTAATTACACATCTAATCTATACAGATAAATATAGGATTTTATTTTTAATTAGGTTAATTTTATGAATTTGCTTCTATTTAAATTATTAAATTAATGAGGAAAGTTTTGAATAAATTTTATTATAACTTCAAAATCTTAACACCTCTCAAATTTTTCAGGTTTCATTTTTTATCTTCATCATTCTATCTGGAGTTTTATTAGTTTTAGGGATCCTGTCAAAGGAAATCTTTTTATTTGCACAATAGTTTCCTTTTTTGATTATTTTATTGAGTTCCAAAGTCATGTTTATTTTTTCTTTTTATAAGTTTAATTTCTTCCTACTCGAATTTTTTTTAGGTGACAATTTGTGTCATGCATTTAAGATCATTTCTTTCCTTTTTCTTTTATTTTTGGGGCTGGATATAGTACTTAGGACCTTGTTCCCACCAGCCAGGAACTTAAGCCTCTGCACTATCTTCCCAGGCCTCTATCTTGTAATATAAAAATATATGCATTTTTTGTAACATAAAAATTTAGTCATGAGTTTACCTGTAAAACTCTTTGGCATATTTCTACAAATTTTAAGATATCTCTTTCAATGTCATTAATTTCAATGAACAACACATTCTAATTTCTTTAATTCTTCTGTAATACATGGGTTATTTAAAATATTTTGTTCTATTCCTAAGGGGTTGATGCCTTTTTCAAATATCTTGCTGTTATTCACTTCTATTTAATGTCCTTGTGAATGACTTTTGCTTAATGACTTCAAAAGGTTTTTGTACCTTGGTTTACTACTCAGCCTACATATTATCTTAACTTAAGCTCTATATATCTATGAAGGTAATGTTCCATTATTAGGTGGAAAACTTTGTTTATGATGAGATAATTTTGGTTGAGAGGTTCATGAGTTTTTCAAAAAATTTTCTCTGTAATATTTTTATTAAGTTCCAATAGAAGGAAGATGAAATAACCAGGATTGTAGATTTGTATTTTCTTAGTTCCTTCTGTTTCGTTTCACTTATAATATTATCACCTTAATAATATTGTGTACACATACATTAAGTATTATTTTTATACACTTGAAGAATTGCAAATTGAATTGTTATAAAATAATGAAAACAATCTCTGGTAGTTCACAGTACTTTAAGCCTATAATTAGATTAAGTATTATCCTCATTACATGTGGTTTCTGAATCTCTACACAAGGTCTTCATTTTCAAACAGGTATTTTCGCTTTGGTTAAACTGAAGTCCCAATACTTTGCGAGTTCTGAAAGTTTTCCACTTTGGGGATCTATGAAAGTTGTATTTCCTTAAGAGGTTTTTGTTTGGCGTGGGGGCCTGGGTCTTCAGTGTTATTCAATGTATATGGAATTCAACATTAGGCTAAGGAATCAAGGTGGTCATATTGGAGATGGAGGGAACTTTGCCTGGTTGACTGACTCTTTGTCAATAACCTGCCTTCCAAATGCCAGATCTCTCTACCTTGCTAAATGACAATTTCTGTATACTCTGTTAAATAAGAATTAAAAGCCATGCTTATGCCACTTTTCTGTGATCTAGGGTCCAGTAATTGTCACTTTGCAGAAAGTAGGAAGATTCTGAAGCCTTTTCTCTTCTTACCTCTTTGTTATATTTTATCACTATCTTACAAACCCTTTCCACATTCTTATAAAGTTGTCGCATGCTTTTCAAAGCACTTCTAATATTATTAGCCATTTTGTGAACTTGAAAACCTATGTAATTTTAAAAACATGTATATACTGTATGGTACTGCAAAATCCTGCAATATACCCAAATTTCCCCTATAAATAATTTAGATTAATATTATTTTCATAATTTTATTGATAAACAAATAGCAATGAGACAGTTTCCAATCAAATCACTAGGACAGTTTCAATAACTAACTAACACACTGAATACATTCTTCTTAGTGGTTAATTGCTGTACAAGATACGGACTTGATATCCTATTTACAAACACCACTAGAACAAATCATTCTATTCATTAACAGAATGTAACTATATATCTATCCTAACCACTTTGCATACACAGATACAAAACAGACATTCATCTGTATACCCTTTTTTTGTTAAGTTCTGTTATTTGAATACTATAGGTGTATAAACTCAGAAAAATATTCTAAAAGAATCTAGTAGCCCATAATAGTATTGCGTCTTCAGTTTAACTGCCAATGTCAGAAATTGTTGACCTGAGTCCCCCACAGCTCAACATAACAGCATGGCTTTCCTTCCGATACTTCATCTTCATATGTTTCTACTGGATGGTTAAGACCAACGTAAAGCAGGACCTATGCAACAAGAGTTGTAGCTTTTGGGTCTGATAAACTCAGTGAAATCCCCTCAGGATTTATCTTGAGATCCTGTACCTCAGATTGTAGAACCTTCATCAGTGTCAGCCATGTGGATGAGTCACGGCCATTGCTTGGACAATGTGCTCTCTGTGAAAGCCTGAGAAAATGTTTTCTCTCCATGTGACTCTCCTTAGGCACACTCTACATCATTGATCACTTGCCTCTTTGGCCCCATAATCTACTTGATCAGAAAATTTGGGACACTACTGAGTTACATGAAGTTACAGTACAAGTTCTCATATTGTCCTGAGTCTTACTTGACCTTAGAAGGCTAGGAACAAAATGTTGACTTTCCTTGCAGCCCTTCTTTTTCTCTAAATTTGGTCTGAAAACTTAGGTTGTTAACAATCCAGAAGGCAAGATTATTGTTATTATCAAACAACTTAGGCTGTTAAGCTTAACCTCACTATCTCTCTGCATATCAAACATCTTAGGCATAATATGGAACAGGTATTTTTCACCAAGTATTGATATGTTGAACTTCATGTCCCTACAGAATATGATAAAAACATTTAAAAATTAGAATATATTTTAAAAATAGGCCTAAAGAATTATACACTTCTAATGTTTGCACATAAGTTCAAAAATCTCACCATATACAACCTTGAAGCGAGACAGTCTCACAATATTCTTTTTCCTGTCTCTTGCTTTAATTCATCACCCCCTTTTCTTGAACATCCATCTACCTGAGAGACATCATAGCAGCAACTGGCATGTTATGACAAGCAGCCCATTGTCAGAAGACCAGAATAACAGGCACTCCAAACATGAAACTACTATTGCAATTTACCATCTGCAGTGCAGTAGCTTAGTTCACAGGTATCAGGATATATAGTTAGTCAGGGTGAGAATCTTTCCAATTAATTGCTAGATTACAAAATCTTCTGAAGATTCTCAGGATCATTGCCTTGCTCATCTTCTACAGAAAACTTTTTCCTAGCTCTTCTCCTTTCCCTCTCTTGATTAGTTAGTTCTTGAGATCCTGCTTTCCTTTTACTTATATCTTTCTTTTGTATTTCTTCTTTTGAGTTCTTATACTAGGGAGACTACATAATATTTAAACGTGTGTGTCTGGTTTATTCACTTATGAGTATATGCTCAAGTGGTATCCACTTCAATATAAAGGCTTGCAGTTTATCATTCTTAATAGCTGAATAATACTCCATTGTGTAAAAATACCACATCTTTTTCAACCATTCCTCAGGTGATGGGCATCTTGGTTGATTCCAAGATTTGGCTATCACAAAGTGTGCTGCTATAAACATAGGCACACATATATCACTATGATATGATGATTTCAGATCCTCTGGGAAAATTCCCAGTAGAGGAACAGCTGGTTTAAAGGGGATTTCCAGTCCAACTTTTCTAAGTAGTTTCCACACTAATTTCCATAACGGTTGAACCAGTCTACATTCCCACCAGCAGTGGAGCAGGATTCCTTTTTCCCAACAGCCTCTCCAACATTTGTTGTTGAGTGATTTCTTTATGATAGCCATTCTTTCTGGGGTGAGATGATATCTCAATGTGGTTTTAATTTGCATTTCATGAATGGCTACTGATGTGGAGCATTTTTTCATATATTTATTCACTTCTTTAATTTCTTCCTCTGAGAAGTGTGTGTTCATCTCGGATGCCCATTTCTGGATTAGGTCTTTAAATTTTGGGGCCCTAGTGCTTTTTAGTTCTTTATAGATTCCAGAGAGCAGACCTTTGTCTGAATACTTATTTGTCATGATTTTTTCGAAATTTGTAGGGTGCCTTTTCACTTTGTTGGTAATTTCTTTTGACGTGAAAAAATTTCTCAGTAAGAGCAGATCCCAGTTGTTAATTCTTTCAACTGTTTCCCATGCGGTTTGATTTCTGTCCACGAAATCTTTGCCTACCCTTATGTCTTCAAGAGTTCCTTCTACTTTCTCTTCCAGGAGATTTAGTGTCTCTGCTTTAATGTTTAGATCTTGAATCCATTTTGAGTTTAGTGTAGTGCGTGGTGATAGACCTGGGTCAAGTTTGAGTTTTCAGCATGAAGAGAGCCAGTTTTTCCAGCACCACTTGTTAAAGAGGCTCTCTTTCTTCCAGTGAGTATGTTTGGCCCCTTATTCAAAGATAAGGTGGCAGAGTGTGTTCGTAGGGGCTTCACTGTCTTCTAATCCATTCCATTGAACCTCAGTTCTATTTTGATGCCAGTACCATGCTGGTTTTATCACAGTAAACTTCTGGTATAATTTCAAGTCAGGAATGGTAATGCCTCCTGCCTTGTCTTTATTGCCCAGAATTGCCTTTACTATTCTAGGTCTTTTCTGGTTCCAGATAAATTTTAGGAATGATTTCTCTATGTGTGTGAGATATGTTGGTGATAATCTGATAGGGATTGCACTAAATCTGTACAGCAATTTTG
>NW_004524588.1:8323389-8339410 GCF_000260255.1 Octodon degus
CCAGTGCAGGGTAGCAGGAAGCTCTCCCACACACTCACAGGACCTGGGCTAGGACTGAGTCTGGTGGTTCCTTGAAAGCGTCAGAAATTCCTACTCAGCAGGTGGGGTGGGGGAGGTGCTGTGGAGTGGTGGGGGGCGTCCCAAGTGGGTGGGAGAGAGTCTGGCCCATGCTGGGCCTGGGCTGGGACTGATCCCGCCGGCGCAGGGTAGTAGGAAGCTTTCCCTTTAAAAAAAAAACCTGTGAAACAATGAGTCCATGAAAGTCATGCCATGAAACAGTGAGGGACTGATGTAAATACATGAACAATTGTCCCACAGCACTGGTCATTCAAGAAATGCAAAATAAAACAACACTGAGATTACACATTACCCTTAAAAGAATGGCTATCCTAAGGAAATCACTATTGGGCCAGCCAGATGACAAAGTGGATGAAGGCGCTTGCTTAGGCAGAGTAGTGTCCCGGCCTGCAGTGCCAGCCTCACCCCAGGGGTGCACTGACATAGCAAATGAGACTGGGCATGATGGTGCACAACTGCCCTCTCAGCACTTGGGAGACTGAAAAACAGGAGGATCTCTACGAGTTTGAGCTACATAGTGAGACCCTATAGACATTGTACTAAATACATTAATAGAAAGAAAGAAAGAAAGAAAGAAAGAAAGAAAGAAAGAAGCTAATAACAAATGCTGGAGAGGCTGTGGTACAAAGGAAATCCTTCTCCACTGTCATTATGAGGATAGACTGGTACAATCTGTATGGAAACCAGTGTGGAGATTTCTCAAAATACTAGAATTAGAAATCCTATTCAACCCAGCTGGGTATTCCCTTCCTGGGTATTTTTTTGGAAAGAACTGAAATTATCAGACCACAGTGATATATATGTACTCATGTTTATAGCAGCACAATTTGTCATAGCTAAATCTTAGAAACAACACAAATGTTCATCAGCTGAGGAATTGATAAAAAGTTGTGCTATTTTTACCCAATCGAGTGTTACTCGGTGTCTCAGTTACTTTTTCCTCATTGCTGGGACAAAATGCCTGAAATCCAAAATGAAGGAAGGAGATGGAACTTTGCAGAACACGCTGATAGGTGGACAAGCGGTGGCTGCTCGACCTGCGCATGGCTATGCACTCTTTCCTGCCTACCCCACTGTGGTCAGGTCCACTCACCACCTGTAAAAATGATGAAAGAAATGACTTATGTTTTGGGGACCAAACCCAATGCCACCCAAGAAGAACTAAAAAAGGCTTATAGGAAACTGGCTTTGAAGTATCATCCTGACAAAATCCAAATGAAGGTGAAAAGTTGATACTTTCTCAAGCTTATAAAATTCTCTCCGATGCCAAGAAAAGTAAATTATATGACAAAGGAGGAGAACAGGCAATTAAGGAGGGTGGAGCAGGTGATGGTTTTGGCTCTCCCATGGATATCTTTGATATGTTTTCTGGAGAAGGAAGGAGGATGCAAAGAGAAAGAAGAGGTGAAAATGTGGTGCATCAGCTCTCAGTTACCTTAGAAGATTTATATAACGGTACCACAAGGAAGCGGCTCTGCAAAATAATGTGATTTGTGACAAATGTGAAGGCCAATGGGGTAAGAAAGATGTGGAGTGCTGTCCCAACTGCCAAGGTGCTGGAATGCAGATAAGAATTCATCAGATGGGACCCGGAATGGTTCAGCAAATTCATTCTGTGTGCATGGAATGCTAGGGCCATGGAGAACACATCAGCCCTAATGACAGATGTAAGAGCTGCAACGGAAGGAAGATAGTTAGAAAAAGAAGATTCTAGAAGTTCATATTGACAAAGGCATGAAAGGTGGCCAGAAGATAACATTACATTGTGAAGGAAATCAAGAACCAGGGCTGGAGTCAGGAGATATTATGATTGTGTTAGGTCAGAAGGACCATGCTCTTTTTATTAGATGAGAAGATCTTTTCATGTGTATGGATATACAGCTAGCCGAAGCACTGTGTGGCTTCCAAAAGCCAATATGGACTCCTGACAATCAAACGATAATCATCACCTTTCATCCAGGTCAAATTATTAAGCGTGGAGACATCAAGAGTGTGCTAAATGAAGGCATTTGTTTATCCTAGCCAATTTATCTAGACCATATGAAAAAGGTCATCTAATCATCGAATTTAAGATAAACTTTCCTGAAAATGTCTTTCTCTGTCCTGATAAACTTACATTGCTGGAAAAACTCTTACCTGAGAGGGAGAAAGTAGAAGAGACCGATGAAATGGATCAGGTAGAACTGGTGGACTTGGACCCTAATCAGAAAAGATGGCGCCATTATGATGGAGAAGTCTGTGAGGATGACGAGCATCTTTCCAGAGGTGGCATTCAGTGTCAGATCTCTTAGTGGGGCCAGTGAATAGTGCTCACTGCTGGCATGTGCTGTGCAGTAGTGAGTGCATGAAGTACTAGAATCATCATATACTCACTACTTGTCATTGTTTTTGTTTCAATATTCAATTATAGTAGTGTTTTAAAAGTTAAATGAAGAATAAACACAAATACAAAAGCTCTGACTTTGCCCTGTATGTATGATGACTCTAGTTCGCAAGAGAAGTTTTATGCCTGTAAAAAGAACTTAAAACTTGCTTCTGCCTCCTGAGTGCCAGGATTACAGGTGTGCCCCCATGCTCAGCTGTTCATTCCTTTTTAAAAGTTCTGAGTTGGAAGATAACTCAGCAGTCTAAGCACCTATCTATCAAGCACAAGGACCTACGTTCAATCCCTTGTACCACATGCTGTGCTGGTCAGCCACTGAAACCAGGCTTGGTGGCTCATGGCTGTAATCCCAGTGCTGGGGAGGCAGAGATAGGAGGATAATGATGAGTCCGAGCTACATAGTGAGACCCTGTACCAAATAAATAAATCAATAAATCTTTTTTAAAAAAATACCAAGGACCTTTTATCAGTGGAAATTTTCAAGTTGTTTGAACTGAAAGTAAATTATTGGTGTCGCCTTTTTCTCTAAGAGAGGAAAATTTTTCATTGTATGACTTTAAAATTGTTGACTGATTCAAAGCTTTTGTGTATGAAAATTTTCATGGTAGATCCAGGAGAATCATAGCTGTTGGCTCCTTTACGAGTAAAACCTCATAGTGACCCAAGACAGGGTTAAGGGGAACACCTGAGCCTAAAGAAATTTTCCCCAATTCAAATGTCTGCTTGTGATTAGCTCTGCAAGGCCACTTGGCTCAAACTATTACTAATTCAAACTCAAGAATATTTATAAGGAGAGAATTCTTCTGCCAGTTTCCCCTGTGCTTTGTGCACAATGACAGAGAAGCTAGGAGCATGGCCAGCAACAAGCTCTGTCCATAGGAGGTGAGTGCAGGGAACTGAGAGGAGATGAGACGCGGGAAGGGTCCAGCTTTCACCATTCTGGGTGAGTGTCCCTGCAAGCGTATGCCTGGGGCCTTCCTTCAGCAGTTTTTCTTAGGGCTCTCATATCCCTCATGTCTCACAGGACAAGAGTGATGTATCAGTGGCTAATTGCAGGACATGCCATGGTGTGCATGACGGTATTCAGAAATCCTTACCCTCACGTGCTTTGGCTGTGCCGTTCATTTTTTAACAAAGGACTGGAAAGGAAACGGTGAGTGAAAGAGACGAGCAGGGGGTGAAAGACCACTTTGTAGCAAATGAATTACATTCAAAGTCAATTCTTCACTAATTCTTCCTGTGGCTATTAAAAGAGCTAGTGTTACATAGAGTCACAAACCAGTCCCCAGAAAATGAGTATCAGTGAGAGATCCACTTCTGGGCATAAAGCATCCTCTTTAAAGAAAATCGTTCTTGAAGTCCATATATTAAGTTTGTTCTCTCTACTCTAAGGCAGCTTTAAAAAAATAAAACAGGAAAGAAAGAAAAGCTGTTGGATGTATCCATCTTAAAGAGACCATAAATTGACTTCCCACTGAGGGCAGTACTCATAGGGGAAAAAAAATATAGCAAAGAAACCCTTAACAACCAGCTATAGAGCTTGCTTGAGTTCAATTTCCTCTCATATACAGGATTGCATTTTATATTTTAGTCTCATAATAATTTATTAGAGGAAAATTCATGAACGTTAGCAAATAACTGAAATAAAGCCTGATACACAACAGCGTAAAAGCATTTTTTACCATTTGTTTTATCTTCTGCAATGCTAACCATTCTCATCTCCCATCCTCCTTCCATCCTTCATCTGTTCCTTTCTCCATTTCAATTTATAGAATACACTAGGAAATCTACTAGTCATTTGGCCTGTGTATTAACTACCATGCACAAACTTCGTGGAGGTGACCTCTTCAAGATACGCGTATCTTGCCATCAACAATCCATAGGAGAGTTTGAAATGGGGTGTGAGAACTTGCAACATTTTACTCAGAGTCTTGGGAGACGCTGTTATCATGACCCTTAAATTTACTGTCTTTGTAGACAACTTGCTAGGGGAAAGGGGGACTTCGGAGTTAACTCAGCAGCTTTGGTAAATGAATGTTCCATGAGAGTATTACTGCAAACCTCAAGAGGGGACATTAGTCTAACTCTTCATTAGCGGGGGTGAGAAAAAGCTGTCCTCTCTATTCCTGGATAGGCAGACTTTATTCCAGCAGGAGTTTCTCACTGGAATTCAATTCTCTGAAATTCTTAGTGTTCCCAAAGTCAGACTTGTCTTTAATGGAGATGGGATGAGGGGAATCTGAAAATGTCAAGTGCAGAGTTTTATTTTTCAAGGAGACTATGCGTTTACAAATCAGGAGGAAAAAAATAAAAACACACGCACACACACACAATTCCTTTAAGCAGAATTAAAGTGCAATTGTAAAAGTCCAATGCATTGCAATTTGACAACATGCACTAGCTGATAATGCCACTCACTTGGCTCATTTACCAATTTAAGGTGATTTTGTAATCTCCCCATGAGCTTCTCTGCATAACAGAACTCTGTGACAATGTGTGTGTGTGTGTGTGTGTGTGTGTGTGTGTGCGCACGTTGCTCTAAAACAGCAAATAATTTCTTATAGTGTGTTACAAAATATACCTAATAACTCTTTTCCTTATCCCTGATGTAGCAATACTATTTGTAATTTTTTAAGTCAAGTTCTACTCCTTTGTGTGAGTGGGAAAAATACAAAATACATTTCAAAATAATATCAAAAATGTTTAAAAAATAATTAGGAAAATGTGGATGATATTGCTAAAAATATTTAATTCTTATAGCAAGTATGGAGACTAAATAGAAAAATCTTCTATATTTGATCATGAAAGTGTTAAAAAAAACCTTGGTTTTAGATTTATTTCTAAATTTATAGTAAGTACAGAACACATTGTAAAATAATTTTATCTTTTTCCACCAGTATAGAAATATGCTGATGACAGTGAGTCATAAATATATAATCATTTTGCTTTAAAAAATTTACAGTTGTTACATTTTAGAATTTTGAAGCTATCCAGATCATTGAAAATATTCTTCATGTACTAATTATAAATATTTTGATCAAGACTGCTCTCTGTACCTTGATGAATATTATGATGGTGCAAACCTGAATTAATCTTATCATGTGATTTGGCTTTACTTTTGTGAAAGTACACTAATGAATAAATTACAGCATTCAATTTTTTTCAGCACTGAAATTTTTAAAAATAGTAATATAAAATGCTTATGAATTATCATGCTTTGCCTGGCCTTTTACAAGTAGATCCGTAGAAATTCTAGAGATCTAATAAATAAATTAAAGAAAGTAGCTATTCTCTGTAAGGCCAATGAGAGGTGGTCTCAAAATTGTGTGGACAATTTTGAGTGGAAAACTTGTTATAAACTGAAAAAAGTGCTGTGCTGGGAAGGAACTCTAGCAGGAATCCTCTATCTTATAACAAAAGATGAAAAATTTATTTTTGAAATGACTAATGACAAAATTACCATCCTTTCTTAGCTTTTGGAATATTTGAAGTTATTTGGCTTTACTTGCACTCCTAAAATTCTTTTTTCATTTTTTTCCCTGAGTGCTACTTTTTTATTTTCAAGAGACAAAATAATGATAAAAAATTCAAACAAAATAAGAAGACTAACAATGGTTAATACATTGCATTTTGTCTTCCAAACAAATGGTCAAATTATAGAATATAGACATGAAAAATAGATCAAACAATATATGCATAAACATTTATTTTCAATGGACTAATAAAAATAGTATAACTATCTTAAAAATCTTGTGTATATATATCTATGCATGTATGTATGTATGTACATATTAATTTTGTTTTTTGTTTTTGTTCTTTTTATTAATTTTATTGAGAATCAAACAGCAGTGAGACAGTTTCAAAACTGATTAGTAGGGGAGTTTCAATAATTAACACATAGCATATAGTTGTCTTCGCAGAGGACATTCACAGTATAAGATGCAGACATGATATCTTGTCCAAACACTATAGTAGTAATCATTCTTCTCATTGAATTAAGAGAAATTAGTTGTATATCTATCCTAACTATTTTGTATATAAAGATATAAAATGGTCCTTCATTTGTATCCCCCCTTTTTAGTTTAGTTTTGTTGGAGATGAGTATTCCATTGTCATTTAAATATTGTAGGTGGGTGAACTCAGCAAAATAATCCAATATAGTCCTGTAGTCCATAGTAGTAGTGGATTATCCATAGGACTGACAATGTCAGAAGTTGTTGACTTCAGCCTTTTACAGTTCAGCATATTAATATGGCATTACTTTTTATACCTCATTTTTATACTTTTCTGCTGGATGTTTAAGACCAAGATAAAGCAAGACCTATATAACCAGAAATATAGCTTTTATATCTAACAATGTCAGTCAAATCTCCTCAGGATTTACCCTGAAACCCGATACCACAGTTTGTAGATCCTTTGTCAGTGTCAGCCATGTGGATGAGCTATGGCCATTGCTTGACCAATTTGCTCTCTGTGAAAGCCTGAGAGAATGTTTTCTCTGCATGTGACTCTCCTTAAGCACATTCTACATCATTGATTACTTTCTTCTGTGGCCCCATAATTTCCTTGAATAGAAAATTTGGGACACCATTGAGTTACAGGGTGTTATAGTACAAGTTCTCTTATGTCCTGAGTCCTCACTAACCTTGAAAGGCTAGGACCAAAATGTTGGCTGTCCTTGCAGCCCCTCTTTTTCTCTAATTTTTGGTCTCCAAAATTAAGTTGTTGACTCTCCAGAAGAGAAGCTTAATGATATTGTTACCCTATAACATAGACAGTTGAGCTTAACCTCACTGTCTGTCTGAATATCAAAAATCTTAGACATAACATGGAACAAGTATTTTACATCAAGTATTGACATGTTAAACTTTAAATCCCCACAGAATGTGAAAAAAAGAAAAAAAATGCTAAAACATATTTTAAAAAATAGGAGTAAACAATTACCTATTTTTACACAAAAATTTAGAAATCTAACCATATACAGCATTGTAGCAAGATAGTCCTATGACATCTTTTTGCACTTCTAATTTTCTAAAGTTCTCTTCTTTAAAAGAATTTTTTCTCTTTTTGCATCACATCTTGTGTTGATTGTTTTTAGTTCCCAGATCTTATATCCTAGTAAATTCAGCTAGCTCAGAGTTTATGCTTTGGTCCCACTTTCATTTTCACTACTTAAACTCTTGGTACTTGCGAAAATCTCTTCTCTTCTCTTTATTCGGCTGCTTCTGTCTCTCTTTGTGTCTGTCTCTTTTTCCTTCTCTCACGTAAGTGTTATTTAGGCTTAAACATCTCTTTTCTTTTGCTTTGATTTTGGCTGGGCCTCACTGGATTACTTGATCCTTTTCTTCTCTTTTTGGGCTGAACTTCACCTCTAAATGCTACTTCTTCATTCGTCTCATAGCCTTTCACACAGGCCCACAATCTTAGGATGATCCCGCTTTAGTTTTACAACTTGCTCAAAAGAATCTGAACTAAATCAAAGCTGAAGCATTCTAATTTCCTCATAGGTTTATGAATTGTTGTTTCAAGAGTTCCATCTGACAGAGGCTCCATGGTTCCCAGTTCACAGACACGAACCTCAGATGCTAAACTTTGATGACCGTAGCAAGTGATGGCGAAGGAAGCACATTGCAGATGCCTTCATGATGAGCGAGGGGCAACTCTCTTCTGATTTACCATCAGTAGTCTCTTTCAATTCACACTCCTAAAAAGGCTCAATTTCAGGAATTTTGGAGAGTGTGTTTATTCATCAAGTGCAGGAGAAATGAATTCCTAACTTTGCTAAGTCAATAACTTATATCCAGTGAGGTCACTGAGATGAAAATTTCTCTTAGGATTTCTACTGATACTTCTCAAGTTGTATTCATGAAAGATCACCGCAATAAGAAAGCCTAATGGTCTTGCCTTCTATTATTTATTTATTTATGTATTGTATTTAGTACAGGGTCTCACTACACAGATCGGACTCATAGTGATCCACCTGTTTACAGCCTCCCAAGACCTGGGATTGCAGGCACACACACCATGCCCAATCTCAATCCACCATTTGAGCATGCCCTGGGGGCAGGGCTGGCATGGTAAACGGGGATTAAGCTCTGTTCACTGCTTCTATTTTACTATGTGATAGTTAAATGCGATTCAAGCCTGTGTGGTTACAATTTGCAAGTTAAGCTTATCAGCAACAGCATCATAGCCATTTTCAGACTCAAGATTTCAGTCATAAGATCCAAATTTCTGCCTAACCTAAGATTGAAATGGATAGAGATCCATTTCTTGTGTATAGTACCAAGTACAGATAAGGGTTATTTCCATTGGGATTCACCTTGTCCAGCTATACATGGTGGAGCAAATAAAGACTTATGCTACTTAATGCCTTAGCATGTGGCCCCTCCTACTTGGAATAATTCAGGACTCACTTCGCTCCAGTTACCTACCTCAACTCTTACCATCACCTCACCCCCCTCAGCACCATGGAAATGCTTATCCTACCTTACCTTCTCAGACAGCTAAGTTTGTAAGCAGACACCACTGTCTTCTATTTAATTGAAAACTGTAAAGTCATATAACACTCAGCTTTGTTTTGTTTTGCTTTTTGAGTAGATGGGAGACTAAATACCAGTACTCTGTATAACTTTTTTAGGACTAATCTTCCCATATTAGGCAGTTATTTACAATATATTTTCATTTAAGGAAAAATTTCATATTTATTACTGATCTGAAAGGAAATAATTTGGGATCCAAATTCACTCACCTGCAAATTATCATTTCCATGTTTCCTTCGTGTTACATTAATTTACCTATCATTGTTTACATTTTATTTATTCTCTTACCAATAAAATTACATTTTTTCAATGCTTTTGACTCAAAAGATACCTATTAGTACTTGAGATTAATTAGCACTGAAATCTTCACTTTTTTTCTTTTTCATGTAGTAGATAAACATGAATCTTGAGAGTGTTCTGTTCTAGTCAAAGTAGATTTTGATATATGGTTTCAAAGCCAATTCTTCTGCACAGCCTTGTTCCCAGATGACTAAAAGTTGAGGGAAAATAAGACAGCAAATGTAGCTTGACCTCTATTTTTCCCAAGTACATAATTACCTGGTATCAACATTCCTGACAAAACAATCCAACATTTTCATTACGAAACGTAACAGAAAGACACTTTTATTAGAGGGAAACATTACTGAGATATATTTTGACTATCCTCTGGGTGAAATGTGGTAAAAATTGAATAATTACAGAAATGAGATCTGCCAATAAGAATAATTCTCTTTAGGAAAGACTATACCTCTTAGCCATGAGATTTTGGGCATCAGAACTATGCTAAATATTTGCTCAATTTGATCGTTTTCCCTTATGGACCTAAGCAGAATTGTTGCATGAGATTACAATAAAGTATTTTTCCACAATATTTTACTTAAAATATATTCAAGATGACAAGAATTGTGCAGTTGAAATCTCACTGAAAATTACTGCCATGCTCCTTATGAAAAGGTGATATACTTTAAATATACTAAAAGTACTTTTAAAATGGCTAGAACCCCATGGGAAAACATTGAAGAGTGTATTCAGAAAACTCTATTTACCCTATATTACGTTGCCTCTCTTTTTCTTATTTTTTATTGATAGAGACAATGATGTAATTATTGAGTGATTCTAAAAGTCTCATATCTCTTCTATGTTTCATAGCTCCTTTTTATTCTCTAAACAAATTTGCACAATTCTTTATCATCATAAAATTAATTCCTACCTCTTATAGCAAGCAGCATGCAATAAAATGTGAATTCAATTGTAATTTACATTCTATTTTAAAATTTCATTCTCACCGCAGCTGTATATTTTATTTTTATTTGAGAGGGAGGGCACAGCTTGTTTTCCTGTTCTAAATATTTTCAAGAGAGAAATTTTATATATCAGCAATATCTTATCCAGTACCTGACACTTCAATAGTGCTTTCAATAAATGTGTATATGAAAGTTGTGCTTTGTATTATTGTTTGAATAGTCTCTGCCCATGAAATGATCATACCTAAATATTTATAGATCTATGCTTCTTGTTCCTCACTTTTCAAAATCTACTTAATAAGATATCAAAATATAGGCATTGCTATTAGATTACAGTTACAGCTTATTGTTTCCCCTGAATAAGATTAAGAATTTAGATACTGTTTACTTTTCAGTGGAGAACAGAATTATTCTTTGGGGACATTTACTACATGTGCTCTAGGCAACATTCCAAGTCTTTCTTCTAAATATACTTAGATTTCTTTGATCCATAAAAAAGTTCAGTAGAAATTATAATTAACTTGCACCCAATCATGAAATCACCTTAACTGTCTTATTCTGACCTTCTTTATTGTCTTTTGAATTACTAAAAATGATAAATAGCCCTTAGCTAATGCTTTCAGATTTGAGCTGATGAAAGTTGCCTGCTATGAAAACCAAGTCAAGGGGCTCATGTTGCTCTCATTACACTACCTGTTTTCCATTAGACTTGTATTTAATTTTGCTCGAAGCCTTTGGCGTGTAGACCAGGTCCGTTTTGGTGAAGAAACAATTTTCATAGAGTATGGTCTGTTGTAGTAGTAAATGTGCTTGTGAAAACTATTCTTCAACAGCTATTTTTGTTTGTGGGATATATATTTAAAAACCGATACCATATTCTCCCATATATATGATTCCAGAAATTTGGAAAATTCAGTATTTTCTGTCACTGTTTCTCACCACATGAGTTACTCTACCTATAAAAAAGCAAACATACAATATTTTCCTTGGAATAAGCTAGTACTTCTCAAGTACTCTGACTGCTTTTGTCAGAATTTCAGACTTGAAGAGATTGCATAATTATAAAATTATTCATTCTGCCACTTTTTTTGAGCACCTCCATCTACGAAGTACTGCAGTCATACAGAGCAGTGTCAAAATGAAGGTGAAGTTTCGGTAGTTAAACTCAAAGAGCAGGTGAGTCCACTCGTACAGGTTTTGATGGGTTAAAATCACACTAATGGCAATCACTTTATCAAATGTATGATGTTTGCGTGTGCTATGATTTCAGCTTTAGGTGTGCTATTTTTATTTATCTTTAATTTTAGATCTTTCCTATTTGAATATTCCTGGAAACTTAATATCAGTAGGACCAAGCCTCCTCACTTCTTGTCCAATTTCTGGAAGACTTTAGGACCTAAATCTTAAATTTTAGGCCACTGCAGAACACTATTGCAGACTGAAACCAGGGAACCTCTTTAGTCCTCTTTTGGGTATTTCTGCCTGAGAAAATTTGCAATATAGAACTTTAAAAAAATATTTCATCCAGCAATAACTGATCACATTTGGAAACTATTCATGGTCATACATAATCAGTTTTCTGCTTTTGAAGATGACATGGGAATGTCTCACCTGTGAGTGTATACTATTAACTGTAGATGATTCCAAATATCATTAGTTTTATTAGGCTTGGATCAATCTTATTCATTATAGTCAGTATTTACATATAGTAGAAGTAAAATTGAAAATAATGAAAAACAAGCTAAAATTATTGAACCTCATCCATTCTGTGTTTAGTATACATTGTCCCTGTTAATATGTCAGGGTTTCTACACCTCAAAACTGAGAAATGGGGCTGGGAAGATAGCTCAGTGGTCTAAGCTCTTGCCTGCCAAGCCCAAGCACCTGAGTTCAATCACTGGTACTGCATGCTGTGCTGACGCAGACTCTGGGTGTGCTGTGCTGGTCACCAAAACTGAGCACACCTGCAATTCCAGTGATAGGGTGCTGATACAGTAGGATCACTATGAGTCTGAACTGAGTAACAAGACCCTGTAACACAAAAGTAAATATTTCTAAAACAAAAAATTAAGTATGAAACACTGTGCAAACAGTTTTGTGAATAGGCGCGATTCTTCCATTATGCCAGACTAACACTTACTCACCCCTTGTGTTTCATACTCAAATCGGCTTTCTACACCTGTGACAAAATACTAGAGATACAAAGTTTATAAAGAACTCAGGTGTATTTCAGTTTTTAATTGTGGAAGTTTCAGTCCATAATCAATTGGCTTGCTTGCTTTGAGTCTGTGAGAAGGCAAAGGTTTGCAGCAGGAGTAACAAATGGCAGAAGGTTGCTTACTTCATAGAGATCAGAAAGGAAAGACAATGCAGAAGAGGCCAGTAGCCAAATATATCCTTCACAGGCACAACTTATGTGGCCTTTCCCCTGTAAATGTTCCATTACCTTACAATACTACCATTGGCTTGAGAAAAAGATTTAGCATCTAGAATTTGGAGGGCATTTATGATCCAAACCATGACAGGGATATAATAGACCTTCTGTGACCCCTTTCTGACTAGAATAAGTCATCTTCTTATGTGCTGTCCCTGTACATTATAACAACCACTATCAGAACATATCTAATAATATCAAAATTTTGGTGCCTTAGCTAGGCAATAGATTCTATGTAGCAATATCTTTTCCTAAGCTCATCATTTTTTTAACCAAGTACTTGGCACAAAGCCTAGAATAAAGGATTGAATAACACCATAGATGTATTTGCTGCTTTAAAAGACAGATGTACACTTTTCAATCACAGGTTAACCTTTTGGCTAAGGATTATGATCCTTTTAGCTATCATAGGTGGTTTAAGTTGCTAATGAGTAAGTCAAATGCTATTACTCAAACAACATTTGGAGGATACAGTGCAAATGACTCCAGCTGTGACCTGGCCCTACAAGAGAAACAGACTCCCAAACTGAAGAGAATGATCTCTATGTGAGGCACAATTAAACTTTCTAGTCAACTGTAAAAATTATTACAGTGAAGGATGTGTTATCAAGATTCCCCTTCAAAGTAGACTCCTTGTGTTTCTATGCTTGTGTCCCACTACTCTTTGCCACCTTCTGAGAAAGTTCTGGAAGTGCTGTTCTATGTGTTGGGGTGCAATATGGTGAATGCTGCTGCTGCTGAGCTCCAAGGAGGATCATAAAATATAATAATGTGTCCTCATCTGCCTTAGTCACTGGAATTGGTGTCAGTTGGCTGCTGGTTCTTATCCAAAGTCAACATGACCATGGAAAGTAAATGGCTTGTCATGATTCAGGACACCAAGAAAGACAATGCCAACCCTCACCAAACAGAACTGGCAGACCTGCTTCAGAAAATGGCAGGAGGGAAGAGTTACAACTGTTGCAAGCAAGATGGAGAGGAACTAATGTAATGTGTCTTTTAAAGGAATACAATTTTTAAAAGGTGAACAGTCACCGTCTTTTCAAAGGAAGAGGACTTGGTAGTATTACAGGAAATACAAGTGATACCCCAGGTGCAAAAACAGAATTAGAAACCACCTACGACTACACAGCAATACCATATGGCTGACTGAGAGTCAAGTCTTGGCAACACTGATAACTCAGCTACCCTAACTGAGCATAGAACCACAGACAGGAATTAAACTGTTCCATGTGCACCCTCTTTCCTTGGGTCATGTTAAAGTCCATACCCTCATGTCTGATAGCTCTGTTTGGATGTTAACACACACATCCTGTGCTGCTGAGAACATCAGAAGATATTTTAAGAGGGGCAATGATGTCTGTATGTCTTTACAACTGAATCATCACCATTGGATCACCTGTCAGACAGCATCTGAGATATTTTAGATAAACTCGAACTAAAAAAGAGGCAGTATTCTCTTAGCATGATGTACTCAGGCTCTGAACATTCATCTTTGCTTTTACTTCTTCCCTTCTTTCCCCTTCTGCTTACTCTAAAACACTAGCACACATTTTTAAAAGCTACAAGTTTCAGATACATGTCTTACATTTTCATCTACCTTTGTGCTTGCCTAAAAGACACATTTCTTTATATTTTTAGGGTTGTCATCTTTTTTTGGAATGGTGATCACCCACTTTCCACTCACATCAGGAAATAATATCAAATACAAGGCAGATTCCAGAAAAAATTAATTTGTGTGTTTCTTTTTAAATTAAAAAAGACACATTTTGCTTTGATATCCTTTTAGTCTGCTTTGGCTGTTACCACAAATACTGTAGACAGGGCGGCTTAAACAAGAGAAATTTATTCTTCAAAATTTAGGAGGCTGAGAAGTACAAACTCAGTGTGCGCAGAGAAGCAGTTCTGTTTGAGCATCAGCTTCCTGACTCTTAGATAGTCACTTTCCCTCTGTACCCTGACCCAAGGAGGAGAAGGTGCACCGGTCTTCCTTCCTCTGGGGCCTGGAGAGTTCTCACATTCTGAGAACTCCACCCTCATGAACCCTTCTGAAGGTAGGAACTAATCAATAGGCCCATCTGTCAATGATTTCACAAGTATGAATTTTGAAAGGATGCAAGCATTTATCCAACAGGGACATTGTTTTCCCCTTTTGCTGGATTTTCTGGTAAGCATTAGTACCTAAAGTCTAAGTTCTCCACTTCAACTATTTCAGCCCTGGGCTCCCTGTCCCTCTCTCTTAAGACCATTGTCTGCAGCTCAGTTGAATCTGATGTTCTGATCAGTGGCTGTCATCTTTTATCATTCTAAGTTCCAAATTTTAAAAATTTTGCTACTTATTCATTTTTTAAAGAAATTAAACTTAGTATGCAATAGTGCCCAGCTGTTGCATATTATTAAATAACCTAGAAATAAAATAACTTTTCATAATCTAGAATACAATTTAGAGGTTATTTATTTGACTTACTTTTCTATGAAGAATGTTTGGTTTTTAAGGATTTAAGGTGACATCTGTGGGCTGGCCAAAAAGTTCAGTGGGTTAAAGTACCTGCAAGCAGGTGCAGGGTCCCAGGGTTTAATCCCAGGACTGCTGTTCTAGTTCCGCCCCAGGGACATGGTGAGATGGTGATTGAGACTGGGCATGGTGGTGTGTGCCTGTAATCCCAGCACCTGGGAGGCTGTAAACAGAAGAATCACTGCAAGTCCCATCTAGTAGTGAGACCCTGAACACTCTGCAGACCCTTCCCTAAAATACAAAATCAATCAATCAATCAATCAATCAATACATTAAATTAAATAAAAAATAACTGCATATTTTTAGTGTCTCAAAAATCATACTACATTCTTTTACATAAATATTTTTGTCACTAAACTAATAATAAGAACTTTGAATAAAAATGAATAATGGATCTCAGGAGATAACTCAGTGATCTAAGCATCTGACTGTGCAAACACAAGGACTCAAGTTTAATCCCTGGTAGTGCATGCTGTGCCAGCATGGAACCCTGGGCTCACAGCGCTCGCTGGCCCTGAAACCGGGTGTGGTGGTGCACACTTGTAATCCCATCACTGGGGAGGCTGAAACAGGAGGATCACTAGGATTCTAAACTGATTAATGAGACTGTGCAGCAAATAAGGAACAAATAAGAATGTTTAAAAAACCGTGAATACTATGTGCTTGGACTTCAGTTGGTTCAAGATATATTGTTAGTAATTAATACATTATTACTTCCTGCTTGCAGTATATAAGCATTCATTATATGGGCATTTTTCTTACTATTTCTTCTTGTTAATATATTTAAGAAACATGCAGGGTGCATTGTGTTTTAATCTCATGGTT
>NW_004524588.1:8341938-8342893 GCF_000260255.1 Octodon degus
GGATGCCCATTTCTGGATTGGGTCTTTAAGTTTTGGGTGCCAAATGTTTTTTAGTTCTTTATAGATTTTACAGAGCAGATCTTTGTCTGAGTACTTGTTTGTCATGATTTTTTCCAAATTTGTGGTTTGCCTTTTCACTTTGTTGTTAATTTTTTTTGACATGAAAAAAACTTCTAAGTAAGAGCAGGTCCCAGTTGCTAATTCTTTCACTTGTTTTCCCTGCAATTTTATTTCTGGCCGTGAACTCTTTCCATACCCCTGTGTCTTCAAGAGTTCCTCCCACTTTCTCTTCCAGGAGATTTAGTGTCTCTGTGCTAATGTTTAGATCTTTAATCAATTTTGACTTCAGTTTAGTTCATGGTGATAGACCTGGGTCAAGTTTGGGTTTTCAGCATGTAGAAAGCCAGTTTTTCCAGCACCATTTGTTAAAGAGGCTATCTTTCTTCCAGTCGGTATGTTTGGCCCCTTTTTCAAAGAAAAGGTGGCTGAGTGTGTTTGTAGGGGCTTCAGAATCTTCTAATCTATTCCACTGATCCTCAGGTCTATTTTGTTGCCAGTACCACGCTGATATTATCACAGTAGCCTTGTAGTATAATTTCAAGTCATGAATTGTAATGCCTCCAGCCTTCTCTTTATTGCCCAGAATTGCTTTTGCTATTCTTGGTCTTTTCTGGTTCCAAATAAATTTTAGGAATGATTTCTCTAGGTTTGTAAGGTATGTTGGTGGTAGTCTGATAGGGATTGCATTAAATCTGTACAGCAATTTTGGGAGTAGGGACATATTCACAATGTTGGTTCTTCCTATGCAGGTGAATGGAATACCTTTCCATTTTGTGAAATCCTCTACAATCTCTTCTTTCAGAGTACTGTAATTTTCCTTGAAAAGATCTTTGACTTCTTTAGTTAGATTAATTCCAAGGTATTTCATTTTCCTCGGTGCTATTTTAAAAGGTAT
>NW_004524588.1:8344088-8344976 GCF_000260255.1 Octodon degus
TCCTTTTCTAGTTGTTGAAGGTGCAGCATTAGGGTATTTATTAGTTCCCCTTCTGTTTTCCTAATGTGTGAGTTTCTGTTTTCTTACATATACTTAAGCATGACCTATGGACCAGTATGTGTTCTATTTTAGAATATGACCCATGTGCTGCTGAGAAAAATGTGTGTTCAGCTGTGTTGGGGTGGAACACTCTGTATATGTCCACCAAGTCCATTTGTTTCAAGCTCTGGTTCAGTTCTGTTATTTCTTTATTAAACTTCTGTCTGGTTGACCTATCTTTTGGAGATAAGGGGGTGTTAAGTTGTCCTGTTAAGTTTGTGGTACTTGATATTAGATTTTTCATGTCTATTAAGATTTGTTTTATATAGCTGGGTGCTCCTGTGTTTGGTGCATACATATTTATGAGTGTTACCTCTTCCTCTTGTATTTTTCCCCTAACTAGTATATAGTGGCCTTCTTTATTTCACTTGATCATTGTTGGTTTGAAGTTTACACTGTCTGAGAATAGGATTGCTACACCTGATTTTTCTGAGGTCCTGGGGCATGTAGTATTGTGTTCCATCCTTTGACTTTTAGCCTATCAATGTCTTTATGAATTAAATATGTTTCTTGTATACAGTATATTGTTGGATTTTGTTTCCTAATCCACTGTGCCAGTCTATCTCTCTTAATTGGTGAGTTGAGTCCATTTACATTGATGGTCAGAATTGAGATGTATTGACTTATGGTTGACATGTTATTTACCTGTTGTTGTTTATTACTTTTTCTCCTGTGTTTAATTGCTTGCGCTACTAGTTGGTTGCTTCTGATCTCATTCATGGAGTTCGGATCATTTTCGTCCCTCTCTAGAACATCTTTCAGTAGCCTGTGTATGGTTGGCTTTATCAT
>NW_004524588.1:8345076-8355097 GCF_000260255.1 Octodon degus
GAATGACAATATAAAAACTTAAAACTGGTGAATTAATCTTTGTCTGCACACCCAGTTCCTGGTGCTAACACAATGGCAGAGACCACGTATTTAAAGCTACATTTTATAAAACCTCACCGGCAAAAATCAATAGAAAGCTTTAGTGGGTAGAATGTGTGTAATAGTAACAAGTAGAAAGGTTAGTGTAGAAGTTAATGGTTCTATCAGGAATAAAACAGAGTTAAAATGTGAAGGAAAGGTCTACCACAAGTGGTTCATTAACCTTTTAGAACCCCCGTGTATCCTTGCTCTAAAGATTACAACAAATCTGACTTACACTCTACCAGCATTTGGTAATGCCTCCTCAGTTCAGCCCTGTTCAAATTTCTCATGAAAGAATTATTTTCATTTCTATTTCACGCTCCTGCTAAAGACTAAAACAGTAGGCACAGACTACAAAGGCCATTAGTAATCACATATCAAAGATTACTTTTCCTTTTTTTTTTGGTTTTCAATTTTCTTTTTGAAACTGACTCAACTTTATACTGGCTAATAGTGGGAATGTATAGCATAGGGGGTCAATGAAAAATTATTTTCTGGCCTAAGTCACATGTGTATCTATACCTATCTCAGAATCTGTTTACTTTCAGCTTACAGTTCCTCTAGTATTGGCTGAATATTGGAAAGGGCTAACATTTATCAGACTTTCTTTTTAGAATGCAATATTTTATACAGAAAATACAGTAATCTCATCCTCTTTTGCATATAAATATATTTTCTGCCCTGTGAGTCAATTGGCCAAACGATTTTGGAAAAGGATGATGGTTTGACTTGCACTGCAGTACTTCAGTGGTACAACTGCAGTAACAAAGGCCACCGTTTGCAATACACAGGCATAGGGCTGGGGAGATAGCTCAGTAGAATAAGTGCTTGTCTGGCAAGCACAAGGTCCTGGGTGCAATCCCCAGTACCGGAAAAAAAAATTACATCTGAAATACATGGGCATTAGGAAAAGCTTCCTGTGTCCAGGTAAGAGGTATTCACAGTGCTGTCCCTCTGCCTTCTATAGACTCTGAATTTTTCCACCTTAAAGAGGGAATAAAAGAAAATCTCCTGATTTCCTACTTTCCTCCTCAGAATATTCATTTTGCTTCCCGCTTCTTCCTGTCCCTGTTCTCCTAAGTTTCTTTGTTTCTCTTTCAGTGAATTTTAGGGTAGAAGTTTAAATGAGCATCTGCCACAGCAGGCAGGGCATACGTGCTGCTCAGCCACCCACCAGGGGAGACTCTGGAACAGGATGGCTGACTCTCATTGGGGACAGAACCAACCTCTGTGACAAATTCAGAGCCCACCGAGTTCATGCCTTGCATCCAAGTTTTCCAGGTGATAATCTATCCTGTGGGGCTGATTCGCTTCAAATCTCCATATGATCCAAAACTGAAGTTATTTTTATTTCTGTCTTTTTGTCTTTCTGTCTGTCTCTGTCTCTGTCCTTAAAAAAGGGCAAATTCAGTTCATAATTATGGGAAGAGTCATTTTTGGATTCTATCCTCTACATGAAATCTGTTGTAACTCTGTCCTGCCAAAATCCTTCTGAACTGTAATGTGCCAGTTTTGTAATGGGTTTAGTTCTCTGGTCTTTTTCTCTAAGTCCAAATTCGCTGCCATTTTAAAACATTTTGTCCTTGAAAACCCTTTTAATTTATGCTCACCATTTTCTTTCTTTTTCATTTTTGAAGATGATGCGGTTTGCATGTTTTAAGCCATCCCATCTGTGACAGTTGAAGACAAAAACATTAGCCCGAGTTTGGCACAACTTGGAGGTGCATCCTATAATCTCATTTGTGCCTGTCCTAAAACAGTTTGCATTAACCAGAATTCTTATCTCATAGCCACAGCCGAGGGCAACATTGTAGTTCTCTGAGTACAGTCAATGTGCTGGCAAAAACGATGTCCAGATCTTTGTTAGTGCAGACATCATCTTTGGAAGTGACTCTGATGTTGGAAATTGCTGAGCCTCTTAATCTGTTTCATTTCTCTTGCCTGAATGATGGTCTGAACGGTGCAACTTCAGAGGACAATGGCTCTGGCTCTTTGCAATGTTGATTTTCATCTGTGCTGTGATGTGAGGAGAACATAAACTATGTACTTGGTCAGTGATAATAAGGCTTTCTACAAAGAACACCGTATTTACCATGTAGTGGGCTTCTCATTTGCCAGGAGGCTTTGTCACAAACACAGAGCAGACTTCACGGAGCTAGGGTTTGTAGCAGAACTTTGACTTGGTTGAAGTGATTTCAGTTTTTTTGTATTTGTGTTGTGCTTCTTTTACATGTCTTTAAAAATCCAAATTTCTTTGCCCAGAGGATTAAGAATTGAGACTATAATTGACTTTCTTTTGAAACTTCATTTACAACATAAGGTTTTATAGCATTGTGCTCTATGTAAAGTAATACAGAAATAGTTTACAATTACTATCTTTTTATTACAATGATTACATCACAGGATTCATCCATCTATAATGCCACTAAATTTCATCTCATGTCTTTGGCAAAGATAATTTTATGAATTGTTTATAACTTGAAAATGTGTTTAATCATGGGAAGAATGATTACATAAATGATAACTATATATAGCACTTAGCCAATGTGATTGAAAATATTTTTAAAAATATGAATTGATTTCTATCCATAGTACACAAAATCCAGGTGAGAATTCATTATCATGGAAGATATCATCTCAAAATTTAAAACTTAAACCTACTTAAAATTCTAATCTATAAAGCTAATGAATGGAAAAATTTTTAAGATTTGAAAGTAGATGGACTACATTTGCATTTTATAGAACAGTCAACTGTTCGAGGATCTAAAATTACGGTAGAAGCAAATGTTTGAGGACCTAAAACTATGGTATCAACAGCCAATTGATTTTCTTTGTACTTTCTGTAACAGGAAACCAATTTCAATTTTTGAAGTTTGCAAAACTTACATTTGGGGACACTCTTAGCTAGATAAATTTCTTCCTTCATGGGAAGGATAAAAAAAAACTTATCTCTCCTTCCTCAGTTCATGATCTCACACCAAAGACTAACAAGTGGCACCCCGTGATGCCTTGAAGTCCCTTCTTATACGTGTTGCTCCTCATGATCATGCAATGAAAGGGAAGGAAAAGCTGAGCGACAGCTGAGAGGCTCAGTCTCCAGGAGACACAAAATTCATCTATCCCAGATTGCTCAAATTAACAGTAAGATAGAAGATTGTAATTAATAGACTTACCAATGAAAAAAAGGGATGTAAACGTCTAACACAGAATTTCCAGATGCTGAAAGCAAGAACTGCTGAAAAAGCATACTTTCTTTCACAATTACTTTTGATTAGATGGCAAGTAAGAAATTTTACCCACAAAGTGAAGAGAAAAGGAAAGAAATTAGATTCCTATTTTCAAATTTATTCACCAAACAAAAAAAAGAAAAAAGAAAAAGAAAGCCAGACTGAAAATACTCCAATTTTGAAAAGTACATATTTCTTATTATATTCATTACATTCATTCGAAAACTCTGAGGCTGAGGAGATAGTTCGGCGGCATAAGTACCTGACTGACAAGCGCAAGGTCCTGAGTTTGACCTCCATTTAAGATATTACATATTAAATATACATGTATATACTCAAATATGATTTTTGTATTACACACTGTTGTCCTTGATGTAGTTGCTTAGATCTCAGATATCAGCATACAGTTAGTCAAGGTGAAAATTCTCCACATTAACTGCTATTTTAAGAAACACCGATGAAAATGTTTAGTACAATCACCTCCGCCATCCTGGATACATACTTGCATGTTTTTCCCCTGCCATTTTTCCTGTCTTTTCTCCTTTCTCTCATCTTCATTATTTAATCTTTAAGTTCCATTTCTCTCTGTTTCACCCTATCTGTTATAACTATCAGGCTTTATTTCTTCTTTCAGGTTCTTACACTAGAGAGACTGTATGATATTTACACACGTGGGTCGAATTTGTTTCTCTTATTAGTACAGTCTCTTCGAAATGTGTACCTTTTCTAATGTAATATCAATTACTACTATACTCTCTTCAAAATAATTTTTTTTAAAAAGGCAAAAATAAAATAAGAAGGACCAAAAGTTTAAGATTTTGGGAAAACAAGTGGTAATATGCAATCATATGTCTACTCTTACATAACTATATCTGTTAATCTGAGCAACAGATTTGATGATAAAAATAGATAATATGTCAACCATTGTTAATCAGCTATCTTTTTCTGAAAATCTGTAACATATGTATTGTTGTATATTAATTTTCTGTCGGTGTATTTGATTTTTATTTTTTTTTTAGTTTTCAAAATTAAATAACATTAAATTTAATTGAAAAAAAAGAAATTTCCCTGTTCTGACATTGTTTTATTTTTCTACTATTTACAGATATGTGGGAAATAAGCAGTCGACCTCCAACCTTATCATGCATAATTACTTTTATTCTTAACAATCAAGTCATAGATCTACTTGCCAGCACTCATGTTTTCCAGGTCTACACACAGTTCTTCATGCACTACTCCCTGGCTGTGTTGTTGGGCAGTGTGCTTTATCACCTGTGTTTCAGATGCCTAATTTAGAAAACAAAAATAATCAATTAGCGTTCAAGTATGGTTCCTCAGATTCAAGTTTAGGCCATTTTTCTCCTTGTTCACCTTTTCTGTGTTCTCTCTCTCTCTCTCTCTCTCTCTCTCTCTCTCTCTCTCTCTCTCTCTCTCTCCTATTCCCAAATCTCTTCCTTATTATAAATGTTCATCTACTTATTTTCCATTAAGCTTTCTTTCTCTCTTCCTGTCATTGAACTATCTGCATGTTTGCCTGATATTACCACTTGGTGTTAGATCATCTACACATCAAATAAAACAAAAAATAATACTATAGATAATATGGAATGAGACACAGGGCAAATAACTATAGAGATGTAAGCACAGCAAATAAAGGCAATCAATTCCAAACACGTAGATGCGAGTAACGAACGTCACAGTTAAACTACTATACTTACCAATTGCTTCTTTTAAAAATTTAATGAAAATTTATGTTCAACCATTTTCACATCTTCATGAGAAATCCTGAACTTTTTTCACCCTCAAATCTACACGGCACCATCTAGAAGACTTATTTCAAAGTCAGATATTGAGAACAGTGTGTAGCATTTTGTAAAATGGACACTGCATTTTGCTAATGTGGAAATAAACTTAACTGTTGCATTTATTTTTTATGATGTCAGATTAAGGAAGAATAAATATATGGCTGGGGAGTTAGCTCAGTAGAATAAGCGCTTCCCTGGCAAGCACAAGGGCCTGAGTTCAATCCCCGGTTCTGGGGGAAAAAAAAAGAATAAATATAGACTAAATACTTAATCCTTTAATATTTCTAAAATAATTTCTCTGATAGAAATAATGATACAAAATAGTTTAGTCTAACTAATGCACTGATTTCTGTCCGTTAAAAAATACTAATTTTAATTTAATTAACTATAAATGATATCTTTTTTTCTTTTGTACTGGGATTGAACCCAACACCTTATGCTCTATCTTCAAACTATATTTCCAAGTACTAGTTTATTTTTTGTTTGTTTTATGACATCAGGATTTTGTTAATTTACCCAGTCTGGCTTCAAATTTAGACTTCTCTTGTCTCAACTTCACAGGTCACTGGCATTACAGATGGATGTCATTTTTAAATGTCCATTTTTAACATTCTCAAATATAAATTAACAGGATAACTGACTGACTTAATTTGTAGGAAGCAAACAATAGTATTTAATGTCTATTACAAGTTAAACAAAGAGGATTTAGGAACATTTGGCTATATCTTAGACTTTTCTGGTATTTGAATACATTGCCCAAAGATGTTGTCTCATGACTAAGATTATTTAAAATCCTACACTAAATAAAGATAGTTAAATTATTTATGTATTAGAGATAAAGTAATTAATTCATGTTTCAGAGTCAAAAAGTTTAATCCTTAGTTTTTCTTTCAAGATAATAAAGGCCAAACACTTTTTTTCATCTGCTAGTTCTGAAGTTGGAATATTTTACATAAGTAATTTTATTGTATTTATGGCTTTCTTAAAAATATACAATGTACCTAGAAAACTTTCACCTGAACACATTTATTAATTATGACTCTTAATGAACACCTGAAAGGCCCTGTATTCTGAAACAATTATTTAATGAACTTACATTTTTTAAAAGAATGAACATCATTAGTTTTTGTGCCAATACCTTCTGGAAAAAAAAAGAATATTTATTCTTTCCTTAAAATACCATTAGATAGAAAATTTGACCATATGTCTCAATTTATGTCGGAACAAAATTTCAGGCAATAAAAAACGTTCAGCACTTATCTCAGAGATTATAGAAAAAAAATATTTGAAATCTTGTGAGAATTTCAAGCCCGTATTCATGATGCAAGTTCCACATTTCTGTCTGAGACAACCAAGATGAATAAGAATTTAACTCTCCAGGTTAAAACATTTTCCTTTATTCATTTTTTATGGCTATTTATCTCTATATACTTACTTTGTGGGGCTCTTAGGAAGACGAGTGGAATAGTTTGCTCTAAAGTGCTTAAACTCTTTGGAGGATAAGTATGCCATAAGAGCAAATTATTATTATCTTTATTACTGTAACAAATACAGGGCATAATTATTTGTGAGTCAAAAAGAACAAGGTAAAGTGTGATTTTGAATCAAAAATGACATAGTGGGTGGTAAATGATTTTCAGTTCTATAAAGAGCAATACAATAATTTTCACGTTGCACTGCTGATAACATTTATCCTGTAATAGCCTTGCTTCTTGCAACACTTTTAAAATTTCTGTCTCTGTTTCCCACATAAATCTAGAATCTCTCCTTTGCAACACTTCTGTGGGATTAGTGAAAATCAGTTCTAAAAAGTTAATTTCTGACCCAAAATAGACTCTAACAAACCCAGGAATTCATACATAAGAATGCACTGTATAGTGTATTTTTCTTTTTCACTATGTGTAACTTTAATGCAAATTTGAACTTTTTCATGACAGATTTTCTTTGCAGCTTTTGTTTCTTGTGTATTTCACTGAAGCACTTGGTTGGAGAATATCCTATGAGCTTTATAGAGAGATGATCTTCTCTTTTCATGCTTTGTTTCTAAGCATCATCTTTTACAATTATGTTTTTGTTATTAGCATAAATTGTATACATTGCATGTAGTCTCCTTGGGTCTCAATCAATAGTACTGATGTAAGAACAGGGGAATGATTTCACTTTTGAGCCTTGGTGTTCATAGGAAGATGCAGAGTAAATTTTGGAAATGATTGCAGGTGAAAACAAAGGAGGAGTTACCATGATTATATAGACAGTAGGTCCAGGAACCTGTCTTTAGTTCATTTCCAAGTTTTATTCTACCCTATAATCTATCTTTCTGTCTGTCTGTCTGTCTATCTATCTATCTATCTATCTATCTATCTATCTATCTATCATCTATCATTTCTTTCTCTCTTCCAATACTTCTGCATTCCTACTCTAGTCATACATTCATCTATGCATGCATACTCTTTTCCCCAGTCTTACTCTAACATCATACTTATTAAAGTACAGACTCAATTCCTCTATCTTTGTAGCTATGTTCTTCTTCAATTCTCTGTAGCTTTCAGGGTTTGGTGTTTGAAAAGGAACAAAATGAAGTGAATGTATAAAGGTATGAAGCATTTTAAGATACTCTTCTGTGTTTCACTTTAACTGTTCTCAGACATATAGCAATAAAGCAATAATTATATATATGATTTTTACTTCAGAGCTAAGTCTTTCTCACACTTATAAACAAATTTAGACTTGCCCATTATTCAGATTTCATCATCTGTTGATGGCAGGATAAGAGAGTTTACAGTGAAATTAGATAATTTTTACTAACTCACTCCACCATGATTATTTTTTGAAGAAAACAATGTGGAAGTATGCTTTATCAAGTCCCTCTTGTTCTGAAAATGATTCATGACTAAATTTCAAATTTTTCTGAGCTCAGAAATTAAAAAGGGAGGCATAGTTCAACTACTTACTGAATGTTTCAGGGTAACTGTCAGAAGCCTGTAACAGCCTGTAGAATTCCCATAGTCAATTGGACTTATGCTATTTTCTGCAGGTGCACTTATTTTTTTTAATCATTGAATTTTTTACTTTTATTTTAAAATTTTTCCCATAATTTTATTAAGAAACAAATAACAATGAGATAGTTTCAAAGCAAATTGGTGGGAAAGTTTCTATAATTAACACCTTGCATACATTCTGCCTAGTGGTTAATTGCTGTGCAAGATGTGGACATGATATCCTATTAACAAACACCATTAGAACAAATCCCTCTATTCATTAAGAGAATGTAACTATATATCTATCCTAACCACACTGAATATACAGATTCAAAATGGACATTTATCTGTATCCCCTTTTTTGTTTAGTTCTGTTATTTGAATGTTATGTGTGTTAACTCAGCAAAATATCCTAGAAGAGTCCAGTAGCCCATAATAGTATAGGGTCTCCCGCTTCACTGGCAATGTCAGAAATTGTTGACCTGAGTCCCCCACAGCTCAACATAACAACATGGCTTTACTTCTTATACTTCGTTTTTATACTTTTCTGCTGGATGGTTAAGACCAAAATAAGAAAGACGTATGCAACAAGAGTTGTAGCTTCTGAGCCAGATAAGGTCAGTGAAATCCCCTCAGGATTTATCCTGAGATCCTGTACCTCAGATTGTACAACCTTTGTCAGTGTCAGCCATGTGGATGAGTCTCGGCCATTGCTTCGCCAATATGCTCTCTGTGAAAGCCTGAGAGAATGTTTTCTCTCCATGTGACTCTCCTTAGGCACACTCTACATCATCAATCACTTTCTTCTTTGGTCCTATAATCTCCTTGATCAGAAAGTTTGAAACACTAATAAGTTCTCATATGTCCTGAGTCTTAATTGATCTTGGAGGGCTAGGGCCAAAATGTTGGCTTTCCTTGCGGCCCTCCTTTTTCTCTAATTTTGGTCTGCAAAATTAGGTTGTTAACCCTCCAGAAGAGAAGTTTATTGTTATTACCATACAACCTAGGCTGTTAAGATAAACTCACTATCTGTGTGAATATCAAACATCTTAGGCATAACATGGAACAGATAGTTTTCACAAAGTATTGATATGTTGAACTTTAAGTCCCTACAAAATATAATGAAAAAACTTTCAAAAATTAGAATATATTTTAGAAATAGACATAAAAATTATATAATTCTTATGTTTAAACATAAATCCAAAATCGAACAATATACAGCATTGAATAAGGACAGTCCCACAACATTCCTTTTCCTGTCTCCTGCCTTAATTCAGCATCCCCTTCTTTTGAACAATCGTCTACTGGAGAGACTGCACAAACTGGCATGACATGACAAGCAGCCTGTATTCAGAAGACCAGAATGGCAGGCATTCCAAGCATGAATCTACTATTACAAATTGCCATCTTCATTGCAGTTGCATAGTTCTAAGGTGTCAGTATATATAGTTAGTCAGGGTGAGATTTTTGCAATTAACTGCTAGATTCAAAAATCTTCTGAAGATTCTCAGGATCATTGCCTTGCCCATCTTCTACATATAACTGTATGGCTTGTCATTGTCATGTTTCCTAACTCTTCGCCTTTCCATCTCTTAATTAGTTAGTCCTCAAGTTCTTGCTTTCCTTTTACTTGTATTATACTTTTCTATTTGTATTTCTTCATTTGAGTTCTTTTACTAGGGAAACTATCCGATATTTACACATGTGTGTTTGGTTTACTTCACTTATGAGTATATCTTCAAGTGACATTCACTTATATATAAAGGCTTTGAGTTTATCATTCTTTATAGCTGAATAATACTCCATTGTATAAAAATACCACATGTTTTTCATTCATTCCTCAGGTGATGGGCATCTTGGTTGTTTCCAAGATTTGGCTATCACAAATTGTGCTGCTATAAACATAAGCACACATATATCCAAATGATAT
>NW_004524588.1:8363047-8367572 GCF_000260255.1 Octodon degus
GGTGTTGGGTGTCCCAAGGGTGTGGAAGAGGGTCTCACCCAGGCTATGCCTGGACTGGGACCAGTAGTCGGTCCTGCTGGCACAGGGTAGCCGGAAGCTCTCCCACACACTCACTGGTCCTGGGCTAGGACTGGGTCTGGGAGTTCCTGGAACGAGGCAGAAATCCCAGTTGTTAATTCTTTCAAGTGTTTCCCTGTTTGATTTGATTTCTGTTCATGAAGTCTTTGCCTACCCCTGTCTTCAAGAGTTCCTCCTACTTTCTCTTCCAGGAGATTTCTTGTCTCTGTGTTAATGTTTAAATATTTAAACAATTTTGACTTTAGCTTAGTGCATGGTGATAGATCTGGATCAAGTTTTAGTTTTTGGCATGTAGTGAGCCAGTTTTTCCAGCACCATTTGTTATAGAGGTTATCTTTCTTCCAGTGAGTATGTTTGGCCCCCTTTGTCAAAGATAAGGTGGCTGAGTGTGTTTCTATGGGCGTCAGCATCTTCTGATCTATTCCATTGATCCTCAGGTCTATTTGTTGCCAGTACCATACTGATTTTATCACAGTACCTTGTAGTATAATTTCAAGTCAGGAATTATAATGTCTCCTGTCTTACTGCCCAGGATTGCTTTTGCTATTCTAGGTATTTTCTGGTTCCAAATAAAGTTGAGAAATGACTTCTCTAGCTATGTGAGGTTTGTTGTTGGTAGTATGATAGGGATTGCATTAAATCTGTACAGCAATTTTGGGAGTATGGCCATGTTCACAATGTTGGTTCTTCCTATCCAGGAACATGGAATATGTTTCCATTTTCTGAAATCCTCTAGGATCTCTTTTGTAGGAGTATTATAATTTTCCTTGAAAAGATCTTTGACTTTCTTTAGTTAGATTAATTCCAAGGTATTTCATTTTCCTCAGTGCTATTGTAAAAGTTATTATTTCTGTAATTTCTGTCTCAGTGTGTTTGTTATCTGTGTAGAGGAATGCTTTTGACTTTTGGGTATTGACTTTATATAACCTGATATGCTACTGAATATCTGTAATCATTCTAGTAGCTTCTTCATGGAGTTTTTTGAGTCTTTCAAGTAAAATATCATATCATCTGCAAATAATGATAATTTAACTTCTTCTTTACCTATTCCTATTCCTTTTATTTCTTTCTCTTTTCTAATGGCTATAGTTAATGGTTCCAGAACTATATTGAATAGAAGTGGTGAGAGAGCGCATCATAGTCTTGTACCAGATCTAAGAGTAAAAGATTTCAGCTAGTCCCTATTTAGAATTATGTTAGCCATTGGGTTTTCATAAATGGCTTTTACCTGATTGAAGTAGAGGCCATCTATTCCAATTTTCTGTAAGACTTTGAAAATGAATGAGTGTTGGACTTTGTCAAAAGCCTTTTCTTCATCAATGGAGATGATCATGTGATTTTTAGGTTTTTGCTCTATTGATATAGTGTATTACATTTACAGATTTTCTAATATTGAACCATCCTTGCATCCCTGGGATGAATCCTACCTGGTCATGGTGTATGATCTTCTTGATGATTTGCTGTATTCTATTTGCTAGGATTTTATTGAGGATTTTGGCATCTATTTTCATGAGGGAGATTGACCTGTACTTCTTTTTCTTAGCTGCATCTTTCCCTGGATTTGGTATCAGTATAATACTTGCCTCCAGGAATGATTTTGCATGGATTGCATGCTTTTCAATTTTATGGAAGAGTTTGAGGAGTATAGGGACTACATCTTCTGTAAATTTCTTGTAGAATACAGCTGTAAATCTATCTGGACCTGGACTTTTCTTTGTCGGTAAGTTTTTAATTACATCTAATATTTCATTGGCTGTTATTGGGCTATTGAGAATGATTATATCTTGTCAATTCAGTTGTGGTAATTTGTACCTTTCTAGGTATCTGTCCATTACTTCTGTTTCTTCTAATCTGTGAGAGTAAAGATTCTCAAAGTGGCTAATGATAATCTTCTGAATTTGCCCTGGGTATGTGGTAATTATACCCTTTCATTCCTTATTGCTTGTATTTGAATTTTTTCTTTCCTCTTTTTAATGAGGTTAACTAGGGGATTATCAATTTTATTTAATGTTTCAAAGAACCAGGTTTTTGCTTTGTTAATTCTTTGAATTGGTTTCTTCATCTCAACTGAATTAACATCTGCTCTATACTTTACGATTTCTTCCCGTGTTTGGGTTCTGGGTTTGGTTGCTCTTCCTTTTCTAGTAGTTGAAGGTGCAGCATTAGGGTATTTATTAGTTCCCATTCTGTTTTTCCAATGTGTGAGTTCACAGCTATGAACGTCGCTTTGAGAACTGCTTTCATTGTATCCCATAAATTCCGATAAATTGTGCTTGAATTTTCATTGAATTGTAAATATTGTTGAATTTTTTATTTAATTTCATCTGTGATCCCTTGGTTGCAAAGTTGGGTGTTGTTTAATTTCCATGTTTTTAGGTTTTTTTCAGGTTTGTATTGTCATTTATTTCCAGTTTCATTGCACTGTGGTCAGATAATATGCATCGGATAATTTCTGTTTTCTTGCATATACTTAAGCATGACCTATGGACAAGTATGTGGTCTGTTTTAGAAAATGATCCATGTGCAACTGAGAAAAATGTGCATTTAGCTGTGCTTAGGATTGAACACTCTGTATATGTCGAACAAGTCATTTTGTTTCAACCTCTGGTTCATTTCTGTTTTGTCTTTATAATGTTTTTTTCTGGTTGACCTATCTTTTTGGGATAAGGGGTTGTTAAGGTCTCCTGTTAAGATTGTGATATTGGATATTAGATTTTTCACATCCATTAAGATTTACTTCATATAGTTGGGTGCCTCCGTGTTTCCTGCATACATATTTATGTGTTCCCTGTTCCTCTTGAATTTTTCCCCTAACAAGTATATAGTGACCTTCTTTATTTTGCTTGATCATTCTTGGTTTGAAGTTGAGACTGTCTGAGAAGAGGATTGCTGCCCCTTTTCTTTTCTGAGGTACTGGGGCATGTAATATTGTGTTCCATTCTTTGACTTTCAGCCTATGAATGTCTTTATGAGTTAAATGTGTTTCTTGTATACAACATTTTGTTGAATTTTGTTTCCTAATCCACCGTGCCAATGTGTTTCCCTTAATTGGTGAATTGGGCCCATTTACATTGATGATTATAATTGAGATATATTGACTTATGATTGACATGTTATTTACCTGTTGCCATTTACTCCTTTTTCTCCTGTGTTTAATTGCTTACCCTATTTAGTTGGTTCCTTCTGATCTCATTCATGGAGTTCTGATCATTTTGGTCCCTCTCTAGAACATCTTTCAGTAGCCTGTGTAGGGTTGGCTTTGTCATCATGAAATTCTTTAGCTGTTCTTTTTCATGGAAGTAGTTCATTTCTCCTTCAAACCTGAAAGAGAGTTTTGTAGGGTATAGTAGTTTGGGTTGGAATTTGTTTTCATAGAGGACTTGAAGTACTCTGCTTCATGCTCTTTTTGCCTTTATCGTTTGTGAAGAGAATTCATCCGTAATTCTGATGGGTTTTCTTTTGAATGTGATCTGCTTCTTTTCTCTAGAGGTTTTCAGCAGATTATTCTTGTGCTGAATTTCTGAGATCCTGACTATTATATGTCTTGGTGTGTTTTTCATTGGATTGAGGTTACTTGGTGTTCTGTTTGCTTTGGTTACCTGAATGTCGGATTGTTTACTCATATTTGGGAAGTTTTCTACTATTACTTCTGCCCATATTTTTTTTAATGTCATTTGTATTGACTCCTTCTTTCTCATTCATGCCTATTAGTCTCACATTGTTCATCTTTGCATCATCTTGCTGGTGATGGATTATTCTTTCCTGCATCCTCATTGTTTTTAAGAGATCCTTTCTTACGTTTTTACTAGCTGCACAAGTGTCTTCAAGACCGGAAACTCTGTTTTCACTTTCACTTAAACGGTTTTGCAAGCTGGTGATTGAGATTTTATTTTCCTCTATGTTTCTTTGACTCTGCTTTATGAGATCTATTTCTTTCCTGAATTGCTCATTCAGGGAATCTGTCATTTTTCTAACCTCCTCCATTTTTTATCAATGTCTTCTTTAGAAGCAGTTATTAATTCTTTTACTGTAGTTTTTTTTTTTTTTTTCCAGATTGGGTTTCCACCATATGTTTCTGTAGTTGATTTTTACTTCAGGTGCTATGAGTTCTGAGAATTCTTTTCTTATTTCAGAAAATTCCGCTTAGTTCCTCTATATCTTTCTATTGTTGCTTATCTACTATTGACTCTATTAATTCAGACATTTGAGCTGAGCTTGTAGAAAAGAATTCCACTCTGTGTTCCTCTATGACTTTTTTCTGTTGCTTATTTGCTATCAATGCTATTATTTCATACTTTTGAGCTGAGCTAGTGTCCTCTGTACTTGTTCTGGATGGGCCTTGTGTTTCTTCCATATGTTTCTGCATTTGATTCTTTAGTGCAGATGTTATTAATTCAGGGATTTCTTTTCTCATTTCCAATCTGAGTTCCTCTATACCTTTCTGCAG
>NW_004524588.1:8367672-8368794 GCF_000260255.1 Octodon degus
GGCTATCACAAATTGTGCTGCTATAAACATAAGCACACATATATCCAAATGATATGATGTTTTCAGATCCTCCGGGAAAATTCCCAGTGGCAGAATATCTGGTTTAAATGAGATTTCCAGTCCAAGTTTTCTAAGGAGTCTCCATACTGATTTCCATAATGGTTGCACCAGTCTACATTCCCACCAGCAGTGGAGAAGGGTTTCTTTTACCCCACAGCCTCTCCAACATTCGTTGTTGGTAGATTTCTTTATGATAGCCATTCTTTCTGGGGTGAAATGGTATCTCAATGTTGTTTTAATTTGCATTTCATGGATGGCTAGTGATGTGGAACATTTTTTCATATCTTTATTCGCTTCTCTAAATTCATCCTCTGAGAAGTGTGTGTTCATCTCAGAAGCCCATTTCTGCACAGGGTCTATAAATTTTTGGGCCTTAGTGTTTTTTTAGTACTTTATAAATTCTAGACAATACGCCTCTGTCTGAGTACTTACTTGTCATGATTTTTGAAGTTCGTGGATGGTCTTTTCACTTTGTTGGTAATTTCTTTTGATATGCAAAAATTTTTCAGTAAGAGCAGGTCCCAGTTGTTAATTCTTTTATTTTTATTTTTCCCCATAATTTTATTGATAAACAAATAGCAATGAGAGAGTTTCAAATCAAATTGGTAGGACAGTTTCAAAAATTAAGACATTCCATACATTCTTCCTAGTGGTTAATTGCTGTACAAGATAAGGACATGATATCCTATTTACAAACACCATTAGAACAAATTGCTTTATTCCTTAAGAGAATGTAACTGTATATCTATCCTAACCACTTTGAATACACTGATACAAAATGGACATTCATCTGTATGGCTTTTTTTTTGTTAAGTTCCATTATTTGAATATTATAAGTGTGTAAACTCAGCAAAATATTCTAAAAGAGTCCAGTAGCCCATAATACTATTGGGTCTTCCGCTTCACTGGCAATGTCAGAAATTTTTGACCTGAGTCCCCTATAGCTCAACATAACACCATGGATTTACTTCTTATATTTCATTTTTATACTTTTCTGCTGGATGGTTAAGACCAAGGTAAAGCAGGACCTATGCAACAAGAGTTGTAGCTCTTGGGTCTGAT
>NW_004524588.1:8368894-8372976 GCF_000260255.1 Octodon degus
AATTTGTTTTGTTTTAGTGTCCTCTGGGTGGGCTTTGGTTCTGAGATTGCATTTTGCTCCTTCTCATTGGCATTCTGTATAACACTGTCTTCTGACCTTTGTTGTAGCACTTTGGTGCAGTTATATCTTTAGCTCCTACTGAAGTTCAGATGCTGATCCACAAAGTTTGGATTTATCCATCTGTGTCTGGCTTAGTTCTGGCTTATGTGCTCAGTTCCTTCCTGCTGCTGCCCTTGGGTGTGAACCTGTTGTGCCCCTCTTTCAAGATGTTCTGCTCCTGGACTAGCTGGTTGGTTCTATCCCTTACTCTTTCTGCTGGGATTGCAGCTGCAGGTTTTCACCTCAGGCCTGTATGGCAGGCCTGATATGAGTCTGGAGGGGACAAGGTGGAGTGGGCAGGAGAGGCAGCTCTCCCCCACACTCACGAAGCCTGGGCTAGGACTGGATATGGGGGTCCCCAGAAAGCGGCAATAATTCTCACTGGGTGGGCCAGGTTGAGGGGTGCTTTGGAGTGGGGGCATGTCCCAAGGGGGTAGAACAGGGTCTCACACATGCTGTGCCTTGGCTGGGACCACCTGCAGGTGAGCTTTTGAAGAGGTAATTTGTAATAATGTCTAATAAAAAACATTGGTCTTAAAGTTTTATGTTATTTACTTTTTAAAAATGAATATATCTGTGAAATAGAGTATTAAAATAAGTTGTATTTATTTATGAGAAATATTTTTAAGTAATAATACTTTCGTTGTGCCATGCATTACTTTTACTTTTTGACATAGGCTGTTGTGTATCATAGATGGCAATTGCTTAACCAAGTGTGACTGATATAGTATAAAGAATTAGCTTTAGGCTGCTAAACAGAGAAGTTACTAGGAAAATGAAGAGTTGGTTTCTTTCTTTAATTGCCTCATTTGTTTATGTAATAGAAGACTTTACTACTCAGCTCAGAGTCCTAGAGATCCTCCTGTCTCGGTCTCTCAAACCCTAGGATTACAGGTGTGTGCCACAGTGCTGATTTCTGTGGACTGCATGGCATACAGTATTGAGAACTGAACCGGGGTCCTTGTGCTTGCAGGCTGGTGTTTAGACTGCCGAGCTATCTCCCCAGCCAAAAGTTGGATTTTCTAAAAATGAGGAGGAGGAAGAGGAGGACAAGATGAAGAAGAAGGAGGGGGAGGAGGAAAAAAGAAAAGGAGGAGGTGGTAAAAGGAGAAGGAGGAGAGCAGGAGGAAGGAGGAGAAGGAGCTGATGATGAAAGTGCAGGGGAAGGAACAGTCTAAAGTTTAGAATGTTCTGGAAGAGGTTGGACATGTTGAAATAATACATAGGAAGTTTACTTTCATGAGAAAACAACCTAGAATAGTAGAAAGAAAGAAAAAATTAGATGTGAAACCCTAGGAGTAGAACGTATTCCTAAATAGGGAAAATGTTTGCTAAATTTTATGAACAGCGATGAATGGAGGTGGAGTCTAATGAGTATAGATGGTGAACATTGTCTTAAGGAATTCAAAGATAAAAAGGGGCATGAACTCCCTGCTTTTTACTCTAAAGAAATCAGAGGCCATTGTGATGTACTCAGCAGAGAGCTGACATAGCTAACAAATTGAAATTTGTATTTTGTTTAAATGGAGTCAAATTACAAATCTATCATATAAAAATGATGCCACTGTTACTTTCTTTACCTAGTAAGGTCTCCCTGCAATTCTGTATAAATCAAGACTTTTCCTAATTGAATCAATTAGAATTCACCTAACAATGTGACCTTTAAAGGAATCTTACAGTCAACCTTTTATAAAGAAAAGTCTCCTTTAGTTTCCTGCAAATAATCACATTGTAGTTTATACTCAGATCATGTACAGCACCTTTTTTTAATCCGGTGAAATTTATCACAAAAGAAAATCCAGATAACCAAAGACAATCATGTATTATCTTGGATATATTCATTGCATTTTTGTAGCCTAAGTCATGAGAATGTGAACATTTAAAAAGTACGTAGGTCACTTTCCAGTTGCAATAGAATGGATCTGTATTCTCCAATAATTTTTTACTCTGTGCACATGGGAGTATGGGTATGTGTGAGTGTGAGGAGCAGTTAGGAGTATGTGTGAGTGTGAGAAAGCAGCTAGAAGGCTGTGCTGCCTTCCCATCACCCATATCTAATTGTTATTTGTTCAATGGCTATGTTTATTTTTCCCCCAGGAAATCAACAAGGTAAAAAGATCTGTCATTCCCTGTCAGCAAGAATAAAACTAGGATACCAAAGTACCAGTGGAATGTGTCCTCCATGCCAAGAAGCGGAAAGGATAAATCATTACAGAGAATGCAGTTTTGAAGAGAAGTTGTCTTTCTACTACAGTGTCAATATGTGACCTTTCTTGAGTATATCTATCTGTCACAGTGATCATGCATCTTATCCAACTGGTTCATGTTTTTAAGAGTGTTGCTAATCCTAAATTTGTGATTTCAGTGTTTTTGCCTTTGTGTTTGTAGGTTGATACCTTGATTTTGAATTAATATCTAAACAGCAATAGTAGAATGTCATATATATGACAAGGATACAGTAGATGTATCCTGAAATAAAGAAATGTTTAGAAAAGGGAGGAATAGAATTGACACAGATATATAGGGAAAGTTTATATTTTTCTCAGTGTTAGCCAAGGTCAGACATTGTAAGCCATTCTATGTTAATCTTGTAGCACTCTATTGGTGGTTGACTACAAGCACTTGGATAATTCTTATAGTTCTTATTTTTTCTTTTAGTTCCTTAAAGTATAGAAGCCTTAAACTGATGAAATTTTGAAGTTCTTAATTTAACAAGTAGAAATTTGAAAGGATGAGCTTAAAGAAGGGCATAAACTATGTTAGCGAACACTATCTCCTCTATGTATTGCAGGTATTAACACATTTTTGACATCTTGTTGAAGTGAAAAAGAAAAATACCACACAAGATTTTATTTTAATCCTAAGGAATCCTACAGAAAATGCACTTATGTTTAAAATAATTTATAATGTGTAAGGATAGTAACAAAATTGTGCACATGTGAAAAATATGTATGACATCCAAAAAGGGGCTAGCATATAGATTACAAAAATGAGATTTTACATGTTTTATTTACGTTAATATCTTCCGTCAACATACAGTCACCTTGTCGTGATCACTTTTTAAAAAAAAAAATCACTATTTTACAAGTTTTAATAATCTCTTAAAAGTATTGCCACTATGTTTGCATATGTTTTGTCTCATGACTGTTTATCAGTAACATGCGCATTTATTGTTCAATGTTGGAGACAAGTGGTCACTCATCATTAATAAAATGACAGGTTTCTTATCCAAGCTGTAAACACAGTAAGTTTTGAAAACAAAGTTCAAAAGATTAAACTTCCTCTGTGATTTTCTACAGAGAATACACATCACTAGAGTTGACACTGTCACTCTCTTCTGTAAAGGCCATGTGAGTTATCCACTAGACATTAACAGTTAAACTGACAATATTCTTTCCAGCACTAGTGGTGAGGGCAGGCAAGAAATTTGATAGAATGTTTATCTTCTTTGGGAGAATGCAAATCATTTACAGAAAGAAAATAAATAGGCAAGAGACAAACAATAAATTTTAATTTGATCTTGAATAGTGTGCATATTTAATCATGTTAAAGGGAGTGTTGCTTATTTAAAGAGAGCAATAAAAGGAATTAATTATTTAAAAAAAAACACATCCCTGGTTCCACCCAAAAAATAAATTAAAAAAAAACAAAAACAAACAAACAAACAAAAAAACAACTCAGCAACTCAATGTAGCCCAGTGACTTGATTGGACCTTTTGTTAATAAATTTTTGTTAGAAGATAATGGCCTAAATCACACTAGTTAATGCAAGAATTTATGTATTTAAAGTAGATTGATCCTGATGGCCATCAGGATCAACTATAATGACAGACACAATGAGATCTACTGTCACTGGGGAGGCAATGTTCTGGGTCTGAAGTCTGCAGCTCGTGTTGCCAAGCTGGAGAAAGCAAAGGCTAAAGAGCTTGCCACTAAACTGGGCTAAGTGTAAGCTTGAGTTTTCTGTACATAAAAACAATAAA
>NW_004524588.1:8373261-8374273 GCF_000260255.1 Octodon degus
AATGAATGAAAGATAAAGTAAATTGCAATGTATAATGTTATTTGAGCCATTTGAGAGCAAATGCAGTTTGTAAAACAAATTAAATCTTCCATCAAAACTGAAAATGCAGTAATGATACATATTGCATTCTAGAGATAGACTATTGTTAGGACTTGTGTCTAGATGTCCCCCCAAAGCCTCATGCAATCACAGGTGGGACTTTTAGAGGTGGTTGGACCTAGAGTGTGTGAATGATTTATAGTGCATTAATTAGCACTGCAATTGATGGTGTGTGATGACTAAATTAGTACACTGTTTGGTTTGGCACCTACCTAATCCTATTTGGCCCCTAGCCTCTGTAGAGCACAAAAGGGGAAGAAAAGAACTGTGAAGGTCCTGTGCTTGCTGTGCTGCCTTCTCCACACCATGGAATGTTTCTCCTTTGTGATGCCCCTCTGCCAAGCACCCCTGCTTTGCATGCAGCTGACTACAGAACAAAACCTCTACAAATGTTGAGCCAAATAAGTCCTTCCTCCTTATAACATTGAGTGCTGGGTATTTTGTCTCAGAAAAGAAGAAAAATAACTAAGACAAAGATCTGAGATACAGAAAGAATTGAAGACAGAACAAATACATACCCAGGAAATAAATGAGTATTTTTTAATTTCTCTTTTTATTTTTGTATATGTGAGCATTATAGTTACATCATCTTGTAGAATAGGCACACACACATCTCACCTGTGAATCAATTTTACTTCCCCTCTTTTTTTTTTTTTTGGTGGAACTGGGGATTGAACTCAGACCCTTGCACTTGCCAGGGAAGCACTTATTCTATTGAGCTATCTCCCAGGCCCCTCTTCCCCTCTTTTCTCCTCTCTCCACTCTCTCCCCATCCCTTAGTCTCTTGTCTTTAACACAAAACAAAATTTTGAAATTTAGATTTGATTCATAAGTATAGACACTACTGCACATATAAATTCGCTGGTTTGACTGATAAAATTAATTAAATTTTCATGAGAACCTAAAGGGAGAC
>NW_004524588.1:8375592-8376914 GCF_000260255.1 Octodon degus
TTTTTGCCTAAACCGGGGATTGAATTCAGGTCCTTGCACTTGCCAAGCAAGCACTTGTTCTACTGAGCCATTTCCCGGGGCCTTTTATTTCTTTTCTTAAACAATTTTCTTTTATTTTGAAGAATAAAACCAAAAGCAAGAACAGTAAAAACAAAGACAGAAATAGGATAGCATACAACAATACATATGTTATAGATTTTCAAAACAAGAATAGCAGATTAACAATGACTGATACATTATCTACTTTTATCATCAAATTTGTTGCTCAGATTAATAGATACAGTTATGCAAGATTGGACATATGACTGAATATTACTGTATGCTTTCAAGGAATGTTAAATTTTTATTCTGGTCTCTTTTATGAACTTTTTCTTAAAAAATTATTTTAAAAATAGTATTGTGATAATTGATTTGACATTAAAAAAGGCACACATTTAGAAGACCAAGATGTGAGGTATTTCTTTTTTTAACTCATTATTAACTGTATTAAATATCAGTAATAATTATATAGCAAATTAAAAATTGTAGACAAATATTGAAATGTGAAATATATGATATAGAGAGTGAATTTTAGAAAAATATTTCCGAAATGAACACAAGAGATTAATAATAGATTGCATATTGTAAAAATTATTTATAAACTTAAATGAATATAATAATAAAAATTGTCTGAAATAAAAATGAGGAAGAGTTTTCTGATCAGTCATATAATTGTACTCTCTGACAAAAATCAAGAAACTTGTACTCATTTAAATAGAATTTTCAAAGTGGAGGAGAGTAGGCAATAAATATTTAAAGATTTAAAATTTCTAAATTTTGTTAAAATTGTAGCACATTTCCAAGAAAAATTAACCTTTGCACAAGAAATATGATTAAAATCATACCAAGATACACAAAAGTGAAATTGCCTGAAACTAATTGTAAAGTAAAAAAGCATATACATAGAAAAAACTTAGTTATGGTAGAACAAAATTAAATAGCATCTTATTCCACTTTAGAAAAAAAGGTGGATAAGAAACTAGACTTATTTATTCAAAGTTCTAAAAAAGAAGATTTATCCTTATTGAACTTTATACTTAGCAAAAACACCTTTGAATACTAAAAGTAAAATATTTTCCAGTTATATAAACTTGAACTATTCTAATACCTCCAGACATAGCGTATAGAAAATAACAAAGATCATAATCCTAAAGGTAAGAGCAGTTGCTGTATGGTTCTGGAAAAAGAATAAAAATCTCTTAAAATGGCAGTTATGCAGGACTATGTAAAATATAATATTAGACGAACCCATTTAAAAGCTCATTGAAGATTTCCACAAAACA
>NW_004524588.1:8377301-8382975 GCF_000260255.1 Octodon degus
ACTCACACAGTATTTGATTAGGTTAATAGACATAAAAATATCAATTAAGAAAAAGCTTTCATAACAGCAAAGAATTACAAAGAATGAAACATAACAAAAATACTGGAATGGCAGATATATAACCAGCACTTCTAACAGTTTGGGGATAGGATATCACACAAAGTTCTGGTATGTGGTGGACGTAGACAGTGTCCATGATACTTATTGGTAGCCAGGAGTCACTTGTGGGACTGAGGGACTGCTATTGCCTTGATATCCACCCTGTAGACCCAGACAGAACCATGACACATAGTGTGCAGGAGAATCCCATTTGTAGAATATACTGATGGAAATATTTTGCTGCTGTAGACAAAAGAATTATTGAGAGATTGATATCATATAGCTCTTTTCCTCCGTGTTTGTTTGCCCAATTTGGTAGTTTCTTTCCATTCTAATTCATGGAATTCTGGTCATTTTGATCCCTCTATAGAATATCTTTCAGTAGTCTGTGTAGGGTTGGCTTTGTCATCATGAAATTCTTTAGTTTTTCTTTGTCATGGAAGTATTTCACTTCTCCACTAAACTTGAAAGAGAGTTTTGCAGGGTATATCAGTCTGGATTGGAATTTGTTTTCTTTCAAGACCTGAGGTACTTTGCTCCATGCTCTTCTTGACCTGATGGTTTGTGAAGTGAAATCTACTATTGTTCTGATGGCTTTTCCTTTCAATGTGACCTTTGTTTTCTCTAGTGGCTTTTAGTATACTGTTCCTGTGTTGAATTTCTGAGATCTAGATTATTATATGTCGGGGTGTGGTTTTAATTGAGTTGATGTTATTTGGAGTTCTATATGCTTCGATTAACTGAATGTCTGATTATTTCCCTATATTTGGGAAGTTTTCTGCTATTATTTGTGCCGACATTCCTTTTATATCACTTGTATTGACTCCTTCTTTCTCATTGATGCCTATTAGTCTCATGTTGTTCATCTTTGCATTGTCTTGCAGATTTTTAGTTATTCTTTTCCTGAATCATAGCTGTTTTTAAGAGATCTTTTCTTACCTTTTCACTAGCTGCAATGATGTTTTTAAGGTCTCAAAGTCTATTTTTCACTTTCATTCAATTTTCCCTGCTTGTGATTAAGATTTTAATTTCCTGTATATCATTTAGGATCTGCTTCATGCATGCTATTTCTTTCCTATATTTCTCATTCAAGGATTCCATCATTTTTCTATTCTTTTTCTTTTAATATAGTGTCTTCTTTAGAAGCACTTAGTAATTCTTTCATGATAGTTATCATTTCTTTTTTTTACTTTAAAAATCATTTCTGATTTGATTTCTTCTATAGCTTTTTGCAGTTATTTCTTTACTTCAGATTCTATTATTCCAGAGATTTCAGATGTGTGATTTCCAATTTCTTCTATGCTAGTGTCTCCTGCATTTGTTCTTGGTTGGATCAGCATCCGAGAATGCATTTTGCTCCTTCTCTTTGTCATTTTTGTATAGCACTGTCCTCTGACCTTTAGTGTAGAGCTTTGGTAGAGTTATTACCTTAGCACCAAGTCCAGACCTACCAAGTTCATACTCTTTCAGGTGTGTGTGGCTTTGGTCTGGTTGCTTTTCTCTGCTTCTTCCTGCTGTAGCCTTTGGAAATGAACCCACTGTGCCATTCTGTCAAGATGTTGTGCTCCTGGATCACCCGGGTAGATCTTGCCTCTAGCCTCTCTGCAGGGAGTTCTGACACAAGGTTACACACTGGGCTTGTCTGATGGAAACGTTCCACACATAACTAGCCTGGACTCTGGCTGGAGTGAGAATTCCAAGGGTCCCAGGTGGCCCCACTCACATGCTGGGCCTGAAGCTGGCTGGAAATAGAGTCCAGAGTGCCCCAGGTTGTCCCATTCATATGCCAGGCCTGTGTGCTGGCAGGAGTGAGGATCCAGAGGGCTCTGGTGGTTCCACTCACAAACCGGGCTTGGTTGTTGGCTGCAGTAAGGATCTTAAGGGCCCCGGGTGGTCCTACTCATATGCTGGGCCTGCGTACTAGATGAAATCAATGACAGGTATTTCAAGCATGGTTTTTGTATTACACATTGCTGTCCTACATGTAGTTGCTTAGTTTGCAGATATCAGCATAGAGAGTGAGTCAATGTGAAAATTCTACATATTAACTGCTATTTAAAAAAAATGATAAAAATTCTTGGCACAATCACCTTAGCCATCCTGGATATACATACTTGAATGATTTTCCCCCTATCTTTTTCCTATATTTCTCCTTTCTGTCCTCTTCATTGTTTAATCCTTAAATTCCATTTCTTTCTGTTTAACTGTATGCTATACCTTTCAGGTTTTACTTCTTCTTTCAGGTTCTTACACTAGGGAGACAATATGATATTTACTCATGTGGGTCTGGTTTATTTCACTTAGGAGTATCGCCTCAAGTTGCATCCACTTAGCTATGAAGGTTTCAAGTTTGTCTTTCTCTATAGCTGAATAATAATACTCCATTGATTAAAAAATACCTCATCTTTTTCATCCCTTCCTCAGGTGATAGGCATTTTAGTTGTTTCCAAGATTTGTCTATGACAAATTATGCTGCTATAAACATGGGTGCACATATATCACTATGGTATAATGTTTTCAGTTCTTTTTGGAAAATTTTCAGAAGGGGAATAATGGGTTTGATTTGGATTAAAATCTTAGTTATTGTGGTTTATGAAGCTCTTTAATTTTTGTCTTCTTCTTTGAAAAACTTTCACACAATTGAATATAGAATTTCAAGCTAGCAGATCTTTTTAATATAGTGTTGCAAAGATAGACCTGTTTCTATCAGGTGTGCTTGAACTGCTTGAATTATTTTTATCTTGATTGCTTATTTAAAAGTACAATGTGTAAGTAAGTCAGACATTGTGGTCATGTCTCTAATTCCAGCACTTTGGTACAGGGATGTAGATTAGTATGAAGGCCCTGGGTTCAATTTCTACTACAAAAATACATAAATACAAATAAAAATAAACAGTGTACTATTTCCCATGAATTTTAACATTCATTTGTCTTTATTTTTTATAAGTTTAAATAGGCTATGCAGAGAGGTTGTTTTTATAGTAATTATAATTATTGGTGTTCACAGAACTTCCTCAATCTATGGATTAATAATTTTTCTAAAGTTTGAAAATATTTTGGTCACTGTTACTTCAAATCTAGCTTATTTTCAAATCTTTTTTCTTTCTTGAGCACTAGTTGTTAGCATGTTATCTACCAACTTTTATTTTTCTCTCCACGGACATTACTTGTTTTTTGCTTATAGTCTACTGATAATGTTTTGTATTTTACTGCTTTCGAGTCACTAATCCTGCATTACCTGTGTAGCCTGTGTTTTTACTGTAATTTCTTGATTGTGAATTATTTCCATGTGGTTAGTCCTTCAACAGTGCATGCACTAGAAGCTTGGTTCCCATCTTAACAGTACTGTATGTAATGTGTCATATAAAATGATTGAGAAGATTAAGACACAGATAAGGCACATGTGTTTATCAAATTTAATATATTATTAAAAGCAATATTTAAAATGATAATAATTTAATAATTGCTTCTGATTTATGTTTCTATACAAAAGGAACAATATAAAATGCCTGAGGTTTGGTACTTTATAAAGTTAAGAGGCTTTTTTAGCAGGTACCTTCTGGGGATGAAAATCCAAGATCTGGAGGCCCCATCTAGTCAGGGCTTTTGGTTGTATCATAATGCGGCATATGGTAGGACCTATCAGGAGAAAATAACAAGGAAAAAACAGATTGGCAGAATGGAAAAGGGAAAACGTTTCATTTGCTTCCCACCACACATCTATCAACTGTGCCTTCTGGTAAGTTTTCTGTGATTTTTTTTTTCCCCAGATGTTTTCTGAATTTGGTAGATGTCTTAGGCAGACAGCCAGAATTCATGAAGTTCTTGAATGTCTGTGAGATCTTTCACCTTAAGCCTCCAATCTTGTCTTTCTATCCTAGTCAGTATGAACATTCCAGCTACTAGTGTTGTTTTTCTGCTGAAGCAAGATCTTGATTCTTAAGTTCATTTTGGAAATCAGTAATGAAAAATATGCTTGGATTATAGTGGTTTAAACATCATCTTCTCCTCTGACCAAATGTAGCTTCTCCTCCCCACTCTGTAATACTAACCTTCTTAGATCTTGACTGTCTTTTTTTTTTTTTTTTTTTTTTTTTGTGGTGCCTGGGATTGAACTCAGGGCTCTGTGCTTGCTAGGCAAGTGCTTATTCTACTGAGCTATCTCCCTGACCCTTGTTTTCCTCTTCTACAACTGTTCTTTGTGCCTTTGTTTAGAATATATTCTCCCACATGCCATTCCATGATATTCATAGGTGGAAATCCTACAAAAACTCTGCTACAATCCATTTGAAAACAGTGAACTAATTGAATCCAAATCGTATTAAGTCTATTAATTCTCATCTGACAAAATTGTTTTACTGTTTTAATGAGAGAAAAAGATTTAGAAAATTATGTGAAATTATCAATGTACAAATTGTTGTCATGATCACTAGAAAATTTCCAACTACTATTTAAAAATTTCTTCATACTCACAAAGGAATGTTAATAAATAATGATAACTGGTTATTAAGGAACAAAAATTAACAGCATAGTATTTTCAAGATTAGTTTCAGTTTCTCTGCAATAAAAGTTTGTGATATGGATACACAATATTAAAGGCTTTGAAGGGCTTTGAAAATTTCAGAGAATGAATTTGGTTACCTATACATTACAGACCTTGTGCATGGAAACAAGTAAGACAAGGAGTCAGTTTCCTTGATTCTCAGATGTCTGAAGAAAATCATATTAGTATTATACAATGTGCAATATGTCCATGCTGTACATTTTTACCCACCTGAAATAATTAGGAATAAATTGTCCTTGCAGGCTATGGGATTCCTTTTTGCTCGTGATGCAGAAATTCTGAAATACTAAGCTATCACCAAATGTATAGTTCGTGTTTATAACAACACCTTTGGCTCCAAAAATGTAGTTAATGTAATTGTAAAATTAGTTGCCCTAGTTTTAAATGGCGGGGAAAATGAAGTGTGTTCTGCCTGTACCAAAAACTAATACACATGTTTATATGAAGCTTGACAGGAATAGTGGTCATATACAACAAAATTTTCTAACCAAAGGGGTTACTTTGAACAATATCAGCTATATGATGTAACAAAATCTGCATGCATTACAACTCTGCACAAATATAATAGAACCTATTTCTGCTACTCATATTAAACTGCAGATTTTATGTCATATAATGCTCTGCTCAATGAGTTGGAAATGTCTATATTAATATTGTGATGGAAATCAAGACAATCAAAAAATATCCGGCTTGTGGTAAAGAATAAATAAAAAGCCTTATACCTTATTGACAAGAAGTTATATATGACCATAAAGTAATAGCATGCTACTGGCTAATAATATTTCTTTTAGAAGACTTTATTTCTACATTTGTAACAAAACTTTAGGAAGTTATTGAGTGATGTCACTTGTTAAGTATTCTGAAAGAAGAACAAATTAAGTTGATAATTAGCAGAAAGAAGAAAAACAATAAAGAATCGAAGGGTCTCCCAAATTGTTCAGCGGATTAAAGTGCCTGTAAGCAGGTACAGGGGTTGGGGGTTGGATTCCCGGTGGATTAAAGCATGTGTAA
>NW_004524588.1:8383365-8386281 GCF_000260255.1 Octodon degus
AATAAAAAGAGATATAACAAATACCACAGAAATACAAAATATCAAAAGAACAGTTTATAAAAAATAATATCAATAAATCATATGACTTGTTGATATTATACAGGATTGAATAATCAAACATTTGGAAAATCCAAATAGACAAACAAAAAGCAGATATATTAAATCTGTACTAAAATGTATCCTATCAAAGAAACTTCCAGGACTACATAGTTTTACTGGTGAATTACACTATCAAACATTATACAATGTGTGCTATTCTCAAAATGTTTCAAAAAGGTACTCAGAATTTTATTTACAGTCATTAAATAAAGTCAGAAACAGCACGCTGAGTGTGGGAGACCCCCCTGAGAGTCACTGTAGACAGTGTAAGAGGCAGAACTGGAGACAAGAGAAAAGGTGTTGGGTGCTGTCAGAACTATCAGTTTTTCTGGGCCTGTTGTTGGTTCTCTTGAAAGACCTTGTCATGGTCTCTTTCCTGGTGAACTGCACTGTTCTTATCATTGAAGTTGGGTTGTCACTGAGAATGGCTACAGTTCACTTTGGGGTCACTGTGGTCCTCGCCTTGAGTATCACTTCCTGGCTCCTGGAGGAAAAGGTGGTGCACTTCTCAGTCTTCTGGGGAAGCTTGTTGTGCTGGCTTTCCTGACAGGAGCTCAGCTCTTCTCATTGGAGAACTTCAGGAACTCATTTTTGCTGAGGATATCTGTGGAACTTCTTGGGGAGATCTGGTTCTTACCTTGAGCATTGTTGCCCAGCTCCAGTTCAGTGCAGATCCCTCAGCCTGCTAGCATAGATCTTTCATCCCATTATCACAGGCTTTCTAGCTTCTAACATTTACATTTGGGCCTTCCTAGCACAGATCTTTGAGAGGCCTGCATGAGACATTTTCTTGGGCTACTGGCATCCAGTTGGACTCATGAGGGGCATTGTTATGGACTGTAGGTCTTCAGCTGGACTCATTCAGGACACTAGTGTGAGATCCAAGCTCTAAGCTGGATTCTTTGATCTTTAATGTGTGCAAAGATCCTGCACTCTTTTTATGTGACTCTTGGAGTGACTATTATAAAATAATCTTATAAACTATGTGTCCTGTACTGTTTCTCCTTGCAAACCCCAAACTGCAATAGCCAACTAAATAATCATTTACCTTGATGCAGATGCAACCTAATTATACATGATTCAGCATATGAAAATCAATAAATTTGCTACATTACATTAACAGAATGAAGGACACAACCCACATGATCACTTCAACAAATGGACAAAAAGCTCTTTGCAAAGTTAAGTCTGTTCCTGGAAAAATTTAAAAGAAGTCAGGAATAAAGGGAACGTGCTTTCAGTCTCCCCTTAAAATCACCCATGTAATCTGTCCTATATTGACCAAATAGATTTTCAGAAAAAGATTTGACATCCCTAAAGTGTATCATTCTGGAGGAAATGCATGCGTGTGAGTGAAAGAAGACAAAAATATGGAAAAGGATTTAATACTAATTTAATCCCAAAGAATGGCAATGATCAAACAAATGACCATGCAATTTAACCACCATCATTCCTTTTTTTTTGGTAGAACTGGGGATTGAAATCACGCCCTTGCACTTGCCAGGCAAGTGCTCATTCTACTGAGCCATCTCCCTGGCCCCATCTCCATCATTCTTTGACTCTTTAACTCTCTACTTTAATCTTCTAAAAGTCACTTTTTGTACCTCTAAATCTTCACAGGTTTAAAATTAAATTCTGGATTTCTACTACCAACTTTTTTTGTTTGTTTTGACTATTCCAGTAGACGGTGATTCCTTTTCATCAATCAGGCAACTCAAAACACATGACATCTTCTTGTCTCTCTCTTACAGAACACTTCCAGTGCATTAAAAAATCACATAGGCTCCATCTGTAGAAGATACTGAACACAGAACCTTTTCTCATCCGTATGCCTGAACATACTTGTGCACATGTATTATATCATTCTTCCTTGAAGCAACATGATAGTTTCTTACCTGTTTCTCTGACTTTTACTCTTGTCCCAATACTATTTTCAGAGGCATTCTTTTAAAATATAACCTAGATCCTATCTGTTATTGCTCAAATTCAACAATGGATTTTATTTTGGTTGGTATAAAAACCAAAGTCTTAAAGATTTTCTGCAAGTCCACACAGCTTTCTGATGTTGTTTTCTACTCTATGGCTTCCATTCTTGGAGCTCTTCCACTCAACGTTACTGTTTTCCTTACTATTTGCTAAGTATTTTTTAAAAGCCTCTTAAAGCCTTAAACTGCTAGTGTCTTTACATGTGTAAAGACAGCAGCTGTGACCATCAGTTTGTTTATGTCCCCTTTAACTACAGTTCTAAAGGTCACATTGTCATGGACACCATAGTGCCTAACTGCTGTATCTACAAGTCCTACCAGAAGAGTGACAAAATAAATGTGTGCCTAATTCATAATATTCCCCCGCCAATAGCGTCATTCACTGATCTTTTACTATTTATCCCCTCTATTTTTAGATCAAATATTACTGATATAGTCTATGATCATTTTCTTAGGATAACCTGTCTTATAATAGCTTTTTTTCCATAGGAATATTAAATATATTGGATATATCAACTACTACTGACATCAAACGAACACTAATTATTTAATATATTAATTTCTTTTTCCCACAAAATCATGCATTTCCTGACAGAAAATGTATCTGAAATACTTCCAAATGTGCTAAATCTACAAAAGAGTATTGATATGCATAGAACATTTAAAAAATGAGTGTTGAATCAAATGTGTAATGGGTCCCTAATCATAAACTGCCACAAGAAAATGTATGACAGGGCCAACCAAATAACACAGCAGATTAAAGTGCCTGCTGACAATCACAGTTTCCGGAACTGCTGTGCTGGCCCTGGCATGCACCTAAAATCCCAGTACT
>NW_004524588.1:8386586-8387068 GCF_000260255.1 Octodon degus
TATAGGGAATGGTTAGATTATGTAAAATAAGTCAATCAAATATGAACAAATCTTTTATTTTCTTCGAAATATGTGAGACCAGTGAAAATGAATATGATCTTAATAGAAATATAAACAAGAAATTCCATTGCTTGATAATATATCTTACTGGGTGAAATAAAGGAGGAACAAAATATATTAGTGCATTGTTTGTTTCCACCTAAAAGTCAATAATCAGAGTAAGTTTTCCTTGATAATAAAACTTAAAAGTTCAATCATTCATACAACAATTAAAAACAATAATTATGTAAAGAGTGTAAGAAAGAAGCTTAATTGTTCTACAATGGTTTCTTTTCAGTTTTTATTAGTACATGTTGGTAGTTTGAAATAATCAAATTTCTTGTGAGGAGAGAATAGTTTTACTTTATTTTCATTTTTAAAATCTTTTTATTTCTGTATATGTTACAGAATGTACTATGCAGCTCAGACTCAGTGATTCTCCT
>NW_004524588.1:8387495-8389739 GCF_000260255.1 Octodon degus
AGTACTGTATTCTAAAAGCTAAAATAGGACACAAAATCTCTAATAAAATCATGTACCTATAGTGAATTGTTGAATGCTGGATTTCTTTTTTCCATCGGGAGATTCTTGCTTTCCACTGCATAGCTACATAACAGTTTGACTTCTTTGAAGGGAAAATTGATAAAATCTAACACGTAAACACTAATAACTATCAACTTCTATCTCTTCTTGGATCTTACTTTTCTTCAAAATGTCATTGAGAGGATTGAGAAAACACACCAACCGTCCATTGATCTGTAAGTTATTGAATGCTTGCTAATCTGTTATTCTGGTCTATAATAGGAAATCTTGGTCGTTCTTTATCATTCTTTTCAATATTGTTCAACTAACCAGAATTATCCTTCTTTGGGAGAGCCTGACTGACAGATATCAAAATATAAATGTTAAATATCACCTTTAGCGACTCTATCTCTGCCTGCCATCCTCAATATAAATTGATATCCACATGCAAAGGCATTCAATATGGTCAGGCAGTCAAACTTAATGTTATCAGTGTACAGAGAAAACAAACAAAATCTGGTTAATGTTGTACTTCTAATAGGCAGATGGATCTCAGTGATGATAATTGAGGAATGAAATTCTTGCTTTTGTGGGTTCTTCCACTGTCACTTCTTATGAAATTCAATACAATACTGTGCAGGAAAGACATCACAAATTCACGATAAAACATGTAAAATGAACCTTTACAAGCCCTGAAGTATATCCAGACATCTGAGAAAACTTTTAAAATTATTTCGCTGCTTTGCATAATAACTAAAAACCTGGCTGCAAAATTCATGTTTAGACTCCAAAATTATGCAGTCTACATATAAACTGTTTCTACATGAAAGATATTTCCATCTCAACATTTTAGTTGTTCTGTGCAACAATAAATTCAAGTTAGTATGGTCATGTTAAATATTTCAAATCCCTAGCTGAAAATGTATATCTTTTATACATAGTTCCAAAAGATAAAGCTCATAGATACATATGTGTTTTGCTGAATATATTTAGGAATCTGTGTGTACAAGACAACAAAACTAGGACAACACCAATACATTTTTACATTCATTTTGTACAGACATAATAGCAGAGTCAACCATAACCTCTCATTCATTAATTTTTAAAAAAAATTTTTGGAGTTTACTGTATGACATAGACTACTTTGAGCTACACAAGGCTTCCACATTTTCATTAATGCTAAAATAATTCTGAGAATTAAAGTTGAGACTTTATTTTACAGATAACAAAGCCAATGTAATGGATACAAACAAGGCTGGTAGGTATGAATCAGAACTAACAACCAGAGACTACTGTTGTAATCTTTTTAAAGGTGTTGTTTGGGTAATTATTTTGTATTTTTCTAACAGAGAAAATAACTTACTCATTTTAGACTTCAGATTCTGTAAGTCTATTTTCAATCAAAAATCAGTTATATTATTTAAAATAGTCATCTGTTCCTATTCTTACTGTCATTGTCTTAATTTTAAATGGCTATTCATCTTTGGTCAGGATTTTCCCAAAGGCTTCTATGTGTTTCCCTGTCTATTTTATTGCCTCTTTCTGAACTGGTCTTTAAACAAATACTGATGTCTCTAAAATAGAAGGTTATTGCGCCATTGCCTGGCTTAATACTCACTCTCCTTAAGGTAAATGTCCATTTCCTTAGACTGTTGTATGAAACTTTCTCTCACCCTGTCTCTGCCTATGTGTTCAATTTCACTTTTCTGTTTCTTTATAGCCATTGTATTTCCTGCCTGTACTCCAGGTGCGCGGAGCAGTAAACAATGCCGAATTTCAGAGCACCCTCTTTATTGCTGTCTCTGCATCTCTTTTAGAACCTTCATTTCTTTCCTCTACTACCAGGCACCTACTACGCATCAGCCATAGGCCTATTGCATTTGTAACATTGTTTTACAGTTCTTTACAAACTTTTCCGTCACTGTACCTGTGTTGTGAGCTCCTCAGAATGGAAATGACCCTTCATTTCTCAATCCGTAGTAACAACAGTCATAGTAACATGTATGGGGAAATTCTCTGAATCACTTAAATAATTTTTTTAGATAGGCTTTATTTTATTTATGTTTTGGTACTGGGAATCAAATTCAACACCTTGCGCTTGCCAGGCAGGTGCTTGTTCTGTTGAGTTATATGCCTGGCCCATTAAATAAATTATTTAGTGAGAAAAATCACATACATATTATATGAATAATGCACATAATATAT
>NW_004524588.1:8390330-8394246 GCF_000260255.1 Octodon degus
ATAACCACGACATATGCATCAATACTTCTAAAGCCATCTGCAGATGTGGACTACAAGTAATGAAAATCTGCAGCTTAGTGAATTTGCACTTATACATAAAGCACTATGATCAGCTTCAAAATACAGCCTGCCAACTATCAGCTTAATAAGAGTTGCGTTTTCCTTCAACAACTAATAACAGTATTACTGAATCTGAAAGCATCAGAAAAATAAAGATGGAAACTCAGTTGGGACAGATGAAAAACAAGTAGGAAAGAAGGAGAAGTATCAGTTAACATTGATGACTACAGGATATAAGCACTCCAAATTTTTGATTGGAATAAGTAGAGAGATCCAGCTATATTCTTATTTACAAAACAATTACTTGAATATTACAAAGACGTTAAATGAAAAATATGCAATAAAAATACCATGGAAATGCCTTGCACACTCTAATTCCTGCAAACATATTAACTGAAAGACATGGCACAGCAAATCCTCTTTGTGAGAAATTCAGAAATTAATCACAAGTTTCCCACACTTTGGGAAAGCAATAATAGCTATGTTGGACATGAAAGTAAAATTAGACTTTAGCTTACCATTAATTCTTACTCTAACACAGTGCCATATGATCAAGAGAAAATACCTCACTCCAAACTTGTCCCTGGATTTTCAAAGGAGAGGGCAATATATCTAAAACTATTACTTTTCCAGAAGTTTCTTAAAAGAGTAGCTTATTTTCTGGTTGTGTCACAGAACCGAAGAGACCTGGCAGAGTCTCATTTGTGAGAACAAAGATGGACATGTGATCCACCATGGAACTAGCTGCCATAGCTCTTCTACCAGCTCTGTGCATAATAAAAAATGTGAAGCTCAAAAACCTGGCCTCGTTCTACAGAGTGATAATTGGGTAGAGTATCCAGAGGCGTGCTTCTCTGGGATAGCTGGGGGAAATTTTTTCATCTTGCATGGAGTTATGAAAAGACCTGATGTATATACTTAGTACGCCAGGTAAGTGTCACTAAAAAATCCAGTTCAGGTGAACACATGGTTTAAGACACACCCACCCACCTGCAGGTGCCAGTCCCCACAGAAGAACCACCAGACCAGACCAACTGATAACAGGTTTTTCCTGTATGTGGTCATTCCGTGGAAACTGAAAGAGACTATATTTTTCATAAGTGCAGATTTAGTATCACAATGAATCAAAGAAAATGAGGAAACAATAAATATATCTCCCAAAAAAAGAATATACATTTCCCAAAATTCACACTATACCAAAATGTTGATATATGTTTTAAAGGACACAGAGTTCAAATACCAATCTTAAAGTTGCCCAACAATACAATAAATGAACAAGATGAAAATGACAACAATGGGATTAAATATTTTAAAATTATAAAATACATATTGGGGCTGAGCAATAGACCAGCTCAACTGAATCCTTGAGTAGATGGCTTCATCAATGAACAACGGTATGCAGAAGAAAGAAACAACAAATATGAAGACAGGCTACTACAGGGTGCCTAGTGCAAGGAAAGAAAGTCTGGGCAACTGGTAGTGATTACTATCATGGACTACTGACTATATTGGATTATTTTACTGAATTCAAGCACCTATAATATTTAAATGGCAAGAGAATATCCATATCTGAGAAAACTAAACAAAAAATGGGGATACAAATGAAGGACCGTTTTGTACCTGTACATACAAAATAGTTAAAATAGTTATACAGCAACTTTCTCTTAATTCAATGAGAAGAAAGATTTGTACTAATAGTGTATGTGGACATGATATCATGTCTGCATCTTGTACTATGAATAACCGCTATGAAGATTTTTCGAATAGAGATGGGAAGAAATTGAAAAACGTAAGACAACAATATGCAATGTGTTAAAGATTGAAGCTGTCCAACTAATTGGCTTTGAACCTTTCTCATTGCTGTTTGTTTTTCAATAAAATTAATTTAAAAAACTGAAAAACCATAGAACTATGACTGTAAGGGGCTTGAGTCAGAAACCAAACATGTCTCACCAATGAAAATCCAAGACCCAGATGTCTTAACTGATAAATTCTAACAAATATATAAACAAAAATTAATGATAACCTTTCTGGAATTTGTCCCCCCACAAAAAAAGAAAAACTTTAGAAAATTCATTTTGTAAGGCTCACATTATTTTGAAATGAAGGGAAAATGAACATCTTAAAAAGAAATTAGAATTATAGGCCAATATTTCTCATCAACTTAGATGCAAAAATTAAGGAAAATGTATGGACCACCCCAAAGTAACAGCATAGTAAATAGGTCATAATATACTGTGAGATTCCATCTGTATGCCATTTTAAAAAATAAATCAATCTATGGAGAAAAGAAGAAGCTCAGTGATGGCCGGGGTTTACGTTGGTTGGAGACTATGTGCTAGGAGGAGAGTAGGTGCAGAAGCACAAATAATTCCTGCAGCGGTGAAAAGACTGTGCATGTCACTGTGAAGGTGGCTATTTCTTGTAATATCTTTGTCAACATGTGTAACACAATCAGTGTCAATTCTGTGACACATGTGACTTTCCGCACCTTTTTTTATGGAAAGGAAATAAACTTCTCTTAGTCCAGATTTCCCTAATTTTAAAATACTTTCAAAAATATCATGAAAATATTTTATTTATATCAGTCCTACTTTATTTTTCAATTATTTGTGAAATACAGTTAATATAGACCCTATAGACCTGTACTAAATACAAAAAAACAAAAAACAAAAATAAAACCCCTTTGATTAATTTCCCTCACATTTTATTTTGTTTGCAATGTACACTGTATTGTTATTGAGTTACTAGGAATCTAATACTTGGATGTAGTAAGGACAAAATAATTAGGCTTCATTATTAAAAATGCATTTTACTTTCCTCGGGATAGTTGTTGAATTCAATCATTTTTAAAGAATTTCTCACCTATTTTTCTCATCAGTGAAAACAAAATTTTAAGAAACTATAAACAATTAATAAAAGACAAGGATAATTTTTAATGTTGCCTAAATCATGTAATCAAATTTGAAATATTTTCATAACGTTTTCTTCACATAGGATGAAAAATGAATTGATTAATCTTCACATTATTATCAATGCAAATTTTGTCTCATTTAGATTTCCTGTCTCTTAGTCTATTTTACTATATAGCATCATCTACAGATATCCAAACATATTTTTCTTTTGCAGTTAATCATTGTAGTTGAAGACTACTTTACACTTCAATTCCTACATTATTGATATATGTACTTACATGTGATATATATGTATATATATGATGAATATATTTATATATATTCATCATATTGTCCCATTTTGTGCAGTTCTATGTAGCATTCACCATCTCAAATGGTCATTTCCTAGAGATGAATCTTGCACACCTCACAACTGATTCTGTGACACGTGTGACTTCCCACACATTTTTTTAATGGAAAGGAAATAACGTTGTCTTAGTCCAGATTTCCCTAAATTTAAAATACTTCAAAAATATTACGAAACCATTTTATCTCTATCAGTCCTACCTTATTTTTCCATTATTTGTGAAATACAGCTAATATATTATTGTAGCTGGAAACATTTTCTGGATAAACAAAGATATACAGCGTTTTATGAAACTTTACTATGAATCTGAATTTTATTACTTTCAAATGAAAAACCTACATATTACAATTCAGTATGTCTTTTTTGCTCTTTAGGTGATCTTTCAGACTAATTTCTCTTCATTTCTTATAGCTGGAAATGGAAGGAAGAAAATGGAAAGAAGAAAAAGAGAGAGGAGGGAAGGAAGGAAGGAAGGAAGGAAGGAAGGAAGGAAGGAAGGAAGGAAAGAAAGAAAGAAAGAAAGAAAGAAAGAAAGAAAGAAAGAAAGAAAGAAAGAAAGAAAGAAAGAAAGAAAAAGAAGGAAGGAAGGAAATAA
>NW_004524588.1:8394346-8432926 GCF_000260255.1 Octodon degus
TTTTTTTTCTTTGTCCCAAATAGCAGATTCACCACCAACCAATAACTAAATATTTGTTATTATTTGTGAGGCTGAGGAGTAACTTCTCTCAGCATTGTCAGTAGCTTTTACAAAGTCTGTTAGTTCAGTAAGTCAGAGACCACATCCATTTGTTCTTGGCTGCAGTTTCTTTAAATCTGTGTTTATTTTACTTACCGCTTTAAAAGTTTAGTAAACTTAAAATAATCTCCTTCCCAGACAATTATTTCTTACTCATTTAAGTGAAGTCTAGAAGTGAAGTTGTGTCTTTAGTCTGTGATAAGCATAAGAATTACTTGTGTTCTATGCTCAATTGGAAAAAGAAACTGGTCTTCATTGCAAGAGAAAAATATGTTAAGACCATGTTAGAATACTTAAATACGTGTTATACTGATGTATCAGGCTGCATCAGTTTGTGCTGGTATAGATGCAGTATGCATGCTTATTCTTTATTTTACCACTTTTTTTCCTTGTCATTGCACCCAAATAAAATTTGTTGATTGCATCAGATAGACACTGTATCACTCTATCTCATGATTCTCTAAAGAAATAGAATTGAGAGAAAGAATGAGTGAAGGAGCAAGAAAGAAACAATACAAAAGGAGAGACTACATTTGTTCATGTGATTAGGGAAATTAGGAAGTTCAAGCTTTTGGTGTCACCTGGGAAGTTATAGATGTAGGGAAATCCGAGTCCCGGTGCTGCAGTTCAGTTCTGACAACTGGGCACTGTAGTCATTTCTTGTTATAGGTAAGGCTGCCTTTGGTCCAATAAGACCTCAGTCACATGGTGATGCTTACCCACATGATGGAAGGCAATCTGCTCTCATGGAGATCACTGACTTAAAGATAAATGTCATTCAAAAGTATCCTCACAGAAACATCTGGAATAGCATTAGGCCCCCAAAATGAGTCACTGATCCCCAATCAAATTAACACATAATCACTTTGACATCTGTACACACCAAGGTTATCCATGATTTGCTTCATTTCCGATTAGAGCTAATTATGAGGTCATGGTTCTGTGTAACATGATACAACAGTCTTGTTTGAAACCAAAATTATCCTCTTTTCCACAGAGAGAATGAGAAGTCCTTGAACGATGGTTATTCTTCTTGACGTCTACAGCTTAAGTATTATAAAAGAATAAGAAAAAAGAGAAAACAAATGTATGCACACACACACACACACACACACACACACACACTGAGAAGAAAATTGTGAGAAAATGTGCAAACAGATATTGGTCTTGTTTCTGTAACTGGTCTCATGTCATATTAGACACCAGGAAGTCTGTTTTTGTTTATGAAATGAAACCACATCTGATACTGTAACTGTCAAAAGCATTGCCACTTGGTTAAGCTTATCGAGTTCTGAGCCCTTGTGGAGTGGACGAATGAGTCTTACGTGTCAGGTCTATGGCAATTTTCTTAAATTTTTGCAACTCTTCTTGTGTAGTAAGGAAAGGCAAGGCAGTCTGACATTTCAAGCTCATTTATTATGAGCCAATTTTTGTTACTTGTTTAAGCCACACAAACCTTTAAGGCCTTTTTAAATTCTGGAAAATATGACGTTAAATGCAGAATCTCAGCTTGCATGTGCATAATTCAGTCCAACATAATATCACGTTCTTTCCACCATTATCTTATGACCTTAATATCTAAAATTCATTCTTTGTGCTTTTTCTAGGTGTCTGGAACACATCAGAAAAAACGTGTAGTTATTTTGAAATGCAATGATATTCCTCATCGACCAATATGCTACATCACATTGTGAGCGAGTTAACTCAAGAAAGGTAATTTCATTTTCTTTGGTGTTGCAGTGTTAACTTTCTTGGGTGGAAGTAAATTGACTTCTACTACCAAAGCCTCATTAAAATTGAGGACTTCAATGGCCTTAGTTTTAACATGGTTTTTGCACATGCCCCTATTACAACTTTTAAGATCCAATTCCTTCACACTTAATTCTTACTCTTTAACAGTGTGCACCCCTTGAAGCTAGAAATTCAATTTGTGTTGTAATTAAGCCATTGGCAGTTGTGCTTTGGGGTTTGCTTTTTAACAGCCTTGGCCCTGTATCTATAGAAAATAGTGTCTTGTAAGTTACATGTAGAAACTTCCCAATCATTTGTACAGCGATACAGCCAAGAACTTGAATCCTTGAGTTCATCCTTTTCTTTACCTACTTTGTCAAGCAGCACTAGAGCAAACAGCTAATATCACCTGACCTTCTCAGACCCTTCTTGCCTCTTGTGTTTGATTAGAAGAACCTAATGGTGGTGTTTTATTTATTTATTTATTTTTGGCAGAGCCTGGGATTGAGCTCAGGCCCTTGTGCTTACCAGGCAAGCGCTTATTCTACTGAGCCATCTCCCCAACCTCTCTAATGGTAATATTTTAGATATGTCTATGGCCAAAGGGTGCCTTTAACTTCTTAATCCTTGATATAGAGTCACTAGTGTATTTAAATCTAGTCAGATTATTAATCAACACAAAAAATTCAGTAAAGGCTATTTTAGAGTTTGTCTTGATTTGGTGAAGATTAAGGGACACCTAGAAAGCTGATAAATCTTCTGTGGGTATAACTAGTAGTGTGTTCCCAGAAAAGACTAGCTATAAGTTGGTGAAGTCAGTGAAGAAAATTTTCCTTAAGTGTAGGTAGGAACCATCCCCAGTCAGCTGGGGACTTGGGTAGAACAAAGCAATAGAGTAAAGGCAAGTATTGTCTCCCTCTGGGAGCTAGGACACCCTTCTTTTTTTTGGCTTTGGATGATAAAACTTGAAGTTTTATTTTTAAAATTTCGTGGTATCAGGGATTGAACTTGGGACCTTGCACTTCCCAGGCAGGTGCTTATTCTGCTGAGCCATATCCCCAACACAAGTTCTATATCTTTTGGATTCTAGAACTTGCCATTAGAAGCTTTCTGGATTCTAAAATTTTAGCCTCACATTGTGAGTTACACCATTAGTTTTCCTAAGTCTGAGGCTTTCAGACTTAGACTTAACCATGTTCTACCTTTCCTGTTTCCCCTCCTTAGCCTTTCATGAAACTCTTCATACTCTATAAACCTGTGAGCCTATCTTCTTAATAAATCCTCTGTCTACACATTTGTCCATCGATCCATCTACCCATTTCTTGAAAATATTGACTTATAGAGTTGTATTTATTTTCATACCTTAAAACCATTCCTTGTACTAAAAGCTGACTAAGTCATAAATATGACATATAAGTGCATGAATATATTACCTTGAGATATTTCTCTGTGGGGAATGGTCCAAAAAAACTGGAGGATGGAAAGTTCAAAATCTGCAGTGTGATCTGGCAGGCTTGACTAGGAAAGAACCCATCTTGCACTCCATGTCTCAGGAAGATCTGTGGCAGAATCCTCTCTTGCTCAGGGAAGATGTGTCTGCAGTCTGTTGAGTCTTCAGCTGACTGGATGATGCCTATCCATATTAAAGGGGTCTAGTTAAGATTCACTGAAATACATGTTAATCTTACCAAAACAATGAAAATTACTCTCCACAGAAACTGTTTGACCTAATATCTATGTGTATGTGTGTGGCCCATACAACTTGCCACATGAAATGGATCTTTGCAGACATACATGAAGCTTCATTTGATATAATTCACTTCATATTAGCTTGGCTTCCTCTTTAGTAACATTTATATCCATTTACATTTACTTAAAATTTTGATAATTTGATGATTAAATTTGACTTAGATTCTTCTCAATCAACTATTTTTTCTTGTTTTCTTTAGTGCATTTAATACAGGGTCTCCAGGGTCTATAGGGTCTCACTACATAGATCGGACTCTTAGTGAGTCTCCTGTTTTCAGCCTCCCAAGTGCTGTGATTACAGGTGCACACCACCAGGCCCACTCTCAGTTGTCTTCCCAGTGCGCTCGAGGGTGGGTCTGGCACAGCACACCAGGATTCGAACCCCAGCTATTATCCTCTGCCTGAGCAGGTGCTTTAGTCTACTGTGCTATCTGGCCAGCCTTCAATCAATTTTCATATAGAAACTTATGAAGGTCACTTTAGAACTTTTATCAATTTCAAAATCTAGGTTTAGTAGAGAACATTTGTTTCTCTTGCCCTAAACAATTTGTGATGCACCATCACAAAACATGACACCAATCCACAGTCGTCTGCCCACAAATTTCCACGAAGTGTTTGTGGTCTTAATAGGTCATTGGCAGAGACTTGATGAAATCCCAAAAGAGCAAAATCTTATGTTCAAGGAATATCTTATCTTAGATTTCACAGTCTACACACTTTAAAGGACCCAAAATTACTTGATTTTTTTTCCTTTTTCATTAGTCTACTTTCCCTATATCCAAACTACTATAAATGCTCTATTAAAGTAACGAGGCTGAATTTAACATTTTCCACGTAATGATTTGCTGAGTTCATTACCTTTTACTAGAGTAGTGCTTTGATGGAACAGATATGTGTAAACATCTAAACATATAATATCAAGATCTCCTGGAGAAATGATTGCTTTCCTGGTGATAAAGAGGTTTATCGAACTGTTATCAAAGTTCAAGGCATAGTTCAGGACCTCAAAAGGAAAGCGTAACTTCTAACCTTATGGAAGTGGATTTCCTGCTTTTAACTATTTTTTAATTTGTTTCCCTTTAATGCAACCTTTATAATATCTTCAATTGCATGATCTTGTGCTACAGAGCAGCTTGGAAGAAAGTTTTCCAGGAAATAACTCTACCTGCTGCCCTGAATTGCAGTATTTTCTCAGTCATACTGCATCTGTGATGCCACTTACCACCTGCACCACGCATAGAGTGGCGAATTGCTGTTGCCTGTTCTGTGACTTAATAGTATGGAATAGACAACATATGTTGGTAATTCTTTTATAATATGTCGGAAAATGTGCGTACAAACGAATTCTCTTCAGGTGCAAGAGCTTGAATTTATAGTGCAATTAACAGTTTGAGCTCACACCTGCTTTAAATACCACATAGGCTTGTATTTTAACTACAGGATACAAAGTGAAACCATCCGAAGTTTCTATTCCATATGCAGTCTAAAGAATTGGAGCAGAATTCAATTCCAAGTTGTGAGCTTTGTTTACAAGGGCAATGCCTTTTAATTTTGAACATATTCTTCTTCTAAAGAACTCAATTGCCTAAGGATTAAAAATGAAATGACATTAATTTTAGCTTTAAGAAGAGAAAAGTAAGACATAATAAGATGTCTTAAAATGCATTAGAAATATACACGTAGGAAGAAATTGTTACTTTTGAGTCAAATATTTCTGACTCTTGTTCTCAAGTTCAATTTATCTAATCTGGATTTTACAAATAATTTCATTCCTAACTATCTCAAGCTCATTCCAATTTCAGTGAGGTTGTTCATGTTATTGACTTGGAATATTTCATTCTCCACACATTAATTATTTATGATTATGCTAAGTACAAGTGGTTTTCTCCACTGTATATGTAATTAACTCTCATAGTACATTTGGAATAGCAAAGGTTAATTTTTATGTAGTAAATTTATTATTTCTTTCATAGTACATGATATCACATATGTTACCTCTGGGCAATTATTTTAACAGATATCTCATAGTTTGGTTTGTTCTCTTTGCTTGTACTGGTGAAATTTCAAATAGATGCTCCTCCTTTATCCTGGAATCAATGGAGAGAATAACAGAATTGCTCTGCATAAAAATTCAGCTAACGGAAAAAAATAGATTCAAACTCTGATTACAAAAGGTACTGAGAGTTCTATCTCTTGTTGACAACACAGGATTTTTTGGGCAATGAAGTGTCTCATGAGGCCAAAGGAAAAGAAACTTAAACCAAACAAAGATGTCATGTGAGGCAAAAAACTTATAAAGATTTACAAAGAGTTGCCAGCAGAAAAGTATAGTGTTAATGGATATTGCTAATGAGGAAGGCAACACAGCATTACTCATAGATCTGCTTGGGGTGCATGTTCTTGAACACTTCCAACTGATAAAATCACACAAGGCATTAAATTCTCAATCATAGCACCACATGGAAAATTGTGAGAAACATTCTGTACAACAGTATTATTCAGAAAGTCCAAAATGTTGTGTACTTAACAGCAGTGTTCAGAAGGTCTAGTGGGGACAGGCTGGACAAGTACTCAGCAGGAAAGTACTTGAAGTGTCCAGTAGAGGCCGGGCAGACTATAACATCCACAGTGCTGTGTTCTGTGCTTATCTTTTATGGGGAGAGATTTCATAGATCAAACTTCATAGCAACTATATCTCTAGCATACATTGTTCCATTGCATGGACAGCATTTTAAAGAGCACCTGACTTAGCATATGGGCAGGAAAAGTTTCTAAGATGATGCTAGCTTTCCCAGTCCTCAGGATACCTCAGGTAATACTTAGGGGACCATGAAGCCACTGTCTACTTACAGTATTCTTTTGCTTGACAAGAGTTTTAGAAGGTCCAAAGGAGTAATATAAAGATCATTTGACACTAATTCATGTGTCTTTTAATCTTATTTTTTCATAATATCTCCCCTACCTTGAGGAGATATTTAGACATTTTTAATCAAGTGGAACTGAACAGAGTTGGAGGCACAAAACTATATTGCAATGGAAATATTTTCTTCCTCTGCAAAAACAACTCATAGCAGAAATATTTACTGATCTCTTTGTCTTTTTGAACGTAAATTCAGTTGATTTTTGTATGTACAGCTACTTTGCTGAACTCTTCTAGTCTGATTTCAAAGAAATATCTCTCTGTAAATAAATAAATGTACACATAAAGGATTGCAGCATATGCATTGATTTGGTAATGCAATGAATCACATTTACCATTCATATACTTACCAAAGTGCTAAAAGAAAATGACAGCCACCTGGAATATACATCCATGAAAATATATTTGAAGAAAAATTGTTGATGTAATTTTAAACAGAGAAGAATGAGCTTCTTCAAATTAAGTACAATTAAAGGAAAAACTTCTAGAAGAAGAAAATATCCACGAAGAAAGATGCAAAGAAGAGCAAAGGTATGAGACAGGGAGGTTGGCTGTTCAGAGACAGGAAGGGAACCTGGGAAAGAGGAGGAGGGGATGGGGAATGGGCGGAAAACAATCCAGGTGTAATGTGTGTAGGTACCAACTCCTCACACTAATGCGATCATCCATCACAAGCAGATATTAATAACAAATAAAAAAGAAGAGGAAATTGAGAAATAAATGAAGAGAGGGAAGAGAATAATTTGTAACTGGAAAGAATAGAAAGAAAAAATAGAACAGAAAAAAATGAGGAAAATTAATGGGATACAAGATGACACTATACATGCAGTATTAACACAACATAAACATATTTCTTAATAAACTTACTAGTAGTGGGGAATATCTATATAATTATTTCAAATAAATGAGGAAGATAAACTGCCTATAAAATAATAAACCAATAAACCCATCTCCCAAAACTACATTGTCAGCATTTTAAACAGGTAGTTTGGGTGGCTAAACTACAATGCCAAATGTACAAATGAATTATTAATGAGCAAAGAGTAAAATAAGACTAATGTTTATCTTATTTAATCTCCAACATATGAAACAAAAGAAAACATTTACTTCCAACTTCTGGCCAAAATATAGGGCAATAGGAACCACTGGCAAAAGCAGTTACAGAAATAGTTTTCCACTGCATAGTAAATTGGATATATGAACACTCAGGACTCAAAATTTGTACTCATAGGGAGTTGTTCCTCCAGGAGTAACTGAATATATTTATCAGGGAATGTAGCAAAAGAAAATGTGCTTAGGAAAAGAAAAAGAAAAACTGTAATATTTTTCACCAGGCAAAAGAATAAAAAAACATAGTGATATTATAATATAATGAAATTCAATACAAATATGAAAATGAATCAATTCCAGTTATAGAGTCAGCATACATCTCTAAAATCATGTTAAATGTGATGAAGGCACAGAATTGAAGAAACCATTAATAATGTTCTATTCATACACTATCTTGTACAGGTTTCAGAAAAGATAAAAACTAATCCATGCATATAAAGAAAATCTATTTTAAGTGGAAGGAATGATTTACAAAATTAAGAATATTAATTATTTAAAATTGGGAAATGCAATCTAAGAAATTTTCAGAGTACTTTGTAATTGATTATTAATATTCCACTTTCAATAATATACTGTCATCTCTCAATATCTATCTGTGTGTATACATATACAGATATATATATGATTCTTATATATTATATATCAAATTAGTATTTATAATTTCCTCAAAGGGTTACATACTGTTAAATACATTACTTCTAATTTTTCATTTGTAAAAGTTATTTGATGATGCAAGTATTCTAGATCAAATAACACATACTATCTGTTTGTGATTTTTTTTTAATTCCAAGTTTGGCATACTAATGGATGAGTATCAGTAAAGAATAAGGTTTGAGCATTCCAAGGCATTGTGACAATAAGGAGACATCACCGAATCTGAGACACGTTTAAATGGTACAGATGCGATGTTGAGGAATAGGTTGGGAATCTTCCTACTGGCTAGTGCTAAGAGAAACAGATTCTTGTACAGCCACAGGAAGGTTGTAGAAGCCCAATAGTCCTGCGGGATCCATGGTTTATGGTTCCATTTTAATAGACACTTTCTCAATGGTAGCTGCCAGACTCTGGTGGCGTATTTTAACATTCATTATATCATACAAGTTGAAAAACATTTAAGAGGTAAATAGTACTCTCAATTTACAGCTGCAATTACTACAATTGAGAGAGATTACATTACCAATTCAAAGTTGTATTACACTTACTAGAGTCTGAGTTTCAGTCTCTGCTTCCCTATCTTTCTTCTCCGATGTTGTAATCCTCACAGACAGGATGTACAGGATGAGCATCTGGAAAGAATTTTGTCCTTGACATCTTCAACTCTCATTTCCACTCTTCCTATTTGAGCGCATTTACTCTTTCATTTCAATGTCTATGATAATTGCCCTTTCATTTTCCATTTATTCACAGACTGGCCAAACTCCTTAATATATCTCAATTCCATTTCATCACAGCTATCTACAAAGAGACCAAATTTTAAAAGATTTCTATTTCCATCAGAAATAAGACTTACTATTGATGTTCTGGGAAAATCTAAAAAAGTGGTTGAACAATTAGTTTATTTTTTTCTAACACAAATCTTTCCTTTCAAAGAACTAATATAAATGAATAGCGTAAATGAAACCAATTAGCATACCCACTGAGCTGTTTTTAAAACAATGAAATTATAATTTGGGAAAGTATTTGAACTCCTCCCTATTTTTTATTTATTGCTCTTCTATTTTGTTTTTAATTTGTCTTTCTCATATAACAGAAACTGCAATATGTCAGCTTGGGTGTCTGGTTCATTTGTTTTAAACATTTTAAACCATACCTTGCACTTTCAAATAATTAAATGGCTCCAGTGGATTTCACAAATACGCATTTTTTTTTTCAAGGTATAGAACATAGAAAACTTGAGAATGAGTCAGGAAAAGGGACATAATGGTAGGCGAAAAAAAAGATGAAGCTGGGACTTGAGTAGAAACCCACCTGTACACGCTGTGTGTTGCTGGGAAAATGGCTCAGTGCAATAAGCGCTTCCCTGGCACGCGCAAGAGCCTGAGTTCAATCTTCGGTTCTGAAAAAAAAAAATCACTCTGTGTGCACTGAGTTCCACAGTAATGCCTCTAAACTCTGTCCACTCAGAAACTCTGGGATCAAAATAAAGTTTTTGCAGCTATAAAGTAAGTTAAGATGTTATGGAGTAGAGATGGGGTGCCGAACAAATCCAATATGACTGGGGCCCTTATAAGAAGAAGGAAATTTGGAGAGACCCGGATAAAGAAGAAAGTAAGATGAAGACAGAAGCCGAGACTTGGGTCGTGCAGCATTAAGTCAGAGAGGCCTGAACACCTCTCATGTTCACTCAGAGCTGGAATGCTAATTGGTAGGCTGAGGCAGGAGGATCATTGTAGTTCAAGACCAGTCTGGGCTACAAAGTGAGCTCAAGACCCCTTGAATTGCATAGTGAGATCTTGTCTCAAAAAGACAAAAAAAAAAAAAAAAAAAGCTAGACTAGACAAGTAAGGATCATTTTTTCATTCTTACAGGGAAACATAACCCTGTTGGCCTCTTGATTTCAAATTTCTGGCTTCTAGAACTTTGAGACACAAAATTTTTGTCTTCAGTATCTACTATAGCCTGAGTCTAGATGCCCCTCGGAAGCTTCATGTGGCCAAAGGTGGAACTTCTGCTAAGTGATTGGATCTAGAGTGTGTGATGCTGGAATCAATTCTGTTATACTGAGATTAATAGTGTGCAGTTACTAAATTAGCCCACTGATTGTTTGGAGTAGTTCTGGGTGTGGATAATAGGAGGTTCCATCCTGGCTGTTTTATCTACTCCAAGGGTACATAGTCTGGATAGAATATAAAAAACAAAAAGAGGGCTTCTGTTATCATGGGCTGAGTTTCTACTTCAATGTTTTGCTGTTTTCTGCTCACTGTCAACTATTTCTCCTTTGTGACAGCCTCTGCCATGAAACTCTGCCTTGGAGCCAGCCAAGTATGAACCCAAACCTCTATTAAACGTTAACTACCATAAGCCTTTTCTTATTTAAATTTGGGTGTTGGGTATTTTGTCTTAGCAATGAGAAAAGCAACCAGACAATATCATATATATATATCATATATATAAATATTATATATATATATATCAAAAATATATAAATATTATATATATCATATTTATATGTCTATATATATATATATAGTGACACAGTTCTATGTTTTATTTAATGCATCTCCAAGATCAATGAAACTGAATAGAATAATTACTTCAGAAACACAACATTGACTTTGCCCTCTAGCTAGGCCACCTGCCCTCAGGTGAGACAGGACTATACTTGATGGTTCTTCCAATTTCTTTACCTTATTTTAGGGACACAGATTCTTGCCAACCAAAAATAAATTTTTATACAGCATTTCTATAAAAGGTAATCAAACTGCTTTTCTTTTTACCTGTTTTCAGACGTATTCTTTCTCTATTGCTTTCACAAAAAGATAATTGCAAGAAGTTATTCAGTAAAGGCAGAAGTAAGGAAGAGGACTGCAGGGCGGGGAGGCTGGGAGGCAAGAGCTTTGTGAGCTAAGAGATCACAGATGAGGAGTGATGCTCTCTCAACAGCCAAAGTAAAATGCTCGAGGCTTCTGAAGAGAAAGACTTCTTAGAATCAATGCATCTTGGGTATGTATTTAATTTTAAAGATATTCCACTGATTTGAGTTGTCAAAGAACCAGGTTGATATGTATGAAAATGTTTCCATTCTGACAGAAAGGAATAATGAGGGAACTGGGTTAGTGGCAAGGCATGTCAAGATGACACCAGACAGCAATCTCATATGGGAGAGTCCACTATTACTCAAATGTGTATGCTCTGAAGCCAAAGCAAATCCACATGACTTATTTCCTGGCAAATACAGGATCTGGAGAGATTAGTCTTTTTTCTGATATTAATAAATCACCTAAGAGTAATAGTTAACATTTATAATTGACTACAGAATTGAATGAGTGGGAAATAATTTTTTTCAATGCATAATGCTTAGGATTTCCAAACCAGACAGTCAAGCTTGCTAGGTAATTACCAGTTCCCGGGTCCATGAATTTTTCTAATGAATACCACTCTGACAATATAGCTGGTAGAAATATTGTGGAATGACTGATGCCAGGCTCTAAGTTGCTGTCCAAAACTCTATTGTCACTCCTACGAGATACTAGAGCCCATCAGCAGTGTGAAATCCATCACCTCATTTAGACAGTAAAGTTTATATTATACACCTGTGGTATGTACGAGGCAAGTTGAGCATACATGTTCCATTAAGGATGAGTCACACTGTAGAAAATTACTTCAACCATGGAAGGAGAGCCTAGCGGTAAACATGATCATGACCCATACATCCTTTATAACTATTAATATGTATATTGGCAAATCAAAAGGATAGCATTTCTGGAGGTTTGGGGGGAAAAGTCAGACTTTCACAATTATTTTACTATATCAGAGAGTAGAAAAACATGATATTCTTTAAAAGAACAATATCAATAATACCTTATGTGTGGCATAAGGTATGCAAGGAATTGTAGGAAGAAAACAACACAGAAATGATAGTCTAGGATAAAAAATATTTCCCAATAAACTGAACTATATGTAAGATCATGATCAAAACTGTTAATAGCACCAAAAGCAGAATGAACTTTTAAAATGTAAAGAAGTACCAAAATTGACAGTATCAATGAGAGTGCCAGCAGTAAGTCTATGTATCTGATGTATGCACAAAAGATAAAATCAAAGAAATATTAGTAAAGCAAAATGATATGATTTTTCACACAGGAAAATCATTAGATGTTTATATCAAAACATAGAACACGATGAAATGGACTTTCAGTTCAAAATAGTATGTAATTTTTAAAAGTTTACTGATGGGTTAGCCAGGTAGTTCAGGGGATTAAAGTACTTGCTTAGGAAGAGCACAAGGACCAGGGTTTGATCCCCAGTATACCATACTGGCCTCACCCCCTGGGTCCCTGAGACAACAATTGAGACTGGCCATGGTGGGGTGAACCTGTAATCCCAGTGCTTGGAAGGTTGAAAACAGGAGAATCACTTTGAGTCTGATCTGTATAGTAAGACCCTGTACTAAGTACATTAAATAGTGTTTCATTTTTTATTACCTCTGATAAAATTATTATACTATGATAGCATAACCTTAAATCATAAAAGAACCTCCCTTAACATGTTAAATAAGCTAAACCCTGGTTAGTGGGAGTGAATTTTCCCAATGGAACATGTAATTCTGTGACCAGCTACAAACTGATTATGATTATCAAATCAGTCATTGGCCAATAAGTTCACAGCTTAATCCTTTTCTTACTTAACTGGTAGTTGATATTCTTATTCAAGACCATCAAACAAGTTTTTGAGGTTTTTTAGTTGATTGAAATTTTTTCTGACAAAGCATAAACACTATGAGTATAAACTATAGTTAATGTAAAGGGCATTTTTCCTTTTGCCTAAAAGTATGCAATTAAACTTGTTTTCCTAGTTATTCCAGTTGTGAGACCCAGACATCTGAGTCTCATCCTATGATCCTACTCTCTTACTCCCCACATAAATAAAATATCCTTGTAAATTTTTTTTGTGTCGCTGATCTCTTTCTCTGCCTATTTGTTTGTATATAATTTTTTATAGTCATCAAATGGAAAAGCATCAAAATGGTTTCCAAATGTCAGATTAACTTTATATTTTTCCTTCCTTCTTTCATATGTATAAAATGATAAAAATGTCATTCTTTTGTTCAAAATGCTGCAATAGCTTAATAATACCTACCCACTGAAAAAAATACTATAATTTTCTTTGCTTAATTCCTCATTACAACAGTAGAGAAGTAATGAATTGAAGATAAATCCTTTTATAAACACTTACTAGGTCTATTATCACATGTGGAAAATCTAATTTCTTGGAGGATTTCTTTTCAGCCTGCTTGGCTACTACAGGGTGAATGGTCACAAGTCCCATAATATGTGATGTCCTGAGCTATAGCATTGAATCACAGTTGTACCATGATTACCCACAATGGATAATTGGGCCACATTGTCTTTGAGACTCATTCTCAAAAATTTTTAATTTTTACTGTCTCCTTGAGATATCATATTTGCATATTCATTCCAATTTAACTCCCTATTCTTTATCATTACTGTAGAGAAATATGCATAACGGCGTTGTGAGTGAAGACGTAAATTGGATGTTATAAAGGAAGTTTCCAACACTGTTGTAGCTTCCTAAGACCAATATTCAATATGAAACAAAAAGAAATCTTTCCAATTGCCTAAAACACCACAGGAGGGTTAAGTTTATGTCTGAGCTAAAGATCTTGTGCCGAAGCAGTTGAAATGTTGTTTAGTTTTATATTATGTAGTAATTTCATTTAGAAAGATTTGATGGGTATGACTGTCCAGGCAAGATTTGAGAATTCATAATTTTTATCACTAGCCAGATTCTCATTTGTTATACTAACTAAATTAACATTTGAAATAGAAAGAGAAGGCTTAGGTTTTGTCAAATGTTAATATTTTTCTTCTATAAATCTACTTCCTAATTCTTTACACATACCTTGATTTCTAGTTGTACCTGAATTTTCAAGTCTATTTCAACCATGTCATTGAAGATACCATTCCTTTTCCTATATATACTATAAACAGCTAGTAAGCTCCCACTCCTTAAAGATTCAATTTGATTACCAGTTTTCTCTTCTCCAGGGGAGACCTTACTATAAAACACCTAATAAAATCACATCAATGTTTAACTGTATATACACTATACTATAAACACTTAGGCATGACTACCATTTTCTCTTATTTTTTACCAAATCTGTTACAGATAATCTAGAAAGTTACTAAAATTGTCTTGATTTGCACAGGGTATGGAACTAGAAATCTCAGGTTTGAAGACAGCTTCAACCATTCATATGTTAGAAAAGCTATTGGAGATATGTAGCCTGAATTTATTTGTATTCATTTTATGATTCATGTGTTCTCTCTTTAGTCATTTGAACATTCACTAATTCTAGCATTAAAAATTATGAAGATATATATGTATGTGTTTATTATCTTACATAGAATAAATGCTAAAATAATTGGATAAATGAAGAACAGAGAAAGGGGGAATAAACATCTAGGGACATAAAAAAACAGCAATTTGAAATTAGGTAGCTTATATACACTAGTTCTATTGTCACATGCAGAAAATCAGTCTCATTATCAAAGTGACAAGTAAGCAAAGACCTGATGTAGGCAGTACTACTTGGGGGGAAAAATCTCCTAATCAAAAAGAATAACCAATGAAACGTCCTTACAGAGCCTAGTGTGGTGGTGCATGCTTGTAAACTCAGCACTCAGGAGGTTGTGAGTTAAGACTTAAATTGGATGTCATAAAGGAAGTTTTCAACACTGTTGTAGCTTGTTCCAACCAAGAATTGCAAGTTCCAACCAAGTCTACACACTAAGTGAAGCTCTCTCTCAAAATAAAAATAAATTTTAGAAAAGGCGAGAAATTCATCTCAACATTAGAAAACTGGGTTCAATTCCCCCCCCCCAAAAAAAAATATGGCAGAATAATGCCTTTAATGTGCATGTTAAAGCTAGGACATTAGTAGAATTGAGTAAAATGTGCAAGCACAGGGGGACAGAAAAGAAAATAGGAGCACAATAGGGAGGAACCATGAAGGTCATTAGAAAAATTTGAGTCTTCACTCTTAGCAAAATGAGAGAGTAGAGGAAAGGTTGAAGCAAGAGAGATGGATGCACCATTTTGCATTTCAGGGTGGCTTTCCGGTATTTGTGCAGAAGAAAGAGAGACCTAAGACGACATGATTACAGTATTCAAAGTAAATAATGAAACAGATTATTAAATCATAAATTGCGAATACCGTGGATTGTGTCACATGCTAGAAGTGGTGAATACCAGTCATGTTTTGTGATATAGTGAAGAGAGATCTCAGTAAAAATGTAAATGTTAAACATGAGATGTCAGTGAGATACGTAAAGTGAGACTCCAAAACACTGTCACATTTTTACTCTTGAGTTCATGGGAGGATCAAAGCTAAATTCAATAACTTGGGAGTTGTCCAGAAATGTAGAGTAGTTTGAAACTATAAAGCTTTATGATGTTATTAAACTAGTGAGTGCCAATAAAGATAACACAGCTCACCAAGAGGATCAAATTGAGAAGAATTACTGGGAACTAGGATTAGGAGACAACAACTACTGAGAAGAGGAGACAAAGATTGTGGGAAAAGAATAACCAGCATATGGCATAGAGAAGTTAAATTGTTTCAAAAGGTGGACGGTCAGCCCCATTGAGTACTAGTCGTAAGTTATATGTTAAGTTTGGAAACAGAGATGGAAATGTAGCTCGGTGGTAGAAAGTTTTCCTACTATGCTTAAGATCCTGGGTTCACTTTAAAGTATCATAATGTGTGTGTGTGTGTGTGTGTGTGTGTGTGTGTGTGTGATAGACAATACTATACAATAATATCAAAGTTACTGGTGAGTTGAAAAGAACAGCTTTTATGAAAAGGTGGAGGTAATAAAGAATGTGAACTGTGAATGGATGTAGTTTAAGTGAACAAAACATTAGACAGGGCTGGGAAGATAGCTCAGCAGTCTAAGACTTTGCCTGGATAGCTCAAAGATCCTGGTTTAATCCCCAGAACCACATGCCATGATGGCCCCAGAACACGCAGGCCCCAAAACCAGGCATGGTGGTGCATGCCCATAATCCCGGTGCTGGAGAGGCTGAGATGTGAGGATCACTGCAAGTTCAAGATGCATAGTGAGATCCTGTACCAAATAAAAAATTAAATAAAAGATTTTTAAAATTATATATTGATCTAATTTAGATTAGATGGTGTGTATAAACATACTACTCTACATGCTGAAAGTTCATGTTTTGCAACATATATATATATAGTAAATATATATTCACTTATAAATTTTAATATGTATTCATATACATTCACAAATCTATGCAGTGCTGCAAAGGAGAACAAAGAAATGAGTCGGAAGTAGGAAGGGCATGTGTATTCCATTCTTTCACAAACTCACTAACACTCAAGGGGTAACTTTTGCAAATAGCTGAAAGACATTGAGATGGAACATACACCCTCCAAATGTGTTCTGGAAAAGTTGATCTACCAATATATGGAAAAGGGGCAGCTGGATGAGCTCAGAGTGAGGAAGGGGTAAGGAAGGTGAATCCATGGGGCTGAAGCCTGCAGAAGTCGTTATCTATATTATTTTCCTATGGCTGCATAACGAATCACCACTCACCTAATTGCTTAACAACACATGTCTATTTTCCTCTTTTCCTGTGATAGAGGAGTCCAGATGGGGCCTAGCTGTATCTACTGTTTAGATTCTCCCCAGCCTGCAATAAGGATGTAAAAGGGCTGTGCTTTTACCAATGTCTTGGAGTGTCTTCACAGCTATCTTGATGGCTGGCAGGATTTGTTTCCATTCAGCTGTAGAACTCTTGAGCATTTGCTTCTTAAAGCTTAAGATGGAGAGGGATATGTTACTCTCTTTGAGTCCACCTTGGGGAGAAGGCCAAAGCTACTTTAAATAGGTCTCTCCTTTAAGCCTATCCAGAATAATCTCCCTGTTTTATTTTTTTTTAAAAAAAAACATTTTATTCATTTCAATGAGAAAAAATAGCAATGAGACAGTTTCAAAACAGGTTAGTAGGACAGTTACAATGATTAACACATTACATATTGTCGTCTTCATTGTAGTTATTCAGAGTAGAAGATGTGACATGATAACCTGTCTAAACAATATTAGTACAAACCTTTCTTCTCATTGAACTAAGAGAAAGTAGCTGTATATCTATCCTATTTTGAACATACATTTTTTTCACTACAAAATGGTCCTTTATTTATATCCACCTTTTTTGTTTTGTTTAATCAGAGATGGGTGTTCCACTGCTGTTAGAGGAGCTGTATTTGAAGAAGTCTTTAAAAGACCTTTTCATACTTGATACCAGTTTAAATATTGTAGGTACTTGAGTTCAGCAAAATGACCCAATATAGTGCAATAGTCTATAATAGTAGTGGGTCATCAGCAGAACTGGCAATTGTCAGAAGATGTTAACTTGAGCCTTTTTACAGCTCAGCATATTAATATGGCTTTACTTTTTATACCTCATTTGTACATTTTTTTGCTGGATGGTGAAGACCAAGATAATCTCCCTTTGATGAACTAAAAATCACGTTATTACCCAAAAAAAGAAAGTAGAGGAGATAAGCATAAGTTAATTAGCTTTTATTTAGGCATTTCAGTGTTTATAAATATTTAAAATACCACATTATACACAGTAAATATTTAAAATATTTATTTGTAGGTTAAGAAAACTAAATGAGTTAGAGGAATACAATGATCAGAGACCTTAATTATATCACAAAATCCCTTATCCTTTTTCATATAACATGACTGATACCTTTTCTCCGGTCTCTGTCTCTTCCCTAGTCAAAGGGAGGGTCTCTCCAAGAAGGATAGATTGGTGTATTAATCTTCTAATTGACTCTTCCCATTGTTTTTGTTTTTGTTTTCATTTTGGTTTTCACCTACAAAGTGGATAGGAAATAAAGTTAAACCTAAAGCTGAGCACAGGAAGGGGGTATGTATTAAAGTTGTACAGATAAATGAATAAGATAAAAATAGTAATACAGAGGAGAAAGAAAGAAGGTAACAGAGAACTACACACTTGCCAGGCAATGTAAAGGGCCAACTTGAGATTATCCATGAAGTTAATGATTGTTATTACTCTTTTGTATTTTCCTTCAGTCATGTTAGATGTGTAAGTTTTCTAAAATTGAGTAGACCAAGAGTTGGACTTCAGCATGCTAGGGTACAGGAAAGCAGAGTGATAGAACAAAAACAAAGGGAGTCAGATTCTTAAGTTTACTGAAGAATGAATGAAGTTAATTTTGTATCCTGTGGAATACATGGAATAGTACCTCTCCCTAGTATTCATTAAAAAGTTTTTAGTGAATTTAAATGAACGTATGTGAACCCAGGACAGTCATGAGTATTCATTACTGTTTGATATTTGTAATAAGCATCAGATCCTTTGCTCGTTAAGGAAAATCTCACAAGAATATTAGATTTGTCTTAAATATTCATAAATATGTAGCATTTATCTATATCCATGTATATGAAATGTTTCTCTGTATTTAATGGTTTTCTTTAATTAACAAAACTCAGGATTTTTTTAATGTCTTTAGATCTTTCCCTAACTTCAGAATAGTTTTGAGGGCCAGCCAAATATCTCAGCAGATTAAAGCATCTGCAAGCAGGTTCAGGGGCTGAGGGCTTTATTCCCGGGCATGCCATGCCAGCCTTGTACCCAGAACACGCTGAGAGGGTGAGTGAGACTTGGCATGGTGGCTCCCACTCATAGTCCTAGTGCTTGGGAGGCTGAAAACAGGCGGATCACTACGAGTCTGATCTAGCAGTGAGACCCTGAACACCCTGTAGACCCTTCCCTAAAATAAAAAAGAATAGTTTTGAAAGGCGGATATAATGAGTATAACTGAACATCTCAGAGTATGTTTTGTCACTTTTGCAAAGTTGATGTTAGAGCCTGCCATGGAACTTTGTGTCCTGACCCAAATCAAATGCACTGAGTACAAATTTCACTTTTTGTGTCTAAAAAAGCCATTGCTTGAAACCATCAGCTGTATATGGTGCAGGGATGGCCTGTGCACAGCGAAGTGGGGTTGAATTCTGGCAGGCAAACTTTCAACATGATTCCAGGCAGGAAAGCAGAGACTGTCACCAGGCAAACCCTGCCCTGAAAGGCAGGCAGATGGGACATGGATGAAAGCAGAAGAAAAACTAGGAAGATGAAAGTTTAAGGCTCATTCACATGTCACTATTAAAGTTAATACATATTAGCTGCCTAATCATTATAGCAACTTAATCACTTTAGGTAATACTTAACTCACTGTTTCTAAAAGAGCAATTTTCTCAGCTATGTTTTTCTAGCCTGAAAGTTATGCCACAAAGTATTAATATGATAGTGATTTGAACACTAAAGGTTAACCAAAGTCCTGTACTTTCTTACATGTGAAATACTATTCTAATGAGCATAAATTGTACCAGTTGTCAATTGTTTGTCTAGTATGGATATTATGTATTATTTCCTAATATCCTATTTGTTTTTCATAGTACTTGTAATAATTACAGAACAATTATGAATAACAAGCTAAGTTGATAAACACTAACATTTTTTAAAACTCCAAATTCTTGAATGAAAGACATGAAACTAATTGGAAAAATGACCTGGATGATAAAGTAATTTATAAATTATGACACTAATGGGAGAGAAGGACAAAAAGAAAGAGAAAGCATAACCACAGTGATTGTCTTTTCTTTTTAGGGCATTAGAAAAAAATTATAGGCAAAGAGCAGATATTTTTTCTGCTCCAGGAATTGTAATTTATATAATTTGATACTATAATTTTTTATATCAGGCATACTTGATCACTTTCCTCATTTGTACTTTTTCTGCATCCTTGCTTGATACTTTTTATCATTTAATTACCTTATCAATCATTTTTACCCCTCTAGTTCTTAAGTACAAATGAAAATCACCCTCACAGTGTTGGAAAGCCAAATTGATTTGCTCTTACTCCATCTCTTTATTTTTAACTAGTAAGGACTGATCTCAAGATAGCCTGAAATTATATATTAGATTTTAACAAGGACGTTAAATGTTTATGAAGGTTTCATATTTGTTGCTTGTAATGGTAGGAATCCAAATAAAAAATATAAATTAAAATAATAAAATGAAAAAAATGATATATTCAAATGAAACTGAGTCTCTCTAGTGAGCTCGTTTTTTCTTAATTACTCTCAATTAAGGGTGATCTAATAAGGAACTCAGGACAGACAGATAAACACACAGAGAAATATGTAAACATGTAAACACACATATACACTTGTTAAATGATTCCAGAAAACTATTCCTGGTTGGTTTGCTATGGTGATACATAGTTTATAAAGAAGTAAAATCCACTGAATTTCAATATCTAGAAGTATTGACTTTCAGTCACTTTCTACTTAAAGAAGTAGAAGCCAATGACTTTTCTATTCTAACTCCCTTGTTTGCTATGTGGCTTATTTCAAAAATATCGAATTCTTTAAATGCTAGACATTTAGCAGGTGTTGATAACACACACACACACACACACACACACACACACACACACAGAGTTGAGTTTTCCTTTACATGGTGTATGATATAACCTGGATAATTTTGAAGTAGAAAAAAGAAAAAGATGCAAATGATAAGCAAGTACAATCTGAGTAGAGTGTTAGGGGTAGTGAATAGCAACAAGTCAGTACTGCGGTCTCTCACTTATAGCAGAGGTTACGTTCCAGACACCCACGTGATAAGTGAAAATCAGCAAAGTAGTGACAGTATATTTATTTTAGTATTTATATATATTTTAAGGCTTTATAAACTCTTATAAACCTTTCCCACACTTCTGAAAACACTTCTAACTGCTCTTAACTGTTTGCTAAACTCTTAAACCTATGTCATTTTTAACAACACATGTGTACTGTACAGTGCTGCAAAATCCCGCGATATAGCGAAAAATCTGCTACACATAATATAAATTAATATTTTTTTGGAAAATTTGCAGAACAGTGAGCCTGTAAAAGTTGAGCTGTGAGATGGCAAGGGACTCTGTCTACCAATTCTGTTTTCTTCATTGTGACAAATGTACCATGGTGATATAACATGAACAGAAGTGAAAACTGCTTGTGGAACAGGAAATTCTCTTTACTGTTTGTTACTTTTCTATAAGTTTAAGCCTCATAGGGTCCTAAAACCTTTAGTTCATTCATAACATTACTGTGATGTGGGGGGAAAACCTGGTGATTAATATTTAAGTGGCAGATACTTAACACTGTTATCCCCTGCAATCACTTGGAAAATACAAAGCGTATCTAATACATGTGTGACTATTAGGAAGCTTCTAGATAGAGTATAAAATGGGCCACTATCTCCTTTACCTCACTATGATAAAAGAATAAAAAAAACATGCTAAAAAAAAGAGATGATTTGGATTTTTAAAAATTCACCAAAAGTGGGCTGGGGAGATGGCTCAGTGGAATGAGTGCTTCCCTGGTAAGCACAAGGGCCTGAGTTCAATCCCCGGTTCTGAAAAAAAAATCACAAAATGAGATGCCTAGCAATTCTTTAAGTTAGAAAAGTAGCTTAAAAATTAAGAAACTGGTGTAAAAAATTAAACATATGACAATAACATGTTTGTTCTTTGAAGATACGGTCTTGCTATGTGGTGTAGGCGCACCTCAAGCTCACAGTGATCCTCCTGCCTCAGCTTCCTGAGTGCTGGGATTACAGAGCTATACCATTTGGCCTAGCCCACATATGCTCTTCTTATATTGATCCAGAGAAGTAGGAAGGAGTGGAGGAAAAGAAGCAAAAAGAACCAAGATGCGATATGTGTATGAATCAATTTCTCAAGATGAATGTGTTTACGTATTGTGAAGATATATTAATTTCTTATAAAATTCTAAGGATCCAAGAATATATAAAGTACCAACTTACAAATTCTTCAGCCAGACAAAACACTTTGTAAGATCTTAAAGAAATTCCTGGTACAATCTGAGATTCTGGTAAGACACTAAGCTTCTGTTACTATTTTAAGAAATGTTCAGTCCATTATTCTATAATACTATCACAAGGGCCTCAAGGGAGAAAATAATCTAGTGTACTTTTTTTCTCCAGTGTGATATTTTTTAAAAAGGATAAATATAAAATATAAGATGTGAACAGATTTTGTTTTAGTTATGTATCAACTTTGAAGGGAACACACACAGTAAGTCAAAATTTAAAGAGGTCTATAGAGCCCAAATCTTCTGAATACAAGAAATGCAGTGGAAAGACATAAACTCAATAAGGTATTTCTTCCAGGAAAAAGGGTATATATGGGGGAGGGCATCAGATAGAAAGGGCATAGTCAGATGATGTGTAAAGTTTTTCCCAGAAAGCCTACAAAAGGCTTTTTATTAAGGAACTGATATCTTGTACCCGAATAAATTTCTAACTTACTACAAAACAGTCACTGAGTCTAGTCTACCATTTGTCTATATTTTAGGTGGTGGCTTTTATTAAAATTACTGTATTCTTATTTCACCATTATATGTTGCATATTTGAGCAACAATATGTCATTGGTTAATTGGTCATCAAGATTAAGAAAAACTATATGCATTGTGGGGACTACAACTTTAATTAAACCACAAGTTCCTGGACCAAGAATCTGAACCTGGTGTCATAATGAAATAAAACTAGAGAGAATCAATGCATTCTTTTTTCTTTATTTTATATTATTTAAAAAGTAAAAACAAAAACAAAATAAAAAATAGCAAAAACAAAAAAAAAAAGGAAAATATAACAGTGCATGTGATACAGATTTTCAAAACAAGAATAGCAAATTAACAATGGTTTTTATAGTACATATTTTTGTCATTAATTCTGCTTAGATTAACAGATACAGTTATACAATATTGGACAAATAATTGAACATTAATGTTTTCTCCATGAAAGAAAAGTGTATTTATGTGAAGAAGGCAAACTGATGTGTTGAAAATCAGTTTACCCAGCTAGCAGGGTAAATAAAACATATGACATGAAAATGTTCAATTTTTCTTTGATTCTTTTCTTATTGAAAGAGGGCTCTACTCTTCTTGAACTTGGATAGGTCAAATGACTATATGTTAATCAGTAGGTATTGTAGGTTGTCCAGAACCAGCGGGTCAGTCAACAAAGGTCACCTGGGAGAGGAGCGGGGAATTGAGGAGGGGACAAAGGACAGGAGACGCGAGAAATGGAGACAAGACAGGATTCTGATCAAGTCTCGTTTATTCAGGGGAGGTGCTGGGTATATACAGTGATATATAGTGGAGGCATAGGGAAATGACGTTGGCGGGTAAAAGGCGCGAGTAACTAGGCAACCGGGCTATGACAGGAAGTCCCACCTCCGGGGCATAGCAGGAGACTTATGGGAAATAGGCGGGATAAAAAGAATTAGGTGCTTAGCTCAGCAGAGGTAGGGGAAGAAGAACCTGGAAACCAACTTGCAATAGGATTGGAGGCCTGGAGTTATTGTGCCTCCCACAGTAGGTTATAAGGTTAGAGAATATCCTAGACACACTTGATAGAAAATTCCTATTTGGTTCAAGTATCTAACATAAGGGAAGTAAGACATTATAGGCAGTTCTGTTTTGCTGAACTTTGAATGCTGTGAAAAAGTCCAAGCAGGTACTCTGGGGAGGACACATGCTGATTAGTTTCAAGATACTCCAGGAATTGTGTTCCAGATAGCAGATAGGTCAGTGAGGGTTGACATGGGATCTTCCAACCTCAGCACTTGCCTTGTAGGCACATAAGAAAAGACCCAAGCTCTTAAATGGGCCCTTGTAGCCACAATCGACTCTTTGGGCCACCCAGATATCATAAAAAGACAGATGAGCCATTCCCACTGTAACATGATGAAGTTCCTGATCCACAAATTCAGGAGCTGTATACAAGTGCTACTGATTTAGAACTCTCTTCTGCAAGATTTTTGCTTATGTTGTTCTTTTTCATTTTTGTTTTCTTTATGTAGCAATATGCTAATGGAACTTTATGTCCTATTATGTTAGATGACTGGAGTGTTAGTTGTCACATAAGATTTGTTTTATATACGTTATTTAAAATTTAAAACTTTGGGCCAGTGAGATAGCCCGCAGACTAAGTGTCTGCTTTGGCAAGTGCAGGGACCAGGGTGCAATCCCCGGCACTATATGCTGCACCAGCCCAGCCCCCAGGGCATGCTAGGCCTGTGATTGAGTCTGGGTGTGGTGGCATATGCTTGTAATCCCAGGACCGAAGAGGCTGAAAACAGAAGGATCACTATAAGTCTGAGCTGTGTAGTGAGAGCCGTACCAAATACATAAATAAAAAAATTAAAACTTTGCTATTTTCTAATTAATTTTTACATCTCAAGACATGATTCAAATTTGGCTGACCTTCAAGTAGCTACTATCTAAAATTCAACTTTTTAATAATTTAATTTCAGACAGTTGACTTAATTTTTGTGTTGAATAATATTGCCTCTTAAACTTCCATCTCTATAATCATATAATTAGGAAAAGAAGATGAAAATATTCACTTAATCACAAAGTCTATTCAGTGTTTACACTGAATACTAAAGGTCATCCTTTTCTCAGAGCTAACACACACTCAAATTTGGAAAATAATAAGAACCAAGGTTCAGGCTGCTAATGCCTTTCATGTAACACTTTAAGCATCCTTTTTTTGGCTGTGTCAGATGATCACAAATAATAAAGCATATGTCAGGAATAAACTATGAAATTGATTTGGAGAAGCCTTACCACATATAGGAATCTTGAAGCAAATAAAATGCTCATGGAAATTTTTCCGAGTAAATTTTTTTTTTTTTTGGTGAAACTGGGGATTAAATTCAGGCTCCTGCACTTGCCAGGGAAGCGCTTATTCCACTGAGCCATCTTCCCGGCCCCACAGAGTAAATTCTTGTCAGACAGTTTTAGTCTAAGACTTGGTCTTAGGTCATGAGATAGAGCTATCATGGGACAAATAATGTTGCCTATGGTTGTATTATGAAAATAACTTGTAGTATTTCAGCAATCTTAAAATATCAACTCCTCAAAAGCTCAGATAATCCATTTGGAAATCATGCCAAATCAGTAGCATTTGGTGACATGAAACGAGAATGAGTTCACTGGTAGTAGTTTTTGATTTGGAACATGTTTATTTATCATGCATTTATTATACAAATAGGTGTTGAATCTAAGTACATGTTACCCTCTTTTTGATGCACAAGGGGGTATATTACTAAAACAGCTTTTTGCCTTGAAGAGTTTATATTTTGCAAGAGAGAGACAATTAAAACATTAATAAATGGACCTATAATTATCCTGACAAGATAAATTTTATTTCAAAAGTGAAGAAATCAAAAGAGAAGATGTATTACTATTCTAGATCTGATGGTCAAACTGAAACTTCCCCAAGTGGGTGGGATTTGAGTAAAATTTTATGTCAAAGAACAGAATGAGTTGGGTTAGTTTATGAAACATGACTTCTCAGACCAAAGGGACTTGGAATACTTAGGGAACCGCAAAGGAGTCCGGTGCAGGTGAAGTAGAATGGTGAAGGGCAACAGATTTCAGTATTAGTAGGAAACATAACATAATGTATTAGTAGGAAATGTAACAAGTTATGTAGAAACTTGCAGGCAAGGATAAGGTTTTTCATTGTCTTCCTGGAAAAATGATACATCCATCAGTGAGATGTGCATAACACATTAATGTAAGACCTTGGGGCTTACAGCAGTAACCTTATTTAGCTCGTAAGCCTGCTGACCTTCTGTGTGGTTAAGCTGATCTTCACTACAGTTGCTCCTCTACCACGGACCGGTCCAGCCATTGACTATTTCAGGACATCCTCGCTGAAATTATAAGGTTGACGTCCATATGCTTTTTCATCTAGATGATACTTGTTCTCATAAAATGGTAGGTATTTAAGAGTGAACCTAGAAGCCCAGATAAAGGTAGAAGGGCCTCTTCTGCCACATTTTATTAGGCACAGCAAGTCATAGGCCAGCTCAGGCTGAAGGAGAGGTAAGAAAGATTCCACCTTTTGATGACAGTAACTGAAAAGCTATATTATCAAATGGATGGAAAAGATGGGGTGGGGGGCTGGGAGATGTCTCAGTAGAATAGACACTTCCCTGGCAAGCGCAAGGGCCTGAGTTCAATCCCTGATTCCACCAAAAAATAAAAAATAAAACTTTTTAAATAAAAAATACAAAAAAATTAAAAAAAAGAAAAGATGGGAACTTTAGCCTGCTTTTATATTCTATTGGCAATCAAAGATAGCAGGAAACTGAAAGAGAGGAATTGAAAGAAATTATATTTAGTGAATTTTATTTTAATAAAGTTTGAGTTTGTGATCTTTATGGTATCTCCAAGCCATGATGCCTGGGAGTGGCTAGAAATGCAAGTCATAGCTTAGGAGGAGAATTTTTACTTGGATATTCATGTCTTCAAATTGCAGAGACATATTTTGTAAATAAAATCCAGGGTGCAGTGGAAATCCAGGGATGGATATACAGTAAGCAATGAAAACTAAGAGTGGACAAAAGATTTTATGAGAGGAGAAACAAAAACTATCACTCGGGAATACTGATAATTCATAAACTAGATATGTTTCATTTTATCATGTGCTTAGGCTACTAAACCCTAATATCATAGGGTGGATGGAATGAAGTTTAACCATTAATTTCTTGCAGAGCTTGGGGCTGAAGGTCCAAAACCAGTGCCAGCATATCTGAATTCCGGTGGTGGATCTCCTTTTGGCTTGCAGTCACTTTCTTGCGGTGCCCTCCCCGACTGAGGAAAAAAAAAGAGCTCTGGCCTTCTCTCCCTCTTCTCCTGAAGACACTGATCCCATCATGCGGTCCCTGCCCTCCTGACCTCATCCAACTCTAATGACTTTCCAAAGGTCCCTCCAACAAATATTATTACATTCGCTCTTAGGGGTTCTACATTCGAACCGGGGTGAGGCAAAAACTTTCAATCTGTTATGAGCATATTGCATTAAGTCAGAGAAAATAAACTGATGAATATTTAATAATGATGTATTGGTCATCTGTGCTATGAGAGAATAAATTAAGTTGCAAGTTGGTAGAATGATTAGCAGAGGGGGTTGTTATTTAAAACAATGAGGTTAGGGCAGATTTTTTTTATAAATTGCTATTTAAAATAAAATTCCTAAGTGATTTCTCCCAGTCCTAAGTTATTAACCATATTAATACATGTGTGTAACATAAACTGACTGGTACTTTTCCCTTTCAGTAAGCTCCATGTCCATTCTTGCTAAAATGGCATTATTTTCCTTAAAGGATAATCCAGGAAATGTAAAAAAAACCTGTTTCTTATTTTCTTTATCCGAATATATCCACTTCTCTCTTCCTGAAGTATCTTTTTTAAAAAAAGGAAGAAAGAAAACACTTTGTTTTTATATTCTTGTAATTTGGACCTCTATTCGCATGTCACTTTCTTGATCATTGTAGTTAAAGAAATGGCATCCATATGACGGTGACATTTATTACTATATACCATAATCCTATTTTCTGCCTATCACATTTATGAATTTTAAAAATTACAATAGTCTTAAACTATTTTTGTCTGTTTCCTACCAAACTAAAGTAATCACCATATGGATAAAACTTTGTAACAATTATCTCCTTTCTGCTAATGAGTTCTAGAGACTAATGTAATGATTTCGTGTTCCTGTTAGGAGTGGGTGGATTGGAAATCAAATTCAGTAAAAATTATATTTCTTGTAGGTATATATATATCACAACAATAAATTAAGTTTTTTCTTGGTCTCGATTGAATATTCTTTTTTCATCTTGTTTTTCATTTTCTTTTATTACCTTTCTCTTTTTATAAAATTTTACTTCACATGCCAAAAAAGAAAGGCCATGGAGATTGCTCAGCAGAATAAGTGCTTGCCTGGCAAATACAAGTTCTTGAGTTCAATCCCCAGTACTGTGAAAAAAAATTACAGAGATTAAAACAATAAATGATTTGACATTAGAAGAAGTGCACATTAGAAGTCCAAAATGACAGGTATTTCAAGCATGGCTTTAGTATTACACATTGCTCTCCTCAAACTAGTTGCTTAATTCACAGATATCAGCATATAGAGTCAGTCAGGGTGAGAATTCTACCAATTAACTGGTATTTTCAAAGACCTGAGGGAAATTCTTAGGATCATTGCCTTAACCATCTTGTTTATATAACTATACTTTTGTCCCTACCATATTTTCTGACTTTTCTCCTTTCTCTTTCTTTGTTCTTTAATCCTTAAGTTCTTTCTTTCCATTTAACTGTGTTATAATTTTCAATTTTGATTTCTTCTTTTGAGTTCTTACACTAGGGAGACAATATTTACACAGTGAGGTATGGTTCATTTCACTAGTAAGTATAACTTCTAGTTACCTCCACAAAGTCTTCAAGTTTATTTTTTTTTTGTTATAACTGAGTAATACTCCATTGTAGTAAAATAACACATCTTTTTCAACAGTTCCTCAGGTTATGGGCACTTAGGTTGTTTCCAAGATTTGGCCATCACAAATTGTGCCGCTCTAAATTTAGGTGCACATATATCACTATGAGATGATGTTTTCAGTTCTTTTTAGAAAATTCCCAGTAGGGGAATAGCTGAATTGAACAGGATTTTTAGTTCTACATTTCTGAGGAATCTTCACACTGATTTCCATGATGGTTGCACCAGTCTACATGCCCACCAGCAGTGAAGAAAGGTTTCTTTTTTCTCTGAAGCCTCTCTAACATTTGTTGTTGGTTTATTTTTTTATGATAGTCATTCTTTCTGGGTTTAAATGGTATCTCAATGTTGTTTTAATTTGCATTTCACTGATGGCTAGTGATGTGGAGCATTTTTTCATGTATTTATTCATTTCTTTAATTTCATCCTCTGAGAACTGTGTGCTCATCTCTGATGCCCATTTTTGGATTGGGGTTTCAAATTTTGAGGCCCTAATGTTTTTAAGTTCTTTATAAATTTTAGATAAAATACTTTTGTCTGAGTGTTTATTAGTTAAGTTTTTAATCCCAATTTATGGCTTGTCTTTTTACTCTGTTGGTAATTTTTTTTGATGTGAAGAATCTTCTCAGTAAGTGGAGGTCCCAGCTGTTAATTATTTCAAGTATTTCCCATAAAGTTTGACTTTTGTTCACAAAATGTTTGCCTACCCCTATATATTCAAGGTTTCCATCTACTTTCTCTTCCAGGAGACTTACTGTTTCTGGTTTAATGTTTAGATCTCTAACGCATTCTGACTTCAGTTTAGTGCATGGTGATAGACCTTGGACAAGTTTTAGTTTTTTGCATGGAGAGAGCCAGTTTTTCCAGCATTGTTTCTTAAAGAGGCTACCTTTCTTCCAGTAAACATGTTTGGTTCCTTTGTCAAAGATAAGATGGCTGAGTGTGTCTGTAGCGGTATCAGCATCTTTTAATCTATTTCATTGATCCCCAGATCTTTTTTTTTTTTTGCCAATACCATGCTGATTTTATCACAATAGCTTTGTAGTATAATTTCATGTCAGAAATTATAATGCCTCCAGCCTTACCTTTGTTACCCAGAATTGTCTTTGATGTTACAGGTTTTTTTCTGGTTCCAAATAAATTTTAGAAATGATTTCTCCATGTCTGTGAGGTATGTTGGTGGTATTTTGATAGGGATTGCATTAAATTTGTATAACAATTTTGGGAGTATGGCTGTCTTCACAATGTTGTTTCTTTCAATCCAGGAGCAAGGAATATGATTCATACTTTTCTTTCTTTTCTTTTCTTTTCTTTTCTTTTCTTTTCTTTTCTTTTCTTTTTTTGGGGGAACCATGGATTGAGCTCAGGCAGTTGCACTTTCTTTTCATTTTCTAAAATTGTCTACAATATATTTTTTTTCAGAGTACTGTTATCTTCATTGAATAGAACTTTTACTTCTTTAGTTAGATTAATTCCTAAATATTTCATTTTTTGTGGTGCTGCTGTAAAGAGTATTGTTTCTCTATTTTCTATCTCAGTATGTTTGTTATCTGTGTAGAGGAACACATTCCACTTTTGGGTTTTAACTTTTGAACCTGCTATGCTACTGAATTTGTTTATTAATTCTAGGAGATTCTTAGTGGAGATTTTTGGATATTCCAACTAGAGTATCATGTCATCTGCAAATAATGTTAGTTTAACTTCTTCTTTACCTATTCTTATTCCTTCTTCTCTCTCTCTTGTCTAATTGCTCTAGATAAGGATTCCAGAACTAAATTGAATAGGAGTGGTGATAGAGGACATCCTTCTCTTGTACATCATCTGAGAGTAAAAAAAAAATTCAATTTTTCTCCATTTAGTGTTATATTTGCATCAATGGCTTTTATCAGATTGAGGTAGAAGCCATCTATTCCAATTTTCTGTAGGGCTTTGATCATGAATGGGTTTTGTACTTTGTCAAAGGCCTTTCCTGGATTAATTGAGATGACCATGTATTTTTTATTGGATTCAGCTCTATTGATTTCGTGTATTACATTTCTAGACTTGTGTATGTTAAACCATCCTTGCATCCATGGAGTGAATCCTACATGGTCCTGGTATATAATCTTTTTGATGATTTGCTGTACTCTATTTCCTTGGATTTTATTGAGGATTTTTGCATCTATATTTGTGAGGGAGATTGGCCTATAGTTCTCTTTATTTAGTTGGATCTTTCTCTGGTACTGGTATCAGTATATTACTTGCCTCCAGGGATGATTTTGAGAGAATTGTTTCCTTTTCAATTTCATTGAGAATTTTAGGAGTTTGGGGTTTATATCTTCTGTAAATTTCTTGGAGGAATTCAGCTCTGAATTCATTGGGACCAGAGCTTTACTTTATCAGTAAGTTTTTTTATTCCATGCTGAATTTCATTGGCTGTTATTCAGTTATTGAGAATTCTCATAGAATATTGATTAAGTTGTGGTAATTTGTACCTTTCTTGGAATCTGTCCCTTTCTTCTGTATTGTCAATTCTATAAGAATAAAGATTCCCAAATAGCTATTGATGATCATCTGAATTTCCACAGGGTCTGTGGCAATTTTACCCTTTCCATTCCTTATTGCTTGAATTTAAGTTTTTTTTTTCTTCCACCTTTTGATGAGGTTAATTAGGGGCTTATCAATTTTATTTAATCTGGCAAAGAACCAGCTTTTTGATTCGTTAATTATTTGTATTGTTTTCTTTGTCTCAATTGCATTAATTTCTGCTCTAATCTTTATAATTGCTTGCCATCTTTGTGCTTTCAAGTTTAATGAAGAAGTGAAACACTTTCAAAGTTAGAAAGCTAATTTCTGTCTGCTTTCCCTATCTTTTTGGGATAAGGGGGTGTTATAGTCTCCTGTTAAGACTGTGGTACTGGATATTCAATTTTTCATGTCCATTAAGATTTGTCTTATATAGTTGTGTGTTTCCATGTTTGGTCTGTGCATATTTATGACTGTTACCTCTTCCTGTTGTATTTTTCCCCTAACCAGCATGTGGTTGCCATCTTTATTTTGTTTTATAATTCTTGTTTTGAAGTTCAGACTGCCTGTGAACAGGATTGCTACCCCTGCTTTTTTCTGCATTTCTGGGGCATGTAGTACTGTTTTCCATTATTTAACTTCAGCCTATAAATTTCCTTATGGGTTAAGTGTGTTCTTGTATACAGTATATAGTTGGATTTTGCTTCCTAATCCACTTTGCCAGTCTATTTCTTATAATTCATTTATTGAGTCCATTTACATTGACAGTTATAATTGAGATGTATTGCCCTGAGGTTGATGAGTTTACCTGCCATTTTATACCTCTTTTTCTCTTGTGTTTAATTGTTTGCCCTATTTGGTGAGTTCTTTCCATTCTTATTTGTGAAGCTGTGGTCATTTTTGGTCACTTTGTAGAATATCTTTTAGTAGTCTGTGTAGGGTTAGCTTTGTTGTCTTGAAATTCTTTAGTTGTTCTTTGACATGAAAGTGTTTCACTTCTCCATTAAACTTGAAAGAGAGTTTTGCAGGGTATATCAGTCTGGGTTGGAATTTGTGTTCCTACAAGGCTTGTAGTAATTTACTCCATGCTTTTCTTCACTTGATCATTTGTGAAGAGAAATATGCTATTATTCTGATGTATTTTCCTTTAAATGTGATCTGTTTCTTTTCTCTAGCAGCTTTTAGCATATTTTATTTCTGGGATCTTGATTATTGTATGTCTGGTTGTGTTTTTAGTTAGGTTGATGTTAGTTGGAGTTTAATATACTTTGGTTACCAGAATGTCAGATTTTTTTCCTCATATTTGGGAAGTTATCTGCTATTACTTCAGCCCATATTCTTTTTATGTCATTTGTTTTGACTCTTTCTTTCTCACTGATGCCTGTTAGTCTTACATTGTTCATCTTTGCATCATCTTGAAGATGTTTAATTATTTTTTTCCTGCATCCTAGTTGTTTTTATGAGATCCTTTCTTACCTTTCACTAGCTGCAGTGGTGTCTTCAATGTCTGAAACTCTATTTTCCCTTTCATTCAAACAGTTTTGCCAGCTTGTGATTGAGGTTTTAATTTCCTGTATATCACTTTGAATCTGTTTTATGCATTCTATTTCATTCTATGATGCTCATTCAAGGATTCTATCATTTTTTTCTATTCTCCTCTATTTTTTAATCAGTGTCTTCTTTAGAAGCATTTAGTAAATCTTTCATTATGCTTATCATTTCTTTTTTTTACTTCAGAGATTATTTGTGATCTAATTTCCTCCATATCTTTCTGCAGTTGTTTCTTTACTTCAGAATCCACTAATTCAGAGATTTCTGGTGTGTGATTACCAATTTCTTCTATGCTCATGTCTCCTGCATTTGTTCTGGGTTGGCTCAGGCCTGAGAATGCATTTTTCTCCTTTTCTTTGTCATTTTATATAGCACTGTCCTCTGACCTTTGGTGTAGAGCTTTGGTGCAGTTATTACCTTAGCGTGTACTGATATTATTATCAATGAGTGATTATTACAGTTTTATATTTACAGAACTACAATTAGAAACACTAATAATGAGTAGTGATATTTAGCAGTTGACAAACTTTTGTAACTAATGTATTTGTATTTTAGACCATAAGAGCAAAATTATGACTGTTGCCTAGCAGATATTAAATTGCTAATTTGTATTTAAATACATTCCTCTAATTTCTGTCTGATCACCTCCTCTTGATGTACCTGGAGTCTTTTTGGGAGACTAGTTCACCCTGATTACCTGTTGCCCCATATCTTGATCAAGAGAGAAAAAGAGAAGGTGCTGCCATAGATTTGGGACTAGCAAAATTGTCTCAGCTTACTGCTCAGGATCTACCAAGTTCGAACTTGTCCAGGTGGACCTGGCTTGGGTCTGACTGCTGGGCTCTGCATCTTTTTGCTGCAACCCATGGAAGTGAAACCGTTTTGCCCCTCTGGCAAGAGGCTGTGCTCCTGGATTAGTTAATAGGGTCTTTCTCCTAGCCACTGCAGTGTGTACCTTTACACGGTTCTACACCAGGCCTGTCTGATGGAGGAGGTCCTTCCAAACAGGAGGGAAGTCACACACACACACACACACACACACACACACACACACACACACAATGTGGTTGCTGGTCTAAAGTAGGTTCTGGATGTCGGTTGGGCTGGTCTACACACATGCGGGGCCTAGGCATTGGTCAGAAGGATCAACTGAATATTCTAGTCTTGAGTCTTAGCTTAAGCACTTAATTTACTCTCATACTATGGGCCTTCTCTCACCAACCTTAACCGCACTGTGATATTGTCAGAAAAAGAAATGCTATAGTTTGGTTATAGCATTCTGCAAAGGTTCCTGAGCTAATGTCTTTGTATCTAGCTTGTAGGGCTACTAAGAGATGCTGGGGCCTTTACGAAGTGGGCCCTAGGGAGAGGCAGCTTGGTTATTGTGGGTTTTTCCTTGAAGAAGATCCTGAGACCTTGGCTTGATTCTGTCTCTTTCTCTCTTAGCTTCCACTAGGTGAAACGCTTCCTCTGCTATACATTCCCATCATAGCACAATTCCTCACAACAGGGCCTAAAAGAATCGGCCCATTGATTATAGACAAATTTGTGGGCCAAAATAAACCTTCCTTCATTATAAGTCGATCACCCAGGTAATTTTGTCTCAGTGAGAGAAAGCATACCAATACACAGGAATACACATAGGCTCAAAATAAAAAATAAATAAATAAATAAATAAATAACAACATTGAAAACTTCAGGTGATAGTAAAATATTGTAGCATCATCTACATATTCAAAGCAAATAAATTTCAGTAATTTTAAAAATTTTATATCCATCCCAATTCTAAAGGATAACACAGTGTTGCATAATTTTCCAACCATTGCATATCAGAAACCCCCACAATGGACCCTAACGTCGTGCTAGTGTTATGGCACATGGTGAGAAAGAAATACAAAGACTGAATGAAGAATAGAGGCGCAGCAGGGATGATCTGGGATGACCAGCTGTTTGCAGGGAACAGAAGACAAGAATATAGCATTGGGTCTGAGGCAAGATCAATGCATGAAGGGTAGTTAATGTTTCCAGGAACAGTAAACGTACCTATGGTGGGCTATTACAAAGAACAAAACATTCTTGCAAAGATGAGACAAGGGGCAATAAGGAAACGACTGTTTCCCCACATGCCTTATCATCCTCGGCAGGTCTTATCTTGCCCTGTCAGCACCACAGCATCAGTATTCTGAGGGCTTTCAGCTGTGACTAGAAAAGAACAGGGAGTTTGCTCTCCCAATCTGGCTCAAAGGTCATTACAAGCATGACCTTGGATGCCCTCTAGACTCAATTTATAATCTGTGCTGCTTGACATCTGAAGAAGATATTTGATACCAGTACATTTCATCATTTATGTTACATATTATATGCCCTTAAATTTGTCATAAGAAACCTATGTAATCTTGTATGTTTTAAAGGAAGTGTAGCCAGTGTTCTTTAATGATGTTTTCAATATAACAAGAAACACAAAAATTCATTGAGCCTCTAGCATTTCTTAATTTCAGGATAATTTTACGTTATGATGTTTATATGTATGTTTCCACTAATTATTTATCATTTTTTTTGTTGTTAGACCAGAAGTGTTAGACCAAATTATCTCACAGATCACTCTAATTTCAACACATTGGAGTTGTATTGAAATAATTGCTTATTAACTACACCATATTTAATAAGTACTTACTACTTATTCAAAAAATGGCAGTGACTTTTCACATATCCAGATAGCAATTAGAAGTTTTCTTTTTTCTTTGCAATTACTCTTTGGTTGATTTCACTCCTTAAGGCTCTTTTTTTTTTTCTTTTCTTTTTCATAAAAAAGAAATTGATGTTAATAAGAAGCATTGGGCTCAGCTTTCTGTGTTATTTTTGATCTTATTGTATGGATTTGCTATGTTTTCCCTACCATTTTTCATTTGGCTAAACAGACATAAATCATTTAAACTTTATTCACACTGAGACAATATTTGTAACCTTTCAACATTACTGATTTTGAGGCTTCCATAGCCAAGTTTCTTAATCAAAAATATGAAATGTCAATTTCAGTAGATGTAGAGCAATGTATATCCACTGCAATTTTACAAACAAAACAATACAGAGGAGGTAATATATATGTATTGCTACATCACCCAAATTTCTCTTTATATGGATTGTTGGATAAAATAGGACAAATGTCCCAGTTTTCTTGGACCTGAACTCTTAGATAAATGCAAAAATGTAATGATGATGCCTTATTAGGAATTTATAACTGGTATGCATAAGTTCTCCATACTGTTATAATAGGGATAAAGTATTTTCAATGAAAAAACTCACTAAATATTAACATAATATACTGGCCAAGCATAAAAGGTGGTTGTAGGATGCTGTATAACTTTTTCAGTTAAAAATAGGCACATAAAAAATGGTACATAACAGTAAACTAAACAAAATTAATAAAATGCACTGTACTTTTTCAAAACTTTGAAAAGAAAATTTTGAAAGTATTGGCCATTTGAAAAGATAATAATATGAGGTATCTAGCATGCTAACTAATTTGATTTGATTATATGATTACCCAAAACATTACATTATATCTCATAACTATGCACAACTAAAATTGGTTATTTTTCAGTTTGAGATTTTCTCCTATTCTGTAGCTTTTTATTTAAATAATATGTGATTTACGAATTGTAGTAGATTTTTTTATCATGTCCAATCCATTCACCATTATAAATTTTTGTATGGTATACTACCTAATTTAGATAGAAAAACCATCCATCTCTTCTAAGTCCTGTGTAGACAAGCCTATTCTTTCATATGTTTGGGATAAAACACTGTGATATTATGATTTTTTCTGTTTTCTTTTTCCATACTTCAAACTGACTCTATATTCCAGTGCTATTAATTGTATTTTCAAAATGCAACTATTTATCACAGAATAATTTCCACATTTAAACAATAATTATGGTAGATCTCATATCATTTTTCTTTATTTTTTGCTAGAAAATGGAATGGACCCAAAACATCCTAACATTTTTGACTATATATTCATTTATCCACAGAATAAGCAAAGTAAAAACCAGAAGAGATTGTTCTACATATAAACCTCCAATGACTTTACTTCCTTCTCAGAATTAAATTCAAATTCTTTGATGTGCTTTGCAAAGTTCACACAACATCAGGTTAACACTTTGACATCAAAGTGAAATTATTCCCCTTGACTGTGCTGTCTCTGTCTTGAACTTTCTTTCTTTTCTCTTTCTTTCTTTCTTTCTTTCTTTCTTTCTTTCTTTCTTTCTTTCTTTCTTTCTTTCTTTTTTTTCTTTCTCTCTTTCCTTTCCCATTTCTTTCTTCACCTTCCCTCCACCCACCACTTTTTTTGTATTTTAGGGAAGGGTCTATAGGATGTTCAAGGTCTCACTACTGGATCAGACTCATAGTGATCCACCTGTTTACAGCCTCCCAAGAGCAGGGATTGCAGGGGTGCAGCACCATGCCCAGTCTCAATTGCCATCTTAGAGCGCCCCAGGGGTGGAGCTGACATGGAAGGCCTGGGGATGGAACCCCTGGCTCCTGCGCCTGCTTGCAGGCAATTTAATCTGCTGAGCCATTTGGCTGGCCCTCCCTTCCCTTTCCTTCTTCTTTTTTTCCTTCTCATACCTGGGAAGCTGTCCTTCTACATTTGCTTATGTCCACCACATTTCATTCCTTTCATTCAGTTCTTTGCAAAAGCCAGAAATCCATTTCCAGACACAGTATTTTGGGTAGAAACATCTTTATAAGTACTCCCTATGCTGTAGTTCAACATTTTCTCTATCATCACAGCCTTCATTACAAACTGCACTACTACATATCATGTTCTTTCATCTGAGGATGTGTTGCTTGTAAACTGTGAGAACCAATGCTGTAGCCACAGTGTCTAGAAAAGGGCACAATGAATAACAGTATAACAAAAAATAAATCTGGATGCACCCAATGTGTTATAAACAATGTTGTATATAAGACAAATTACATAATACCTTGTGTTCATCATATATATTTTCCAAGTTCATATCATATGAAAAACTTGCATATTTCTTCACTTGGTCTCCAGCATCTTATTTTGCTACTCCAGAAACCGAACCTTATCGATGAAGGAGGTGAACTTGTTTTTGAGGTTCTTGATCTGCTCTTTCTCCTGTATATGCGTGGCCTGGATGTTGGGGTCCACCTCCAGTTGCAGGGGGTTCAGCAGGCTGTGGTTCACAGGACGCACCACCAGCCACACCATAGCCTCCCAGCCCCAGGCCGCCCTGGAAGCTGCCGCTGCTGCCCATCTGGGATACGCTGGGGGAGCTGATGCGGAAAGCAGGCCCGCTGGTATAGGAGAGGCTGCTGAAGACCCGGGCCGGAGGTGGGCACCTTGTAGGACTTCTGGGTCACCCTTATGGATGTGGTGGAGGCTGGGGTGGAGGCAGGAGAACTGAAGATAGAGACTGGAGAAGGAGCCTGGTAGGTGCTTCTGGACGGTGGGAACTTATGTATTTAAAAATGGAGATGGACTCCATTTTTTTTTTTGCTAGCAGTCATGACATTTTAACACGGCTTTATAAAATATTTAACTAGCGCTCTTAGTATTGGTTACTAGTAGTGTTCTGTCTACAGTTTTGCTTTATGAGAAGTAGTGCTTTATTTCACACTTCAAAATTTCTCTTAGAAGCAACATTTCAGAGTTAAATTTATTTAAAAATATATCCAGATTACTCTTAAAAATGTATTTAAGAACATACTGTGGGGGCTTTGTTTG
>NW_004524588.1:8433026-8435055 GCF_000260255.1 Octodon degus
TTTTAAAATTGAGTGAATTTATGTATTTTTTTTCTTTTCAGGTCACAAAACTGAGCTTTATTTAGGAAAAACAATTGAATTGGGTTTTGGTTAAGGGCATGGGCAAGAAGGGGTACCCAAGGCAGTAATGTCCCCCCAAGGGTTGTCTGAGGGCTAAGCCGAGCCTCAGATAGATCTCTTGCTCCCAATGCTTCCTCCTACAGCAGTCTCCCCACGGGTTCTGGGGCAGCCTCAGGACAGTGCGGGCTGGGAGAGGCTGCTGTGGCCCATTCACTTGGACAGGACATCAGAGGTCTCAGACTCCAGCTTCCCATTGGGAGTCTCGATCTTCTTCACAACCTCAGCAGACGTGGTGCAGGTGAAGCCAGGGCTTTGGGGGCTCCAAAAGCCAGGGCCTGTGATGTCTCAATAGGGTGAGCTCGCCATTCCTGCATAGCCATTGCTGGGTGATCTTCTTATGGATGCTCAAGTTCTTCATGCCAGCCTCCAGACTTTTCTCCTTGCCCTCCAGCCTTGCGGTAGGTGGCAATCTCGATGTTCATACGTGGGGATACTTAACGATGTTTGACGTTCATGAGCTCCTGGTACTCGTGCAGCTGCCGGGTCACGTCCTGCTTGGCCTTGTGCAGGGCAGCCTCCAGCTGGGCCAGCTTGGCGCTGGCATCCTTTATGGCCATCTCCCCACACTACTCAGTATCAGCGATGGCAGCCTCGAGGGATGCTTTCTGGCCTTTGAGGGCCTCAGTCTCTGCCTGCAGGAGGCTGATGCTGCGGTTCATCTCTGATATCTCAGACTTCGTGAGAGGGAGGTCATCCTTGGGCTTCCTAGTCAGAGTCTGCAACTCTTCATACTTGATCTGGTACATGCTCTCGGCCTTGGCCTGGCTGCGGTTGGCAATCTCCTCATACTGGGCCTTGACATCAGTGATGATACTGTCCAAGTCCAGGGAAAAGCTGTTGTCCACGGTCAGCACCACAGATGTGTCTGAGAGCTCAGACTGCCGCTCATTTATCTCCTCTTCATACAGCTGCCTGAGGAAGTTGATCTCGTCAGTCAGCCCTTCCAGGCATGACTCGAGCTCCACCTTGTTCTTGTAAGCTTCATCCACATCCTTCTTGATGAGGACAAATTCATTCTTTATCTCTGTACACTTGTTGGTCTCATCTTCATATTTGTTCTTGAAGTCCTCCGCCAGCCCCTGCATGTTGCCAAGCTCCGCCTCTAGCTTCATGTTCTCCTAACCCAGTGAGTCCAGCTTCCACCTGAGGTTGTTGATGTAGCTTTCGAACATGTTGTCCATGTTACTCCGGGATGTCTTCTTCACTTGGTCTCCAGCATCTTATTTTGCTACTCCAGAAACCGAACCTTATCGATGAAGGAGGTGAACTTGTTTTTGAGGTTCTTGATCTGCTCTTTCTCCTGTATATGCGTGGCCTGGATGTTGGGGTCCACCTCCAGTTGCAGGGGGTTCAGCAGGCTGTGGTTCACAGGACGCACCACCAGCCACACCATAGCCTCCCAGCCCCAGGCCGCCCTGGAAGCTGCCGCTGCTGCCCATCTGGGATACGCTGGGGGAGCTGATGCGGAAAGCAGGCCCGCTGGTATAGGAGAGGCTGCTGAAGACCCGGGCCGGAGGTGGGCACCTTGTAGGACTTCTGGGTCACCCTTATGGATGTGGTGGAGGCTGGGGTGGAGGCAGGAGAACTGAAGATAGAGACTGGAGAAGGAGCCTGGTAGGTGCTTCTGGACGGTGGGAACTTATGTATTTAAAAATGGAGATGGACTCCATTTTTTTTTTTGCTAGCAGTCATGACATTTTAACACGGCTTTATAAAATATTTAACTAGCGCTCTTAGTATTGGTTACTAGTAGTGTTCTGTCTACAGTTTTGCTTTATGAGAAGTAGTGCTTTATTTCACACTTCAAAATTTCTCTTAGAAGCAACATTTCAGAGTTAAATTTATTTAAAAATATATCCAGATTACTCTTAAAAATGTATTTAAGAACATACTGTGGGGGCTTTGTTTG
>NW_004524588.1:8435575-8439798 GCF_000260255.1 Octodon degus
AAAATAAAAAAAATAAAAAGTCATGTCAAAGTTTCTTTTCTGTGCTACTAGGGAATTTGTGGTTCACCTACCCTTCAGAGTGGTAGAGGATACTTAACATTAATTACTGGCATTAGGATTACCTCAACATCCTTTGGAAAAATTTTGCTTGTTCAAATAACTGTGACCAATTGTGAGTAAAATATCTTCCACTTGAAATGGCTAATGTAGTCTTTGCTTTCCAGATTGTCGATTACTCATTATTCTAATTTTGCTTTTCATCTCCTCAACTCTTATTTTTCAAATACTGCCTTAGAATCACTGACTGGGGTGATTGACCCCAATTTTCCATGGGAAATTAGATTAATGGTACATAATTGGTGCAAGTAGAATTCTGTATTACATTCATAGGCTTTTCTGATAATTTCCCCAAACTTCTAAACAATACTAGAGTTAATGGGTATAAAGTGAAAACCAAACAAATAAAATATGGAATAGACAAAATAATAATAAATATTACACCATCAGTTACAGCTTTGTGACAAGTTAGATGCAAAAATCTCGTAGAAATTGCTTTCATTTTGTTCCTGCTTGATATATATAAAAAGAATATATGTATATATTCATATATATTAAAAATATATGTGTGTGTTTATGCAATAAGTTTTGTTGCTACATTTTTAACTGAGTGTACATTACAAAATATTCATGTAGATTTCTGCTCAAAGCTGATAAAAATACCAGCACCTTAGTGAAGACTCTTAGGATAAAATGCCTATTGTAATTTTTTAAAAGTATTTAGTACAGGGTCTACAGGGTCTCACTACACAGATCAGACTCATAGTGATCCTGTTTTCAGCCTTCCAAGTCCTGGAATTATAGGCACTCGCCACCATGCCCAGTATCAGTCACTGTCTCAGCGCGCCCCGAACATGGCTTACCAAGGATCGAACCTCGGTTCCTGCTCCTACCTAAGCAGGTGCTTTAGTCTGCTGAGCTATCTGGCCAGCCCTGCCTGTTGTAATTTTGCATCTTAAATTTTTTCTAAAGACTGTAAAACTGTCTTCATTTCTATGAAATGGTTGTGCTTTAGAGGAAGAAAGCTTTAAGCTATTAATCGTGTATAGAAACTTGCATATGCCTTTGGAGATTAACGAGTGTTGAGTACCGACAGGGCTGAACTGAGGGGAATACTACAATCTCCAACTCAAACCCTCTATATTTCTCAAAGGTCTCCAACTCAAACCTTTCTTATATTGGAACTGAAAGAAGTTAACTTCTTTGACATCTGTGTTCCTATTATAATGGTGGAAAACATTACAGGGAGATTTACTGACAGTCAAGTAGACCCGTTTCTAGTCCTGTGAGTACTGACTCAGAAACAGAGGACACTTGCGAGATATCTAGATTTCTTTAGCATCCATAGTAGAGCTCTCTAGAAAGATAGAATCAGTACAAAGCATATAATAGATATATGAGGGAGTATTTATCAGGAGAAATGGCTCACCCTGCTATGACATCAGAAAACCTGCAGCAGAAAACTGCCTTTAGCTTTGTCAACAGGCTAAAGCTTTGAGATGCTCAGCCCAAGTTCAATTTGAGCCAAAAAAGCCTGAGGGTCCCGGGGGTGAGGAAGAGAGATGCAGATAAGTCCTACAGTCCTACAGTCCAGAAAGCCTGGAGATGTGCGTGTCACAGGAGGGTGTGAGTGTGCCTCACCTCACAGAGAGATTTGCTGCTCTAGTCTTTCCCAGCCTCCAGCATACTTGAAGAACCTGCTCGCGTTGAGGGCTGTCTTCCCTACCCAGTCAGCACAAACTCTTAGCATTCAAAATCACTCTCACAGCCACAACCCAAAATAACACTTCTTCAGTTTTCAAGACATTTCTTGATCTATTCAATGCAGTTCACCATCCAGTGATTTCTGGTATACACTTGCATTTGGACTATTGATTATCAAGGATTTACAATATCTACTATCATTTCTGCCTTATTTTACTAGTATGGAAGAGAAAAGGTTTTCTAAAAATATTAGTAGTATTTCTTACTATTGCTTATATACGCACGACTTAATGTAAGTAGGCAAAATTATTTTTTTAAATTTATATCAGTGGGTTGGGGAGATAGTTTAGCAGCATAAAGCACCTGTCTGGCAAGTGTAAGATTCTGAGTTCAATCTGGTACCACACATTGATAGACAGATAGATACATAGATAGATAGAGATATAGATCTCTCTCTCTCTCTCTCTCTCTCTCTCTCTCTCTCTCTCTCTCTCTCTCTCTCTCTCTCTCTCTATATATATATATATATATATATAATATATATATATATATATATTATATATGTATATATAGATAGACAGACAGACAGATAGATAGATAGATAATGAGATACTGGATGATTTTGTATTTACTTATTTTGCAACATGTTCTATTTTTTTTTCTTTTTTTGGCGGGGGGTGCTGGAAATCAAACTTAGTATCTCACACTTGCAGGGCAGTCTTGTATCACTGAGCTATATCTTCAACCCCTATTCTAAATATTCGGTAAAAGACCACCTCACCTCTATAACCGCAAAAATTACAATAGTTATAACATCATGTTAAGTGTTAGAAATCACAGTGTTCCCTGTTTTCCAAAGGTCTAAGCTCTCTAGTAATTATTTATAAAATATCTAATATACATAATTTGCATTGAAATTACTTGTGATATCTGTTATTTGCAAAATATCGGATTTCTCCATTGAGCCAGTTTCTTTATATTATGGCCAGATATATGAATTTTACAAGTACTAATGCTATTCCTATGTATGTCTTGGTTTTGATATGGTCCTGTTTCTGGTTGCCCAATTCCTGCTTATAACCACATATGTAGATAATCTTACAAAAGAAGTCTCACTGTGGACCTGGCATTTTATAGAAAAATGAGAACAGTGGATGGATTACCAGTGCACCTCCATATCCACTAGTCACCTTACTGGAAGGTTTTTATTCCTCTTGTAAACACTGCTATATAATATTCACATTGTATCACACATTCTCATGTGATGTATTAGTCTTTAATTCCACCATGTATTTGGTTCTAACAGTTAAACTATTTGTACTCCGATGAACAGTTCTATTTGTTTCCATTCATTATTATGTCATTGTAAGTATACAAGTAAGTAAAACTTGGTCCCTTTTATGTGAAAATAAAATGGAATTGTTAAGAAAGACCACAGGAGTGTTCAACGTGCTGCTACAAAATTGTGCATTAAAAAGACTAAAACTTGAAGATCTTAACACCTAGAATAGTGCCCACATTTGATTTTTAATTGTCTTGAAACTCTTGTTACACATTTAAACTAGTTTGAAGAAACTTGATATGAGTATTGTTTACACAGAGACAAATATATAAAGAAATCATAAAGTACATTGAACTAAAAGTTCTGAGCATTTACCTCAAAACACTAACTTCAAATGTGATTTTAAAAAAATATCTATTTTAATATTTTCATTTTCACTCAACAAACTAAATATATATACAAATGCAAAAGCACTGGATAAGGGAATTCTGTGATATTTCCAAGAAGATTTCAGTATCAAATATTGACCAGAAAGTTATGGGCAGTCTTAGAGGCTCTTCTTCTGATTTGGGATCCAGATTAAGTCAGTTTTGGCTCAGGATCAGGCATATAGACAGTAGAGATAATATAATATTTTAGGAAAAACTTTCTTCTAGCTTAAAATTCTATTTCAGAAGTAAATTCCATGACTGCTGGGAGAAAAACAATCACTACAGGGCTTCTTTATACATTTTTTCTAATTCCAGAAATAGAAACTCAAAATTTTAAAAGCAAAAGACTTCTTAGAGATGAAATTTCAATTCAATACAGATGGCTTTTGTAATTATTTATGAGACAGTGCTATCTAAGGATTTTTGTTGTCAGGTATTTTAAGATTACATAATGAACTTCATTTCGGATTCTTTAACAAATTAGAACTCGTTTCAAGTTCTTTCTCTTTCTCTCTCACAATCACACATACACTTTCTGTTTGCACATATATCACATGATTTTTAAATTTCAAATTTAGAAAATGTCACTGCTTTTGCCTTATTTTCAGAAGTTGAACACTTATTGCATTTTAAAAATTAGAGACCATAATAAATAAAAATTTGAAATCTTCTAATAGACATTCACGATTTTAAGCAAAAAATAAAATGGCAAAATATGACTACAGTCCCAGCCCAGGTGCAGAGTGGGC
>NW_004524588.1:8444256-8449583 GCF_000260255.1 Octodon degus
AGAATATATGCAGTGTATTATTTGTTGAAACTGTACTTCCAATTTGATTTGAAACTGTCTCATTGCTATCTGTTTATCAATAAAACTTTGGAAAAAAAAGAGGAAGAAAGAAAACCAATAACAAATTCTTTATTCAAGGAAACTAGAAAAGGATGCAGTTTGGAAAGAACAACACTGAAGGACAGAAAATTATTGATGAAAACATGTCAACGCCACACATTTTCAGATTTTAAATAAATAAAAGAGGCAAAAAGTGTAGTGAAACAGGAGTTTCACTTTAACTGTTTCACATATAAATTTTACTAAGAAAAAGTACATACAAAATAAGGAATAATAGACTCCAGATATTAATATATAAATTCTATCTCTCTATCTATCTGTCTATCATGTATATCCAGATGAATCACAGTGTTTAGTAAGTTGTATGATAATCCTGAATATATGCAACTTCTAGACACTCTGAAGCTAATATTTTATTTCAAAGGACTTCTAATTCAAATTGAGCACAGCATTTTTTACTTAATGTCATATCAAATGAAATAAAAAGCATCTACCATGCTTCTCAGCTATGATAAGACAATGAAAATTGATGCATGTGGGAATAGTTTGGATGGCCTCAAAACTCTTACAGTATGTTCAGAATGACAAAGATAATGAATGAACTTACATTTTGAATTATTTCACTGGTTTTGTATTCAATATATTTTATGATATCCAGACTATGAAATTGATAATCTGAGTATAATATATACTAATCTTCAGTTAACTAAATTATATTTTATAGAATATGCCATCTTTAAATGTGTCTCTATACATCAGAAATCTTATTTTTTGTACAGCCTTCTGGTTTATCTTTTGTTCTATTTTACATAAAGGAACAGAAAAGCAATTTCTCTATCAATCAAAAAAGTAATGTAATTCAATTGTCAACAAAATATCCAAAATTATACATTCAAATAAGTATTAGCCTCTTCAAAACTTAGTAAAGAATACACAAAGGAATGTTAAGTTGGTTTTTTTTTTTACTTTTAGTTATAGTAATATAGCAAAGACTTTAAACACAAATGTTAAAATTATTTTTAAATATTTTATTTGTCTTTTTATTTGGTACAGTGTCTCATTACACATCTCAGATTCCTAAGGATCCTCCTATCTCAGCCTCCCCAGCACTAGGATTACAGGTATGCACTGCCACACCCAGTTTCAGCGGCTGGCATGCCACATCTGGGGTTCTGGGGCCTGCATGGTATGTGGTACCAGGGATTGAACCTGGGTCCTTGGGCTTGCCAGGCAGGCAATTAGACTACCAAGCTACCTCCACAGCCCCTAAAATTGTTTTTAAAGGTTAAATATATTTTGAGTATCAGCAAAGGAAAAATCTTTGTGCATTGGCAGTGGCACAATTTTCAAATAACAACTACCACTACTGAGTCTGAATAAAATAGTATAGTAAATCAAGGTAATTAAAACTTTTTGTTAAACTGAGATATGACCATTTTTTAAATTGGTGAACTCATCTCAGTTTATAATATATATAAAATTGGATTTATATTGCAAATATTACGATATGTTGACTAAAATAATTTTTCTTTGATATGCTTTCTAAAATATAATCATATCTTAATGAACTCAAAAGGTGACTCACTATTTAATAATTTAGTATTTGATGTTGAGCTACTACAGCTAGAGTTGACTATAGAAGGTCAAATGTTATTATGAATATTCAGTGAATGCTAACCAAAATACAGCTGTTGAGGGCCTCATAGATACTTTTTTTTTCCCTTTTTTTTTGTGGTAGCAGGGATCAAACTCAGGACTTTGTGCTTGCCAGGCAAGCACTTATTACACTCAGCTACCTCCCCAGCCCAAGGGCCTGAAAATGTAGTTCAGCAACAAAGTTCTTACCTGACAAGCACAGCTTGTGAGTTCAATTCCTGAGGGGGGGGGGAATCTGCTGCTGCTGCTGCTGCTGGCCAAGCCACCAGCCTAGCACAGAGTATTGCCTCCCAGAGCCTTGCTTTTTCATTTGCATAATGTCGCTATCCAAGGTAGTCCATTGCCACGACTTCAGATGTTCAGTTTTCTTTTTCACGTACTGTATAATTTCTTAGCCTCAATTGCAATTAAATATATGAAACAAATTTTGAAGTGAAACACTTCCAAAAGATAAAATCCTAACTCTGACAGATGCATTTTCTAACACTGCATTTCTATATTGCTCTAGCTTTAAATAATGTTTAAAGGATTTAGTACAAATGTTAAGGGCAATATGGATTAATGACATTGATTTTTGTGGTTAAAGCTTTGGGATTTGAAAGCCCCTGCATATGAATACTTGAAGGTGGTGAAGAGTTATGTTTTTCAACTCCTCCCTTATTTGTTTGGTATATCCTCAAAAATTATCTAAGTAACAACTCACTTAAAAATTCCGAAACACATACACTGTATTTTTTGGTGACTGATGGCATATCTTCTAATAATTTGTGATTCCTGAATGTTGAACCTTCTAGAAATTTTCTGATACTGAAGGGGTTTCCTAGAATGAAAAATGATGCCATGGTTTGTGCTTCAGAACCCAAATTTTATATTTAAATCCTTTCCTACATCAATGGATGAACTATTCTGATATATGTGTTCTTTCCTTTATAAAAAGAATATGTTTATTTCTAACACTCTAATGGTTAGTTAATATCATTTTTTGTCTCCCATAGTGAGAATTCCAAAGAATACCTAAATTCAAAATATTGAATACTTATTACATTTCAGATGGCATTTTTAAGATCATTTATATTTTAATAAAGAACTGCATTCTTGTGTGCCTTGTATTCAAGAAAGAGAGAGCAACAAAGACTAGTTTTATTCAGATATATTCAATTATGTAAAGAAAATTATAAGCCTGAATTATATTGAAGAAAATGTCATTTGTTGAGATGGTAAAGCCTGAATGAAGTATGTTGCACAGAAATATTTTTTTAATTTTTTTATTTTAACATTTAGTGTGTGTGTGTGTGTGTGTGTGTGTATGTGTGTGGCCAGCTCAGCCCACCAGGGGGCGCTACTGGCTGGCATGTGGTTCTGGGGGATTGAACCGCGGTCCCTGTGCTTTGCCAAGCTTGTTCCAAGCAGGTGCTTTAGACCACTGAGCCATCTCTCCAGCCCCTTGAACAGAAATATTAGAACATGGGTTTAGAATTAACATCCACTATAATCCCTTTGTCATTATTGCGGTGGACTATCTATTATGAAATGTTTCTTTGTTCCGTAATCTTTCATTTGCAGTCTTCATTTTGGTGATTTTGTTCTGTAGCTCCTTTTTGTGGGGGTTGATCTTATTTTCAGTGATTTTCATGAATTTTTCTACTTGATACACATGTTATTTCTAAGAGTCATCAACTAATCTCAATGTTTTTGTCCTTAGATTTCACCAAATCTTATTTGTAGATACTTAACATAGAATCCTTTATGTGCCAGAGAAACGCAGTATTTGTCCTATAAAAAGTTTACCTTAGTTTTGGATAACCAGTTTGAGAACATGGGTTTGGCTGGTTTGGGTTTGTTTTTTTGACCTAAAATTCAACCAACTCTTAATGAAAATTGCAAAAGGAAATTTAATCCCTATAATCAAAAGACAATAATTATCTTGACATCTTCCTCTTTGTTGTCATCAAAATCCTTAGTTATTCCTGAAGAATGATATCTGCAGATAAGAATCAGTGTGGGATTTGCTGTCAGTCGGAATGTTTTATGGTTTTACTTGCTGAATGGCTGTGCTCGCATGGGTCAAAATTTATATTACAGACTTCATGATAAAGAATATAGAGTGTCTGTATTGGTAACATTTTGTTCGCTGCTGACACAAAAAACCCGATTTCCAAAATTAAGTAAAGAAAGATTTATTTAGTTCACAGTTTGTAGAGGTTTCAGTCCATACTCAACTGGCTCCAAGGCAGAATGGCACACAGAACAGGGCAGCAGTTCATGGTGCTGGAAAACAGCAAAAGCATCAGGAGAAGAAACGAAGGAACCAAACACAAGCCTCTTTCCCACCCTTATGTTGTATGCACACGCATAATCCCAACATTAGACCAGGAATAAGTCAAAAACTGTAGAAGCCCAACTCTGACAGCATGACAGTTTTTTGGGGGGTGAGGGGCATCTAGATACCAATCACAACAATATCTTTCTGTTACTGTTTCCATTCAAATAATTGTTGTTGTCCACTGTTCACTTAATAATGAGCTATGAAATGAATTGATTCATGTATTATGCTCACATTTAAAAGATGTATATACTGTCTTTCCTCTCCTTAAGTAGACTGTGAAGGGTATTTTCTGTTTTCTCAGCATTGGCAAGAACAATAACAAATACAAATAACTCTAGTCTTTCATGTTGGGTGATGACTGTGCAAAGCGCACAGCACCATGTACAAAATATTCCACAGACAGAATCCTTATTGTTTGGTAATTTTAAATTCCTTAAGAAAGTCAGCTATGAGAGAAGTTTTGCAAATAAAATTTTAGAACTTTCATCAAAATATGAAGATCATATTCACTAATTCACTGTTTCAAAAAAAAAAAAAGTCCCGACACTCTTTATTGTATGAAAACAAGGTGAACAGAGCTGCTGAAGCATAGATTTTTCCTTCTCATGATGGAAGACCCAAATTAATTAAGGGAAAATGTTCAGGAAACATTCGTAATCAAGTATCCTAACAGTAGTGATTGAAAGAAGAGTAGGAAGTCAGCATTATCTGAGTGTTCATGTCCCAGTCCTTGAGGTTTCAGTGTTGCTTGCAGAGGGAAGAGTCTTCCATACAGGGAATTTTTTTAAACTTATTTTCATTCAAATAACTAACCAGGGTCAAACAAAGCACTTGGTTTGGACCCTGTATGTCTAAAGCATTTCATTCTAGCTACATCAGTGTGAGAAAGGTTGGGACTGTCTGAATATGATTCGGTGAGGAAGACAGGGGAACCTGGTACCTATTACACTGTAACATAGCAGTTTTATTTCAAGATATAGATCTGCATTCATAGTTTAACAACTGATATAGCAATAATAGTGTCTTCTGGTTGACTGTTTATTGGTTGAATTGCTAAATAATTTCCCTGAAGTCTCTCAAAGTTCCTTGTTTCTTGTTAGCTATTGTAAATATAACCAATAAAAGAACAATGGCATGAGATTAGGACATCCAATTACTAAACTAATAAAAAATTAGATTTTTGAAAGATTTCCATAAATTCTTAAGTGAGATGATAGAAAACTACATTAATCACTGATAGCTATTAGTAGATTAATCATGATAACTGTTAGCAGGTGAAGTGAAA
>NW_004524588.1:8450398-8451731 GCF_000260255.1 Octodon degus
AGACTCCATAAGATAAATACCAAAATCAAACCTTGAGAATTTATACCAGATCAGAGCTCAATCAATTTGAAAATTAATCCCATCTGATACAAGTGCAATATTTTCTCTTTTGATAGCCAGACTCTTCTCATACATGTTTATACATCATCTGCAATTCTAAGTTTCTTTCTTTCCACTTTCAAAAATGGGCCACTCTATATTCATTACTCATGAAGCACATACTTGTTATCCCAGCACTCTCAGAGGATCCCAATATGTGCAACTTAATGACTTGGTGAGTCCTTGTCTAATTAAAAGGGTGTATCGGGGTTGCTTCTTTATTATCAATGTATTGCTTCTGTAACACACTACTCAAGGGGTGCTGAATCTTGCATTTTCAGTTTCTTTAACTATGGCAATAATAGGATACTGGTACAAAAGAATTATAAAAATCTGGACATGCGGTAAGACTGTCAATGGAAAACTGTCCCATTTATCGAGGTTATATAAGATGATGTCTATACACAGTCGTGTTGGAGAGGAACTAGTCAGTACCGGCAAGCACGGCTCTAGCTAGTGTTAAGTCATGTGATGGAACCATGGAATTTTGCAATCTCTATGTTGGGAAACAGTGCACAGATCAGGTGTGGAATATTTCGAAAGTACAAACCCATCATTCAGGTTCAATCCCACTTTTAACCCAAGTGAATGTGTGTGTGTGTGAGTTCTCAGGGTATTCTATAGAGGTGGGATTGCTAAAACCGACTACCACAGGGTGGATAATTTCTGAAAATATTTATTTGGCTCAGAAATCTGCAGGCTGTTAAGTCTAAGACTGAGGGCCTCATCTAAGAAAGGCCTTCATGATGCATCATAAAAGGTCAAAGGCAGTACACAGTGAGAGGAAAGATGAGAGATCAAAAGCAAAACAAAGGATAGGTGACTTCATCCTAGGGTCATGAAACCACTCTTCCAATAACATGAATTTATTCATCAGGCAGAGCTTTCCTGTCCTCTTTTCCTCTTAAATGTCCCAAGATGCAACACTTGTACTACAAGTTGTTCCCAGCACGTGAACCTTGGGTATGTTCAAGCAATAAGAATGAGTACCCGCTTCATAAGGCTGTTGTGGATTAAATTAATTAGCACATAGTTTGGAGGTGTCAGTTAGATGACACAAAATCAGGGTAGGTTAGCTGTTACAATATTAAATAAATAGTCAGCCTTTCTAAGACTCCATTTGCTTAGGAGAAAAATGGAAATATTTATGTCTATTTTTCTCAAGTATTACATATTAAGTGTACACTTAGCACACATGTGAGGTGGGTGAAATTACAGAGATGGTTTTGGCCAT
>NW_004524588.1:8452931-8491447 GCF_000260255.1 Octodon degus
ATGTATGTTTTGATATGAATTTTTACTTTTAAATATTTCTAGATGTATGTAATATACTATAATGCATAAAACCCTATATGATGTTTTGAAATGAATCTTCCAGAAACAAGGTCCTTCCTTCACCTCAAGAGAAAAATGGTTAAGACTCAAAAATCATTGGTTTTACCCTTAAATTTCAAACCCTGATAAGGCTGAAGTTTGTATTGCAAGAAAAAGTATCATCACTGAGTGCAGAGATGAGGAAACTTTTAGGGCTTTCATTGGTACAGACAGCCCACCTTGGCGTGCATGCATGGGTTCACCACACTGGTCTAGAAGAGAAATCACTTGAGCACTCAGAGCTAAAGGGCTGTAGGTCTCCTCTCTGCTTTTCTCTTTGCTGGCCATACACTTTCATGGAATTGATCAAGCTGTGTCAGCTATTGGTTAAAAGAGTGAATCCTACCAACTTTAGAACACCTTACCATTTTTAACACAATATATAAAAAAATAGCCAAAATATACTTTTCTGTCCAGTGAATCCGTTGTTTACTTTTAATTATTCACTTATTTGTTTGTTTATTTACTGTTAAGGTTCCAAAAGATAGCTAGTAAACAGATGAGATGGAGTAAAATTTAAAATCAAGGGTAAATATTCTATGAGCTTAAGGAATTCAGAAACATTATTCTGACTACGACTTTAAAATATATTGAAAGGCTGGTGAGCTAGCTCAGCAGACTAAGCCCCTACTTAGGCAAGCTCAGGGATCAGGTTTGATCCCAGGCACCACATGCCGTGCCTGCCCTGCCCCCAAGAGCGCTAACTCAGTGTAGTGGCACATGCCTATAATCCCAGCATTGAGGAGGCTGAAAACAGGATCATTACTAGTCCGAGCTGCATGGTGAGACCCAGTAACAAATACATTATAAAAAGTATTGAAATAAAATATTTCTATGAATAAATTTTATATTTCACTCAAAAGGTATTACATTTTAAATCTTTCAAGAATTATTATAGGAAGAAGAAAGCAAAAATATTTTGTGAAAGTACTAAGAGCAATATTTTTTATATAGATTTCCTTAAAGATACATATAAATTGTAAAAAGTTCAACAAGTGTACCTGCCCACATTTCACTTGGGTTGAAAGAAAATAAAACTTTTCAATGAGCTGGACTATAGAAGCTATTTGTGTACTACTCATGTTGATATGAGAAGTTAATCTTCCAAATTAGAATCTTATTTAAAATTTCTTCTTGCCATAAAAATAAGTCCTTGTTTATCCAGAATGCAAATAAATACATTTGAGAGATTTTGACAATCTTAAAATAAGTTTCCGTCACAAAATCTACTTTAATGAGAAAACTGCTATAGTAAAAAAGCAACTAATTGAATCACTCCTATCTCAATCAACTTTATTACTATATGTACAAAATACACTTTTTTAAATTTTAAACATCTACTTAAATTTGGAAATTTTTCATGAGACAGTAGAGTCACTGTAATTGTGAAGAAAATTTAAATTGGGCTAATTCTGCACACAATAAAGCAGAAAATAAATGTATTTTATAAAACATTTCAAGTAGGAAAATCTTAATTAGAAAACTCAATTAGCATAACACAGTAATAGTTCCTTCAGAGTTTGTAAAAGAACACAGAAAACACATGGGGGATAAACTTAGTTCTGGCTTTCACTTAGAGATTTTTTTTAACTCTTCCTAACTCTACTCAGCTTCCACAATATTTGCTAGGATGTGTCTGCTCTATTAATGCTAATTATGAAAGCTATTAAGAGCAAGATGATTATTTTAACTAGATCTCAATAAATATTTATTAAATGAACCAGTGATTGGGAATTAAAGTTAAGATTTTTTTTTTTACACTTTACACATGTATACTTTGATTTATTCAACAATTGCCAAAATAAAACCTCACACTCGCTGACATCTGAAAGTGTCTGATTCTTACATCCCAAGTTTTGAAGATTTTCCTTTCTGAAAGATTGTGATTAGGTTACTGGGCTTTGAGGAGCAAGAATCTCTCCCTAGAGGTGGTTTCTAGGTTCTTTGTGTCCCAAAGGATTGATCAATATAACCATAATTGGTGACAAAATTTCACTTTTATTAAAAGTAGGAAAAAAATACACGCAGCATGAGTTTGGGTCAGATGAAAGTAGTAAAACAGAGAGAAATTTTTAAATACTATACAGCATCGGATGGGCTGCTGTGAAGTGAATCAATAACAAATGCTGGACAGTGAGTCCTCTTTTGTATTTCCCACTCAGACTTACTGTCCATATCAGCCTAGCAATATCCTGATCAAGTTTTCTAAGACTCATATGCAGGACATTGAGAATTGCTCTGTGCCTGTATCCTGGGATGGTTAATGAGTCACATTTACTTTCCCTTCTAGTCTTAGCCACACTCTCTCTCCTTGCCTCAATTATAATTCTTACTGGTTCCAGTCTAAGAAGACAATTTTCACAATAGGTAGTTAGAGAATTTGAAATGTTTTACCCTCCTCATGCAGACACAATAATGTTGTCATTATTTTAGCATTAACTCTCTTAATTTGTCTACTAAAGAGGCAAAGAACAAAATAACATTTTTATATCTATTTTTACTATAGAATATATGTGGGTGAGTAGGAAGACATATGGGAAGTATTTAGATACATACATACATTTACCAAACAAAGACTTTATATTTTTGTGCATTGAAAAGAAACAATTTTATTGATTCAAAGAAAAATCAATAAACAGAACATGTTCTGTACAGCTGCCAACAAAGAGAATGAGCAAAGGTATGCACATTAGTCAAACTTTTAAATTTTATATATACTATTATGTAATAAAGTCTGGTCTTGAATATACCAGGAATCATGGTGTATTAGCAAATGCTTACTAGATTCTGATGAACAAGAATTCAAAACATCTGTCTGCACACTGAAGACCAAAAATTCCAGTCACAGGGTTAAAGCCCACCACAATATTCTGCGTAAGTCCATATTCGGAAGGCACGGGATCCCATACGGAAACCTGAAAGATCTGTACCACACAGGCCTAAATGCCAAGGGCAGTGCTGGAGGCTCTGCTGTCAGTGTTTGTGCTAAAAGGCTGAAAGAAAGAGCCAGAAGCCTGAAGGATTGACACTAGAAGCTAGGATCTCCAAGATGAAGACAAGGATTGAAGCTCCCTCAGAGAAAAAAAAAAAAAGCACCAAAGATTTTGAAGAAAATCCACCCATACTCCTCTAGAGGAAACAATCACAGTGTATCTCCACCCGGGGAGATCAGCTGAAGTCCTTTCTTCCCATCATCCTTTGCAGTAACAACCCTCCCTAAAGTGGGTCTTCATTGGCATAACCAGGCTAACTCAGTTCAGCTGAGTGTTCCCACTGTAGTTGACCATTAATCAAACAACCACCACATATAGTGTTATAATGACTTAACTGTGAATGCAAATTAGAAGCTTTTGAAAGATTCATTAACCATTTAATCAAATAAGTAACTCATTGCACTGAAAAATTACTAAGGTTGGAAAACGGTTCTGAATATTTGATATATAATACCCATAATTATATTAATATTATACATACAATATGATAAAATATCTATGACAGTTATGTCATCATCATTTTATGCAACTGGAATGTTATACCAAAAAGGCCAGACTTAGTTTATATTAAGTCCTCAGAAAGTTGTATCAAATCTAACTCAGTATCAATAAATGGCCCCAAAATTCTTTCACTCTTTTTTGATTCTTAAAATCTCACATCCTCTCCTCTTTTTTGAAACTTTCCTCATTCCACATGAAGAGAGTCCAGTTGCCACAATGCAACCAGAAACTGTCAGATTCTCCTTCTATGTTCCAGGTGACTGCAATGACTCAACTTATTTTTAATTTCATCATCAGTAAAGAATACTATGATGCTTATCTCCTACCACTGTTCTGAAAATTAAGAGTTATACTTTATAAAGTAGTTGATAAAAAATATACAATATGATAAAATATCTACCTGCATAAATGTTGTGTGCCTTTCTATTGTAACACAACTCTATACTCACCTCTTTTATGATTCAGATTGTACTACAACATTGTATAGTTTATTCAACTGTATTTTTACTAGTATATTATTTTAACATATTTTTACTAGTGTAATATAGTAGCCAATTATGTTATCTTAGTCAATCTTTGAGTCACTCATACTCAGATATACAGCAAATCGTTTATATCAAGTACACACAGAAATGAGCATATGTTGGTTTTGTTGAATATATGAGACAGCAATTGATTTGAAGCTATAAAAATTAAACGTGTTCTAAGTGGCATAAAAAACTCAATATAAAAGTGTTTTGAAAGCGCTTTGAATTGTGCTTGACATGGTAACAATTCGAAATGTCTTAGTTATGTTATCAATATAAAATGATCTGTGATAACAGATGCTGTAAAAGTTTTAAAGTATCATCAGGCAAAAAAAGATTGCCTTTTTTTGATTATAGAAAGAATGACAGACAAGTTAAGACATAATCTGAATCTTTGCATACAAGGAGTTTACCAGGTCCTAACACATGTAGCTGAAAAGAATTTATCACTTTTTAAATTTTTTTAAGTATGACAAGTTTTAATTGGTACTTACTGTAGTGGGCATTTTTCTACAGATTTGAAGATTCAACATGTTTAAAGTAAAAAAAAAAATACATGGCAAGAAATTCATTCAAAGACATTTTAAAACTGAATGCCAAACATGTTTTAATACGATATAAACTATATATTTATTCAATATGAATAAACTTGTGGTAACAGTTAAGAGTATATTTTCACAGTTAAAATTCAATTTCATTCTCTTCCCAAGTTATTCCTTAATTCTGGTAACAATTTTAAAACCATATCAAGGCATCATTGAAGTCTAGTGTTACTAATTTTCTTTTCTATGCAATAGCAGTTGAAACTCATAAGGTAACATCAAAGAATTATTTGGATGGCAAAGCATAGTCTGTACTACTCAGGATGTGTAACCAAGCCTCTGATTATATTCAGAAATAGGCTGAAAAAATTCACTCCACACCTGATTAATGAAAAGTCATAAGGACTACTGAAATGTGTTGATAGGTAAAATAAACTTAGCTTGCATTCCTTTCTGTGAAATTGTGATAATATAAAAATTCTGTAGGATGAGATGACCAAAAGGTGTGTGGTTAAATCCTGAGTCATTGGAAAAGAGAAGCAGCAGCCATGAAGACCGCAGGAACAATAAAAATAGATTCTAACCTGTTTACTGAAATATATAAAAATGTAAAATTTTATTCTGAATTTCAATACTAAGTACTGAGAAACACTATTCTCTATCAACCATATTTTCCTCTCAAGGACAGACTTTCATCAAAGATTTCAAAAGTTCCCGGCTTCAGAAAGGCACTTTCTGAGCTTCTGCTATCCCCTTGTAGATTTTATGCTCAAGGAAAATGATATCTCAAGTTCCTTTAAGTTAAAAAAAAATCTATGATACTAAGTGAAAAAGAAAAATGAAATGGCAGTTGGCCATGCCTTAATGATTTACCTTGGCATCTGGTCAAATGACCTGGGCAAATGTTCTTTTGAAAAATGTCATAGAATTTTTATTAATGATGAATATTTAAGATCTCAAACCATTCTCATCTTAAAAAAGACTACTTTAGCAATCTAGGTTCTGTCAAAACTCAGTTTTGAATGACTTGACCCTCCTGGTAATTGAACTAGTTCTGCATGTAAATGCACTCTAAATCACCTTTCCCTCAAGCTTCCAAATTCTTTTGTTGAATGTGAGCAAAATACACACCAAGCATTAAAGAGACATACAAGCATTTGTTTTTCCAGGAAACTGGCATTTGTTATTCGGTTGCTGTCTGCTGTGCTGAATTATGGGAGCTTAAACTTTGCAAACTTAGTTTCATAGGTAGCATAACTTTTAGGAATCATTTCAATGCAACTTAATTCCAAGTGGGAAACACAGCAGGAAGATATAAAATTATGGCAATTAGGAATGCAAAAATCTCAACAGTGTTGTCCTTGAGTAAATAAGCAAAAAAACTGAATGATGATAAAAATATTAACATCATTGTTAGTATTTTAATTGTGCTGATGGTCTGCATGTACTATATGATTAATTTCATCAGTGGCTTTTGTGTGTAACTTTAAGTGGGATGTGGACATACTAGTGTTGTGGAAAATAGGGTACCAAACTTTTCAGATGGCAAAAGGCATAGAAAGAGTTTTACTTGGCTTGCCTGGGTCAGAGAAACCTGCACTTCATACTTTCTGAGCATGAGAGTTAGTGTTTCAAAGATTTTTATAGAGTATGTGGTGGAAGAAAATGAGCTCAAACAAAGACAGGCAAAAATGACAGATTTATAACTTTAGGCATCCTGTCGACATCAGTTGGGCAGGGTATTTAACAAAGGTGAGGGAAGTGGGGATAGGTGACACAAGTTAGGAGGTGAGGTTCCAGTTTGGGAGGGGGAGGAAGAGTTTAGAAAACTATGAAACACCTGTGTTAGTTATGGATATATAGCCCACGTGGGAGGAGGGAGTTAGGAATAGGCTAGTTAGGGGCAGAAAATACTGTGGTCAGCCAAGACAAAGAATCACCTTTTTCTTTCTTTTCTTTTTTTAAATTTATTGTTTTGTATTTTAGGGAACGGTCTACAGGGTATTCAGGGTCTCACTACTAGATCAAACTTTAATGATCCTCTTGTTTACAGCTTCCCAACAGCTGGGATTACAGGAGTGTGACCACCATGCCCAGTCTCAATTGCCGCCTCAGTACACCCCAGGGCGGGGCTGGCACAGCAGGCCCGGGGATCAAATACCTGGTCCCTGAGCCTGCTTACAGGTGCTTTAATCTGCTGGGCTATTTGTCTGACCCAAAAATCACCTTTTAAACAGACCAATTTCTTCTTCACTAGCATAAAGTTAGTAAATGATAGAGTCATGAATGAGTACAGTGACTTTCACAGTGAACTTTTTAAAATTACTAGAGAACAAATTCTGGAATGAGAAAGAGCTAGATTTAAATCCCTGTACTACTGAGGCAGGAAAATAGGGTGTGGAAGTATGCCTGGAAAAGGAGGTGCAACCTGTTAATTACAAAATCTCATGATATACACACAGTTCCCAAAGTCCTGCACATTACTTCCTTAAGAATTCAAGCAGGTTTTCTATAGTACTGCACAGACCTGCTGTCAGCAGATAAGTGGAAAATGCAGTAAGAACAATCTACATTGAGCTTTCTGCTGCTAAGTCTACTCTCAGTACCTAGCTCTTGTCCTGTAGCATGTTGTCACCTCATTGAAGAGGAAATTTTTGATGGTGAGTTCCCAAGGTTAAAGAACACACCTATGCAAGACATCAGCAACAACAGCAGGCAGCATGGAGCAGAGCGGAGCAAAGAGTGCACGAGCACAAGATCAAGAGCCACTTGCATCTTTATTGTATGATTCTTATACAGGTTGTTATTTCATATTTACATTCCTGCACAGTGCCACAACAAAGGCTTGCATGTCTACCTGTGCTAAGTCATAGTTATACAACTGTATCACACTGTGCACCTGTGCTAGAAAAGCAGGGTCACATCCTCAGGTGTCCTTGAATGTCCCTTAGCTTCAAAACAGTCTGAGTCATTCCCCAAAGATGTTTTTGCTTGTGTTAAACTTGTTCTGCAGGACCTGCTTTCTTTTCTGTCCTTAAATATAAAATATTGCTGCCTTTTCCCACTTGCTCAGAGAAAAAAAGAAAAAACTAAGTAGGAGCCATGTTGTTATGGTTTGTTTCTAGGTGTGCCCCCAAAGCCCATGTAGTCAATGGAGTGGCTTCTATAGTTTGTGCCTCATTCATGATCCAATATGGGGATTATGAATGTGAGTTCTACACTTACTCTGGGGCAGATAATCTGCCAACAAATGTAGGAGGGGGAAAGAGGCTCTCTCGCTGCAGCAGCTGCTGATTCTCCCTTTGCTCTTTGCTGTTTTCTGCTGTCGTGAAGCCATGAATGGCTGCCCTCTGCCGTGTGCCACTCTGCCTGGAGCCAGTCAAGTACGGACGGAAACCTCCAGTGACTGTGAGCTAAATAAACCTTTCCTTCCTTCATTTTGTGTATCAGGTATTTTGTCCCAGCAACAAGAGAAAACTAACCAAGATGTAACTCAAAAAAGGAACTCCAGCTCCCCAAACTTTGCAATGTTATCACTCACAAGCAATGAAGTTAGTTAGTTACAACTTAGGTTATCTTATTGTGTCAGTTTAGTTATGCATAAGATAAGAACAGTAATACCGTCTACCCAAACTGTTTCATGACGTAAATGTAAAGAAACATATGAACCTTGCGAAGACTGATTAAGGCATATATGGCACTATTATTGTTATTCTGTCATTATTTGTTTACTATGTATTATTTTACTGTCATTTGGGAACTGTTTCAATTATAATTGTCATATCTTATGTATATCACAGGTAAATAATAACCAGACATGTCTTATAGATTACAATAGCTTCAGAAGTCAAGATTTCTACTATGTCAGATATTAGAAGATTCATTACTCAGTAATATGATATTTAGGAACAATATCATTTAAAATACAAGGGCTAGCCAAATAGGTCAGCGGATTAAAGTGCTAGGGTCAGGGGATTTGATCCCCAGGTCTGCAGCAGTGGCCCCATTCCTGAGGCATGCTGGGACAGCAATGGAGACTGGGCGTGGTGGTGCACACCTGTAATCCCAGCTCTTGGGAGGCTGTAAACAGGAGGATCACTATGAGTCCAATCTAGTAGTGAGATCCTGAACACCCTGTAGACCCTTCCCTAAAATACAAAATAAATAAATAAATATAAAAATAAATAAAATACAGATAGTATAATTTGGGTATAGGACCACTCCTTTTCCACTGACTGAACATGGCCAACTGCAGGATCAACCTCCTATGACTTCTGTCCTACGAAAGGAAAAAATAAGGATATCAAAGACCCCCTGGAAATTCCTAATGTTTCAGGGCACAGGACCTACAATGACCTTGGCTCACCCAGAACTTGTTCTCCCTATGGACTGCAGGCCATGTATCCAACTATAGCTAAGTCAATTATAGGAAAGGACACCAACGTAGACACAATGGAGATGACACAGCACTCTATCAATCCATTGTCAATCATTATCTGAAATCCCCAAAAGAAGATATCCTACATGAGTCACACATTTTCAGATCCTTAAGCACAATTTATTTCCTGTCCAATGCATTTTTCTTTCCACCAGTGCCATATTTCCTTCTCTGCTGGCACAAACCTATTCGCTCTGAGTGAACTGTCTGTTACCAATGTCATCAAATTCACATGCTTTTTCTATACCATTGTGTACAACACCCATATCTCTTTTCATCACCCACAAGAATTTGGAAACTTGTCCTGGGAACACCATAACTCATAGTAACAAATATATCTATCGTTATATTAAAAGAGGATTAGTGTAAATGATAATACTATAAAAGATTGAAAATTTAAAACAGAGAAAGTATCAGTGTATAAAACTGGCATGTACTGCATAAAAGGAACACTGAAATAATAAATGGAAAGAAAACTAGCTGGTGTTTGAAATGTATAGGATTGTCTATTAGCCTCTAAAATATACAGTTGTATAATGAACATGCACCTACTCCCTAAAATCAATGTACTACAAACATGTGCTGTTCGAGGAAAAACATTAAAATACTCCTACCCCTCACTTTTTACTGACTCCATAAAGCAAGCATAAGATCTGTCAATGTGTTCCAAGTCCACCCATCTCCGTAGCCACCACCTTGAACTTACTCCAGAACATTGTCACCTCTCACTTTTGCTCAGACAATTACCTTCCAACTGGTCTACCTCACCCTTCATCTAAATTTTTCTCCATGTACCTGAATGGTTTTTGGAAAAGCAAATTGGATCTTGTATCCCTGCAGAATTCTTGCATTTCCTCACTCTTATACCCTTCAGTGGCCTCTTCCTAAAGCACGATAGATGTGTGACCACACTCGGCCCCTCTCTCCGGCATATTCACTGTGTTCTTTCTCTTTAGCCAAGTAACTCTTTCAGTCAGTTCCTCACACTGGACATCTCTCCACACACAAGGGTGTTGGCACAGAATTATGTTCTGGACTGCTTCCTCTTCACTTGTTCACTTGGTTAACTCTGACTCGGCCTTCAAGTCTCAACTGAAGTCAGTCACTTAAGAAGGTCCTTCTATGACTTCAGTGATGTGCAAGATTAGTGTCACAGGTCTGAAATCAATAAGTGTGTATACTTCACCGTGATCATAACAGTTTCAACTTCATATTTGTTGGTAGTTATTGGTGTTTATTTGATGCTTGTCTATCTCTCTTCTAGATGTGACTAATAAAGTATGTTAGTCTTTACTAGGTAACCTGTTTTGTTTACACACATATATAATTTATATATACATAATTTATATATAAATGTTAGTAACAGCCTGACGAATAAGCCCTGCTATTAATAGTATCACTCTATAAAAGAAAAATAATGTAAGATATGGAAAAGATTAAATATATTATTCAAGGTCACAAAGTAGCAGATGCAGGATTCAAACCCAGGCATTACATTCAGAGAACATTCCCTTAATCACTTCATTTGTTACCCTTTAGGAGCAGAAAAGGATTGATGTTATTGCTATTACATCTTCAAGAATGAGCACAGTAGTAGAATATAAATTGTAAAAAATCATTAAAAGATATTTTGGCATTATCTATCAAAATGTAAAATGTACTTATATTTTGAACCAGCAATTCAGCTTTTCAGGGTTAACTTGAAGCTCTAATGGTACATGTGTTTGAATTTAAATAGAAGGACATATATTGCTTTTCTGTGTGTGGTGTAAATAAGTTAAGAACTATAGCAAAATCAGTATGGGGCAGGAAAAATGTATCTTTAGGCCTATGTGTGAATATCCTACGGTAATATAAAAATTAAAAATGTAATGCTGATGTGAAACAATACTAGACAGGTTTAAATTTAAAAACATATTCAGATAAGAAAAAAAGAAAAGACAAAATAGTATGGAACATTCATTACCATTTTTTTTTCTTCTGGAACTGGGAATTGAACTCAGGCCCTTGTACTTGCCAATGAAGAGCTTATTCTAGTGAGCCATCTCCCCAGCCCCTAACTACAATTTTTAAAAAAAGTATTATTAATGTATGTTTGCCTTTAGAAAAAGTAGATTTTAGATACACAATTACTACAGTGATATTCTTCAAGCCCATTCTACTATATTATTTTCTTCTTCCAATAACATGTATGATTTTATATATTTTCTAAATGTATGTTTAACTATGGGTGAAGAAATGTAGTTCAAAGACAATGTTTTAAAAAAGTGTAACCCAAAGAAAAAAATCTCTATTGAGGATTGTAAATTATCTTTTCACATGCACATACACTGTTTAACTAGAATTGAAGAATATAATTTAAAACTTCCTTCTTTAATTAATATACAAAAATATGAAAATGTTATAATTTAATGGGGTGCTGTGTGAAGGTTCCACATTGTATACCTTGTGTGATGAATAAATCAGATAACACATATCTATCTCTTAAAATCTAGCATTTGCTTATGCAGAAAATATTAAGATTCCTTTTGTATAGCATTTTATAATATATGGTACATAATTATTATCCATAGACACTCTACTCTGCAATAGTACACACCAGAGCATTATACTCCTATGTAGGGCGATCTGTTTGCCTAATTAGGAGGAAGGGACATACAAGTCACCAATATGTGTTTAGGGAAGCAATTGAGGGCAGTCACTTTCATAAATTAGAGGACTCATAATTCACTGTAGGAAAGATGGTTGCTCTTTTAGCAAAGCACATGGAAAAGCATCCAAGAAATTTCCATCTTTAACTTTATACTTATGGGAGGGCTGGCCAAATAGCTCAGAAGAATAAAGTGCCTGCAAGCAGGCACAGGGGCTGTGGGTTCAATCCCCAGGCCTGCTGTGCTGGCCCCACCTCCAGGGACACACTGAGAGGATAATTAAGACTGGATGTGGTGGCACACACCTGTAATCCCAGCACTTAGGAGGCTGTAAACAGGAGAACCACTATGAGTTCAATCTAGTAATGAGACCCTAAACACCCTGTAGACCATTCCCTAAAATACAGAAAAGAAAAAAAGTTTATACTAAAGGTATCTAAGGATCTCAAATGTGCCCATTGATTAGAGTCACCAGACTAACATACAGAAGGCTGTACAAGGGATAGTAGTCAGAATGGTGACAGTCAGCATTTAACTTTTATTGGTCTTGTTTTCTATAATGTGCAACAAATCTTTAGAAAGGGCAAAGCACCAAAACCAATCTATAGATGATTTGAAGTAGTGAAAGTAACATTAAGTGGTGATCTAGACTGGTTATCACCTATCAACTTCAGGACCAGCAAAGATGAACAGGAGCATCAAGCTGCAGATTACAAAAGTAGAGAGTAGATTAACAGTAGACTAAGTTAAGAGAAATGTAACTTCTTTTTATTCCCATACACTAAATTTCTTTCAATATATTGAATGACTTCAAAAACTTTTGCAGTGAAAAAATAGGCCATTAATACATTTTAAAAAATACTCAAAAGAAGACATGTCTTGTAAGAATGAAAAAAAATTAAGACTGATGCTTTTGAAAACTTGGATTTACTATATTATGGAAAATGTACATAAATATTAATAAAAGGTAACTAAATTATATTTAAATTATATTATGTACGGATCAGTACTTACTGGAGAGTTAATGTAAGATGGACAAATATACAAGAATTTTTAAGATTAGTTTATAGGAAATGGTGACTCTCAATGTGCTAATTTTTATCCTAGCAAAAGAAGCTCTAATTTAGCCTTTAATCCACATTAGAGATAAGAGATACTAAGGCAAGTCAACTCTATATGATCCTGCCTGAGATACTTTGCTCCTTCAATCTCCCCACCTTGTTAAGATGTTGTAAACGTGAAAAAGATCAGAGAAAAAAAAAGAACTAATCACATGGAAGAAGTCCAGACATTTTACGTCAACAACCCTGGCCTTCCTCCATTGTGGTTCCCATGTAAACCACAAAGGTATTTAAACAAAGATGAAGTAAAAAATGAGGCCAGATGTGTTTCTGGTCTGTAAGGATAGGGGAAGCATGTCCAGATGTGGGCAGGATGTTTAAGATCTGTAACCCAGAAAGGGTTCAACACCGGCTTTATTACTAAACTGTTTTCTTCAAATTTGTGGTCCGATGTGGAAATAATCTGATCATTTCAAGCTTACCATGGCTACCTAAACTCAGGTCTGAACAGGTTCAAAGGGGCTCTCTGCAAACTGCCAGTCTGAAGGTTCCATTTGAAGGCCGGGAGCTCACAGTAGTGTCTGTGTGAATCCACATTAGCAGGCTGAAAGGACTTCTATAGGAGGCTAAAGAGTTTATTCTGGAAGCCAGGAAAGGTCTTCTTAAGGAACAGAAGTGAGACTTTCTTCTTTATTTCCTTTTTATTCCATTCAGGCAACAAACCTACCCAGTGTGGGTCTTCTGATTTCATTGAATCCTCTCAGCCACACTGAGAATTAGGCTGCCCCAATTTAGTTGGACACTGCTTATTCAAGTTGACCTAATCAATTAACTATCACTTATATGTTCTAAATGCCAAAGTTCACCTGCTAACCTCTAAATCTGGCATAAATTAGCGTAAATTTGTTAACCTAAATCCAATGAATTTAGGCTTTCCTTCTTACTGAAATTATGTGATGCACCACCCTGCCCAGTCTGGATCACTGACTCAGGGCACCCCTGGGGCGGGGCCGACACGGCACAGGAATTGAACCCTGGCCACTGCTCTGCCTAAGCAGGCATTTTAGCTCGCTAGGCTTTCTGGCCGGCCTCACCTCAGTCTTTATGGTGCATGCACAACTTTTCTTCACAGCATTCCTCTTTTCTCCTAAGCTCTATTGTTTTTTTTTCCTCCAAACTTAAGATCTAACTGAAACCATCACTAGCTCTATCAGAACTTCTTCTGTTCTTGTGAAATCTCTACAATCAAAATATTTTTAACTTTTTATTTTTATTTTTTTAATTAAATTTAATTTTTTCCCATAATTTTAGTGAAACAAATAGCAATGAGACAGTTTCAAATCAAATTGGTAGGACAGTTTCAATAATTAACACATCGCATACATTCTTCCTAGTGGTGAATTACTGTACAAGATGCAGACATGACATCCTATCTACAAACACTATTAGAACAAATCCCTCTGTTCATTAGGAGAATGTAACTATATATCTATTCCAACCATTTTGGATACACAGACACAAAATGGACATTCATCTGTATCCCCTTTTTTTGTTTAGTTCCATTTTTTGAATATTATAGGTATGTTAACTCAGCAAAATATCCTAAAAGAGTCCAGTAGTCCATAATAGTATTGGATCTTCCACTTCACTGGCAATGTCAGAGATTGTTGACCTGAGACCCCTACAGCTCAACGTAACAGCATGGCTTTACTTCTTATATTTCATTTTTATTCTTTTGTGCTGTCTCTCGGGTAGATGATTGTTCTAAAAGAAGGGGGTGGTGAATGAAGGCAGGAGACAGGAAAAGAAATGTTGTGGGTCTGTCCTGCTTAAAGGTTGTATATGGTTAGATTTTTCGGATTTCTGTGTAAACACAAGAATTATATAGTTCTTTATGCCTATTTTTAAAATATATTCTAATTTTTAAATGTCTTTTCATTATATTCTGTAGGGACTTAAAGTTCAACATATCAATACTTGATGAGAAGTACCTCTTCCATGTTATGCCTAAGACGTTTGATATTCAGACAGATAGTGAGTTTATCTTAACAGCCTAGGTTGTATGGTAATAACAATAAACTTCTCTTCTGGAGGGTTAACAACCTAAGTTTGCAGATGAAAATTAGAGAAAAAGGAGGGTCACAAGGAAAGCCAACATTTTCACCCTAGGCTTCTAAGGTCAATTAAGACTCAGGACATATGAGAACTTGTACTGTAGCATCATGTAACTCGGTAGTGTCCCAAATTTTCTGATCAAGGAGATTATGGGGCCAAAGGGGAAAGTGATCAATGATGTAGTGTGCCTAAGGAGAATCACATGGAGAGAAAACATTCTTTCATGCTTTCACAGAGAGCACATTGGCCAAACAATGGCCGTGGCTCATCCACATGGGTGACACTGACAAAGGATCTACAATCTGAGGTATAGGATCTCAGGATAAATCTTGAGGGAATTTCACTGACCTTATCAGACCCAAAAGCTACAACTCTTGTTGCATAGGTCTTGCTTTATCTTGGTCTTAACCATCCAATATTTCTATTTTATAATGTTGAATATGTAGGCCTTTCTCTTCCTTCCTGCCCTATGTATCACATGAGTGTGTCAACATTGCCTTCAATCAAACCCCTTCCTTCCTCTGAGCATGTCATCGGTACCGATGAGTGTTTATCGTTTTGTGCCAAAATCTTATATATTTGACAATAGACTTGCTATTTTTATTTCCAAATTGTGTTCCAGAAAGAAAATTCATAAAATTTTGTATGTGATTTATTTAATTTGAAGAAAACTTGGAAGTTAAATCTATGCAAAAATTATGGAAAACCCACTACTATTATGGATTACTGGACTATATTGGAATATTTTTCTTAATTCAAGCACCTACAATATTTAAATGACAATGGAATAACATTCTCTGACAAAACTAAACAAAAAGAGGGATATAAATGAATGTCCATCTTGTATCTGTATGTTCAAAATAGTTAGGATAGATATACAGCTACATTTTCTTAATTCAATGAATAATGATATTTGTTCTAGGAGTGTTTGTGGACATGATATCATATCTGCATCTTGTTCATTGAACAAAAACTAAGACAACAATGTGCAATGTACTGATTATTCAAAATGTGCTAGTAGTTGTTTTTGAAACTATTTCATTGCTATTGTTTCCCAATAGCAATAAAATTATTTTAAAAAAACATGTGAAATGTTTTGAGATATATTACAAGAAATTTTTCTTATTTTTGACAGATTTTATTTGCGTTTAAACAATGTCCCTAACATCTTATTCTTTCAACAGTTACTAAAGCAATGCATCTATTGATTTCCATATCATTCTTCTCATTCAAATATATATATTTCTGCAAGTCTTAGCCAATTTATAACCCATTTATTTGGGTTTTGTTGCTCTATCACAGTTTCTTACACATCTGACCCAAAATCAGATATATGATATGGTATTCTCTGACATTCTTTATGTTACATTTGAAACCTGTAATTGCTTAACAGCAAAGTTTTTAAGTTTGATGCTGTCCCATGAGATTATTTTTGGTTTTGCTCCTGGTATTTTGGTGTCATATTCAAGAAATATTTGTGAAATCCACTGAAATTTGTTGCCTGATTTTTCTTATCGGTTACATAGTTTCAAGTCTTATGATTTGATATGTAAAAGTATTTTGACTTAACTTCTGTACGTAATTTAAAGCAACTGTTGAATATTTTTGTGTGTTTTCTCAAGGTATGAGGTAGGATTAAAAAAGTGCAGTGAATGAGGGTCGTGAGTGCCTAACAACACAAAGGCAAGGATCCGCAGCATGAGAAGGGCTGTTAGGCCTTTGTACCAATGTGCAACAAATGTTAATTTGTTGAATGCAGTGAGTGTGTTGTAAGTTGTGGTTGCAACAAGATATGTTTTAATAGAGACAAGATGGTGGAAAAAAATTCCAAGGTTGAGGCAGGTAAGCTGAGGATGAGTTTTAAAGGAATGACAATCTACTTTCCAGTCCTAGATTGTGGGTTTTTTATTGGTGGGTCAAAATACTGAAAGCCAATGAGCTAAAGGTTTATTTTGGTTCACAGTTTAAAGAACTTTTACTCTGTACTTGACTGGCTCCATGGCAGGGATGCTTGCCAAAGTGGCATGACACAGGAAAATAAGCTCATGGTACAGCAGATAGGAAGTATCCAGACTTCTTTCTCTCCCTTGTTATTCCATCCAGATTACAAGCCTATTGGTTGATCCATGTTTGCAGTGGGTCTTCACTCTTCAGTCCTTCATTCATACACAGAACAATGCTAAATCAATCAATAGACTGATTCAGTATCACACACTTATGAACCAGTTACTCTGTAAAGCCCCACAAGGTTTTGGGGGGAAGATTACAATATAAGCTATAACACTCCCATTCAGTTTACACTAGGGTTCATACCACTGTGAGAATTTACTGCTGATGTTGATTTGACAAGAGCTGCAACTCAGGCTGTACTGTGAGCTCTTCTGCTGCTTGGCAGACCAGTCCCTTATAGGCATAACTAGTATGATCCATGATTTGTGGTTCAGGAATCTTTGTATTAGGATAAATAATATTGGAATTATGCAATTGAGCTGATTAAGATTCTACTAAGTAAAAATAGAACAGAGCATCCTCACTCATCTTATTTACCTGAGCTGGCAACTTGTAACTTCTGCTTCTTTCTCACAGTAAAAATGATCATGAACAGTGAATATTTTGAATAATTCAGAACACGGAGGCAGCTATGATAGTACAGTCTAAGACATTCAAGGAAGAAGTCTTCCAGAAATGCTTCAGAAAAAGGCAAAGATATGGGATAAATGTATTTGAAAGGAGGGGAGTATTCTGAAAAGGATTGATGGCAACACATGTTTCATTATTATATTTTAATTAAGTACTCTTGTGCATTGTAATCTTGTACTTACTGAAAAGATTACACTTTCTGCATGGTGTATTTCAGAGATCTCTCTTCATACTGTTTATATCACCTGACTTGAATAAAATCAGAAGAAAATGTATATAAAATCTTTCAAAGGCATGCATATGCCAACCTATCCTCTCACAACTTCAAACACACTAAGAAACACTTTCTAAGTGTTTTCTGTTCTATAACTTCTTGGTGTGCCAAAAGTAAATTTTATTTTGTTTACTTTTTCCCAAAACTAATTTTAAACAGGAATGCATTTCAGATTTAGATAATATCTGAATTGGGAACTTATAATGACTTCTGAATTAGTATGAAAACCCACATATATTCAGGTAAGAATTCTTATACTCTTCATCATGCTATCACAGGTGAAAAGAAACTCATAAAGACTAAGGTAAATTGTTCTGAAGTAGTATTTTTGGGAAGTCATTACTCAGAAAAAAATATTCTAGGTCATCAAACTAATTTTAAATGTACTTGGCACATATTCACCCAGGCAGTCACTGCTTGTCTGCCAGATAATTGGTGTTTTCATTGCCTCTTTTAAGAAATATTTAAATTAAATGTCCTTAAATTTTGAATATTAATTAGTAATTCAGGCTTTCTATAAATAGAGGATCTTTTTTTTTGTCTCTGTTAAAAGACTAGACTAATGATTGTAACATTACATTTCTTATAACTCAGAAATTTTATGTTCCAGGATAAGAAAAACTTATACTTATAAAAACTTAGGAATTTGTGTATAGGATTATTCATTTGTCATTAAAGTAGAGTATCTAAATCACTGGTAAGTAAGGATACTCTACCAATTTAGGGACAGGGGGTAAATGATAATGCCAAAACAGGATAAAAGTATTACAGATTTATACCATCTATAATTAACCACTGTGTTGAATTTTCATGAAAAAGAGACATTGTACCACTGGTGTCTTAAGCTTACACCCTTTTTGGTGTATCATAAATTGGAAATTATAGTAGTCTGAATACTTACTGGAAACTAGGAAATATGAAAACCTGCAGGTGGAAACTTTAAATATTGCATATTTCATTGGATGGTTGTTTCCCTATGTTGCAAATATCAATTATTAAATACTACCAACATTATTTAAGTAGTTGCTTTTAATCATAATATTTCACATGTATATTTATACCATCATAATGAAAGCTCCCAATGTGTTTTACAGACTATACACAGCTTTATTAATAAAATGTGGCTATCTCTTTTTACAGGACATTTTTATTTGAGATAATTGTACTATGCAACAGACATAGATTACGCTAATAGACAAGAGAGAGAACATGAATAAATAAAATCCATGGGTAATCCTCAAACCTAATTTCACCAACCATTTTAAATTTTCTTCTTCTACCAAATCTTTGTAAGGGCTGCTAATAAGTAATAAAATTGACCAATTGGCATTTCATTTTCACTTCCTTCTGTTGCTTACCTACTGATGGAAATGCAAATGAGCATGGGAATAGACATTGGGCAGGTAGTCCAGGGAAAAAGGAAGAAAAAGAGGAACATAGGTAATCTATCACCCAGATAATCAGCTCATGAATAACAGAGAGTTGACTGAAATGATAACACTTAAGTAAGTACTGTAATAAACTCAGTAATCAGCATCCTCAGCAGCTTGGTGGCAGGTAAGAGAACTACCACCTTTCCAACCTCAGGCAAGTCTATGATTCTTCTAGGAACTACTGCAAACAGGATATCGGATTTCAAGATAAAAAACACAGGGTCCTTGAACAAGACTGTTTAGCTCATCATGAAGATTTTTGTAAAAAACAAAAAAAATGATTAGAACTACAACTTTTATAAAGGATCTTTGGAAAGGAAAAATGTCATGAGATTTACATTTAAGTTCATAGTAATCAGTAACAAATTCTGTAAATTATAATTGTATCATAAATATAAATATTTTCTTAAAATAATTGCATTAATAAAATAATAAAAATATGTTGTACAGCATTTAAAATAGGAATACAAACAACTATATCAATAGAAAAGATGTCTGCATATGCTCCCATAAAGCCTATAAATTTATAAGGATACTTAATGAATTTATACCATTATGATGTCATTGCTGCTTATAAAATCCACCAATCACAAATTTCAAGAGTCACATTATGTGACCAAGTGGATCTTTTCACCTTGTCCAAATTATTTTTTCTCTTCATTGTGTGAAGTAACAGATAATTGCTTCTTTATGGACACAAGGAAGTATTGTGAGAAGATGGGTAGTTGGATACAACAGATACTTATAATACTTGTGCTTAAGTAAATAATGTATCACAATTATTTTTACCAGCACTTCTAACTAACGATTGTATCTTTGATTTTTTTCCCATGCATCATCACAGAATTCTAAAGACTATGCAAGTGAAGGCTATGAAGATAGCTCAGCAGTCTAAATGCCTACCTGGCAAGTGCAAAGGCCCAATTTCAAACCCCAGTATCCCAAGCCCGCCCTGCAACCCTTGGCATGACATGCCAGCCCAGAAACTGGGCATAGTGGTGCATGCCTACAATCTCAGCACTGGGGAGGCTTAGACAGGAGGAGTCTGAGCTGTGTATCAAGACCTTGTATCAAATACAGTAAAAAAAATTAGTGTCTTAACTTTGAGACCTATACTCGTAAGAAAGCCTAAGTAAATTGTCACTTTCCTGTTTTAGACTGTAGAAAATTGGAAAATCAGTTAGTGAACACATCTCTAGATAGGTTTTTTTATGTCACATATTTATAATTAGTATATTAAATCTCTGCATTTATCACTTTTATTTTTGTATTTTAATAAGAGTCTACAGGGTTTACTGGATCTCACTACATAGATTGGACTTGTATTGATCGCCTGTGTTCAGTCTCCCAAGAGCAGGGATGCATTTATCACTCCCAATGGTTCCTTCATATATACATATATTTTAGGGAAGGGTCTAGACTGTGTTCAGTGTCTCACTATTAGATCTGACTCGTAGTGATCCGCCTGTTTACAGCCTCCCAAGAGCTGGGATTACAGGCGTGTGCCACCGCTCCCAGTCTCAATTGCTGTCTCAGCCGCCCCGGCGTCAGGACCAGCACAGCAGACTCGAGGATCGAACCCCTGGCCCCTGCACCTGCTTGCAGGTGCTGTAATCTGTTGAGCTATTTGCCCAGCCCTTAATAGATTCCTATTCAGAAAAAGCAGTTCTAGGCATGCCCTTCATGAGCTTTCATCCATAGAATGATGACGTGATGTCAAATTCTCTAAGGCTTGACACTCAGTGATTAGGATGTTTTCATTCTGTGGACATACAGAATGTCTTCTGACATCTAAATGGATAAGTTCCCTCATTAATATATGTTTTTGTCATATTCAAATTTAGAGAGAACAACATTTAGCTTATAGTAGCATTTCAAAGAAATGGAGCCAGTAAGGAAATGTTGATATTGGCTCTTGTTTCTCATTCCGTACTTTTAAAATATTGAGGAAATATCATGAACAGTTTAGGTCAGTCTTTTTGCTATAATATTATCAGAACAAAGTGTGTGGAAGAACTCATCATGCACAGTGCATTGCAGCTGAGGTTTTATAAAATCATATAATGAAACTACCCACTGAGGATGAAGTAATTATTAGTTGTTTCTTCCAAAACTTAAATTATTTTTGTATTTTGCTGCCATTACACAGGTTGAGTTGTTTCTGTTGTTTTCTATTTGGATTTTTTTAATTACTTTTGATTAAAAGTAGAGAGAAACAAGATGAACTGAAACACTGAAATGAAATAATCCACGGCACTGTTGTGAATAGCTACTTTGTGGTGAACTTTTTGATAGAGCTAAATGGCATAAACATAGTACTCATAGGAAGGAGAATCCAAGACCATTTGAGTAGGCTATTTATTGCCAGTCAAGAAAATTTAAAGAGTGTGAGGAAAACTGGCACATTTTCGTAAAAAATTCTTCAGGAATTTAAAAGGAGTATTAGTCTTGCTTTATGAAGTAACTCTAAATGTTTACCCTGGATTAAGGAATATTTTGCTCAGATATAATAGCTCTATTCAAACTTCAACTTTTAATATTGAAAGTTTTCCATGTGCAATGGGATAGATCCAATTTGAATGGAATTTATAACCTGCATATGTTGTTCAGAAAATGGGTGATAAAATTTTTAGACTGAAGATACTTATATACATGTCAAGTTGTGAATTGGATTTACTTTCTTTGAAATTTTTGACTCATGAATTGTGAGCCATGTTTAGCTATTAAAATTCTTGGAGTCCCAGTTTCTCTGGTTTTACAACATGAAAATAATATTTCCCACCATGAAGAGTGTTTATGGGATTGTGATGAAGTACACAAATAACTTACAAAAGAATCTGTTACCTGTAGGGACTCAAAAATGGAAATTGCCCTTTTATTGCAGAATGGATTTAGTCACTAAATGATTAGTGTGTTGAGGCACTTTTAATACCATTGCCTAATTAAGATATTTTACATTGAATAGGAATTTATAAAACTTAAAATAATGTCACAGTAAAAAGCTTTCTAAGAATTTCTGTTTCGGTCCACAATTTCCTAGCAATTTGCATCCACATTTGTTAATCTAAAGCTATTTTCACTCTCTGAATCTTAAGTGCCAAAGTCTTATGTCAACACTGTTAGTTAGAGATTTAAAAAAAATACATTCTTTTCCTATTTAACTTATATGTGATCCATCTACTAAAATTTGTGCATCATTTTCTAAGGTATAAGTGAATTTCAGTATCTTATTGTGTTTATTTAGTGATAGCTAAATCTTATAAAGATATATAGCTATCTTATGAAATCTTATAAGTTTTTACTAGGTCTTATAAATTTTTATCAAATTATTCACAATATATAATTTATTAAAATATTAACAGTATTTATCTAATGATTTTTTAATTAATTTTATTGAGAAAAAAATCGCATTGAGGCAGTTTCCAAACAGGTTGATAGGAGAGTTACAACAATTAATACATTGCATATTATTGTCTTTGTAGTAGTCATTCATAACTCATGATGCAGATATGATATCCTGTCCAAACATTATTAGTATAAATCTTTCTTCTTATTGAATTAAGAGAAAGTGGCTATATATCTATCCTAATAATTTTGTATATACAGATACAAAATTGTCCATTTATATCTCCTTTTTATGTTTACTTTTGTCAGAGATGGGTATTCCATTGCCATCCAAATATTGTAAGTACATGAATTCAGCAAAATATTCCAATATAGTCCAGTAGTCCACAACACTAGTGGGTTATCCACAGGGCTGGTAATGTCCAATATCTACTGTTATTTATGGTCAAAATCTCATGTGACAATTCTATTTTAAACATAAAATATATTTAACACACCCTATGGAATTATTAAAAATAATTTGTCTTTTACTTGAAAGAATATGTTTTTCTTTATGGTTTTAATTATTTTTTTAACTATATCTTCTTCCTTTCAGAATGATTTCTGCCAAATTAAATACATGGATCAGTTTGTTATCACATTCCCTTATATTTGCAAATACTAAGAAACTTACTATGGAAATAAACATGTACATAAAACTTAATTACTGACAATATATTTTCTTTCTTTCTTTCTTTTTTTTTTTTTTGTTTTTGTTTTTGTTTTTTTTTTGTTTTGGAGGTACCAGGGATCAAACTTGGGACCTTGCACTTGCCAAGCAAGCACTTTTTCCACTGAGCTATCTCCCCAGCCCAACATTTTCACTTTTTATGTTTTTATTAAATTCTTATAGTAATTCTGAGTACTATGGAGAGTAGCTACATCATGCTACCATAACAATGTCTAAAGTATGTCCTTCTTTTTTTGTTCACTGTGTCTACTATTAAAGAATCAAAGCTTTTACTGTTTTATGGAACTTGCAAACTTAGGGTGACTAAAACTCCATCTTAATATCTACTTTTAAAATCTTCATGACAATAACAGTTAAAAAATACAATGATGTATTGGACACTGACATATAGTTTCTATTAAGAAGGGAAACATCATCTCAAATTTCATATTTAATTGGCCCATGGAAGTCACATGATTCTACCTATCGCCAAAGGATATAGGAAAATGAAATTTTAATAATTACAGGAAAAGGAACATGGTTAGAAATATTTTGTGTTTACTCTCATAGTATTTATACTCAGAAAAGTAATTATTTTTCTGTGTCAGAATTTATTTTATTTATTCAGGCATGCACTCAGTGAATCGTGTTAGGTTCCTTCACTAACAAACTCTCATTGAAAACTATGCAGCAGTTTGTTCTATTTATTTGGTTGTTTTAATCAGTTAAATGTGCTCCTACAAGCTAGGAAGGAAATCCAGTATTTTTGTGTTAAATTACCCTCTCGTATATCTATTGAAATGTCTTCAGTTCACTGGGATAGAGTTCCATTTAACTGCCTTTATTATCATTTTTCCAATACCTATTATAAAAAATCCAATATGAGTGACACTGGTTGTCCAATTATAATCATGGCATGGAGTAATAGTAAAAGTTTCTCATAAATGAGATGAACTATAAGTGGATAAAGATTTTTAGAAATAATTCTCTTTAATAAACAAATCAGAGTAAGTGAATACTCAGATAATTGATCTGGTCTTGTCATTAATGGACCCTTCCATTTCAGCTGCTGAGAACCACTTTTTTGAGTGTGGTCTGGAAATGGAAACCCTTGATCTATAACTGTCGTGACTGAAGCTGCAATACATGTGTGGGGATGTCAGTTTTCTTTTCTAAAGTTCTCAATATCTGGCCAAAGTTCTGGAAAAAAATAGTGTACCTATGAACATGTCTATTATTTTCTTTATTTAAGAAAATGTTCCCTTTTCTGAGTTCTTTATTTTTTCACACATAAGAGAGCTTTCCTTACAAAATATTATAATTTGATCTTAGTAAGTCATTTTCACATTGGCTTCCCTCACATGTGAACACTGCAGGTTCACTTTGGCCGATTTTTAATCACTTGTGAAAAATACGAAAAAAATGGCAGCTGTGTGAGCAGAGTCAGTTGGATATTTCTTTAATGTTGTGTGTTCTGAATCATTTTTTTTCTTTTTTCTTTCAAATGCCCTATGTAATGCTGACTTTAACACTTTCTGCCTACATTTTCGTTTGACTTTTTTTAGTTTACTGACTAGTATGACTAGTATCACGGACTATCAGTAATGATATAATCATGGAGACCCCCCACATTATACACAAATTTATCTGTGTTCATAAGTATACATGTTTTTGTTAATAAAAAGTGTGGGGGAAACCTAATAGAACAAAACATTTAATTCAAAATTGTTGGGCCTGCCAAGTAGCTCAGCAGATTAAAGCACCTGTTTAGGAAGATGCAGGGGCTGGGACTTCGATCCCTGGGCCTGCTGTGCTGGCACCACCCCCAGGGTGCACTGAGATGGTGATTGAGACTGGGAGTGGTGGCGCTAGCCTGTAATCCCAGCACTTGGGAGGCCGCAAAAAGGAGGATCACTACAAGTCTGATCTACATAGGGAGATGCTGTAGACCCTGTACTAAACACACACACACAGAAAAGAAAAAAAAAATCAAAAAACAAAATTGTTAGTTAACAGTAACAAAAAGGGTTGGAGAACTCATATTGTTAAACTGTAACAGAATAACTTCCAAAAAATTTGACTTAGAGAATGTGTAAAAAGCTGACAAACTAAATTAAGTAAGTTGGCAGAAGCCAAAGATGTTTGGACTGGTGAAAGCAGGAAACACAGGAAGGGAACATCAGAAACCACACAGCTTCACAATAGCTCTCCTGTCACTTAGAATCTGACCATCAAAAGTTCTCCTTCCACTGTAATATTATCCAACCCTTCATCAATTTCTGATTAACATTAGTTCGTAGGGCCAATGCTTGGCTCTATATGTGAGTTGAAAAGGATAGAAAATGGCTTATCACATCAGGAAAAATCTAAGAATATAGAAGCTTGCTACGCAAGATGAGCACCAGCAATTTCTAGTCCGAAGAACAATCAAAAACTGTTGATCTTTTGCAAGCTAGATATTACTCTAGCTTAGTGAAGAAGTGGGGGATGGACCAAATTTTCTTTAAATTAACAAAACAGATGTACATTACTTGTCAATAAATCTGAAACTATGACTTATGAAAGTTTTACCAAAAACATTAAGGAATACTTGTACTTATTTTCCGATTCTACTTTTTTATATTTTATTTGAAGATTATTAAAGAAAACAAAATAGTTTGGTAGTCACCATAAGGTTTTATTGTTATCTTTATTTATTTCGAGGAAAACAGTGTACAGTATACTTAGGCTTTTTACTCTTTAGCTTCTGGGATGGTGTCTTAATTGCCACGATAGACATCCAGTACTAGCTGAACCATCCAATTTGTTATCATTTGTATATTGAATGTCCCTCATACATCATGTGCTAAAAGAAATGTTCCCTAGCCTGTTGTCACACTGGGAGGTCACAGAACTTTAAGAGGTTGTGATTAAGGGAAAGAAATCGGGTCACTGCGAGCATGGTCTTGAAGGGTATATTAAGATTCTGCCTCTTTTTCTTGTTTTATGCTTCTCAGTGGCCATGAGGTGCACAGCTTTGCTTGGCCACATGGTTCACACCAGGATTCTCTGCTTTGAAAACAGCCAGAGTGAGATCCAGTCCTAGCCCAGGCCTGGTGAGAGTGTGGGAGAGGTTACTGCTACCCTGCACTGGCAGGAACTACTGGACCCATCCCAGGCACAGCGTGAGTGAAACTCTCCTTCATCCCCTTGGGAAACCCCCCACGATTCCATAGTACCTCCCCACTCCACCCACAAAGTAGGAATTTCTGTTGCATCCCAGGGACCCCCAGATCCAGTCCTAGACCAGAGCCAGTGAGTGTGTGGGAAAGTTGCCACTGCCCTCTATTCCACCTTGGCCCCTCCAGACTCAGATCAGGCCTGGAATACAGGCTTAGTATGAAACCTTGCAGCTGCTAATTCCTGCAGAGAGTGTAGGGGACAAAACCACCTAGCTAGTCAAGGAACAGATCATCTTGCCAGAAGGGCACAACAAGTTCACCCCCAAGGGGAGCAGCAGGAAGGAGTTGAGCACAGAAGCTAGATCCAAGCCAGGATAAATCTAAACTTTGTAGTTCTGCACCTGAACTTCAGTAGGTGTTAAGGTTATAACTGCACCAAAGCTCTACAACAAAGGTCAGAAGACAGTGCTACACAAAATGACAACTGGAAGGAGCAAAATGCAATCTCAGAATCCAAGCTCACCCATAACAAGTGCAGAGGACACTAACACAGAAAAAAGTGGGAATCACACAGCTGACATCAATGAATCAGTGGCTTCTCAAATACAGAAACAGCTGCAGAAAGGTATAGAGGAACTCAGATTGGAAATGAAAAAAGAAATCCTTGAATTTATAACATCCTCAGTAAAGAATCAAATGTAGAAACATATGGAGGAAATCCAGTGCACACCCAGAACAAGTGCAGAGGACATTAGCTCAGCTCAAATGTATAAATTACTAGTGTCGATAGTAAATAAGCAACACCAGAAAGTCATAGAGTAACTCAGAGCAGAATTTTCTGAAATAAGAAAAGAATTGTTGGAACTCATAGGATCTGAAATAAAGAATCATCTACAGAAACATAGGGAGGAAACTCAATCTGAAAAAAAAGCACTATAGTAAAAGATTTAATAACTGCTTCTAAAGACATTGATAAAAATAAAGGAGATTAGAAAAATGACAGATTCCTTGAATGAGCAATATAGGAAAGAAATAGATCACATGAAGCAGAGTCAAAGAGATATAGAGGAATTCAAAATCTCAATCACAAGCTTACAAAACCATTTAAGTGACAGTGAAGACAGAGGTTCAGATCTTGAAGATGGTAATGCACCTAGTGAAAAGGTAAGAAACGATCTCTTAAGAACAAATAGGATGTAGGAAAAAAAATAATCCATCACCTGCAAGAAGATTCAAAGATGAATAATGTGAGACTGATAGGCATCAATGAAAAAGAAGGAGTCAATACAAATGACATTAAAAAATATGGGCAGAAGTAATAGCAGAAAACTTCCCAAATAGTAGGAAACAATCTGACATTCAGGTAACAGAAGCATAAAGAACGCCAAGTAACCTCAACCCCATAAAAACACACCGAGATGTATAATAGTCAAGATACCAGAAATTCAGCACTAGAATAATATACTGAAAGCCGCTAGAGAAAAGAAGCAGATCACATTCAAGGGAAAACCTATTAGAATTGCAGCCGACTTCTCTTCACAAAACATGAAGGCAAGAAGAGCTTGGAGCAGAGTATTTCAAGTCGTCTATGAAAACAAATTCCAGCCCAGACTACTACACAATGCAAAACTCTCTTTCAAGTTTGAGAAGTGAAATACTTCCATGACAAAAAACAGCAAAAGAATTTCATGATGACAAAGCCAACCCTACACAGACTACTGAAAGATGTTCTAGAGAGGGACCCAAATGATCAGAACTCCACAAATGAGATCAGAAGCAACCAACAAAATAGGGTAAGCAATTAAACACAGGAGAAAAAAGAGTAAATGACAACAAGTAAATAACATGTCATTCATAAGTCAATACATGTCAATTCTAACCATCAGTGTAAATGGACTCAATTCACCAATTAAGAGAAATAGACTGGCACAGTGGATTAGGAAACAAAATCCAACAATATGCTGTATACAAGAAACACACTTATCTCCTAAAGACATCCATAGCCTGAAAGTCAAAAGATGGAACACAATATTACATGCCCCAGGACCTCAGAGAAAAAACAGGGGTTGCAATCGCATTCTCTGACAGTCTCAACTTCAAACCAACAATGATCAAGTGAAATAAAGAAGGTCACTATATACTGGTTAGGGGAAAAATTTAAGAGGAAGAGGTAACACTCATAAATATGTATGCACCAAACACAGGAGCACCCAACTATATAAGGCATATCTTAATGGACATTAAAAAATCTAATATCAAATACCACAATCTTAACAGGACAGCTTAACACCCTCTTATCCCAAAAAGATAGTTAAACCGGACAGAAAATTAACAAAGAGATAACAGAAATGAACAAGAGCTTAAACAAATGGAGTTGGTGGACATATACAGAGTGTTCTACCCAAACACAGCAAAATACATATTTTTCTGAGCTTCACAGGGTCATTTTCTAAAATAGACCACAAACTGGTTCATAGGTCATGCTTAAGTATATGTAAAAAAGCAGAAATTATGCCATGCACATTATCTGACCACAGTGCAATGAAACTGGAAATAAATGACAAAAGAAACCAGAAAAAAACCTTAAGTACATGGAAATTAAATGAAATCCTACTCAGCAACCAATGGGTCACAGATGAAATTAAACAAGAAATTCTACAATTCAATGAAAATTAAAGCACAACTTATTAGAATTTATGGGATATGATGAAAGCAGTTCTTAGATGGAAATTCATAGCTCTGAACTCACACATTAGGAAAACAGAATGGGAACAAATAAATACCCTAATGCTGCACATTCAACAACTATAAAAGGAAGAGCAAACCAAACCCAGAGCCCAAAGACAGGAAGAAATCATAGAGATTAGAGCAGAAATTAATTCAATTGAGACAAAAAAAAAACAATGCAAAGAATTAAAAAAACAAAAAGCTGCTTCTTTGAAACCTCATCAAAAAGAGAAAATAAAAAATTCAAATACAAGCAATAAGGAATGAAGAGAGTGTAATTACCATAGACCCAGTGGAAATTCAGAAAATTATCAGTATCCATTTTGAGAAACTTTACTCTCACAGAATAGAAGACACAGAAGGAATGCACAGATGTCTACAAAGATACACATTACCACAACTGAAACTACAAGATATAGCCACTCTCAATAGCCTAATAACAGCCAATGAAATATGAGATGTTATTAAAAATCTACTGACAGAGAAAGTCCTGGTCATGAAGGATTCACAGCTGAATTCTACAAGAAATTTACAGAAGATGTAGCCCCTGTATTCCTCAAACTCCTCAATGAAATTGGAAAGGAATCAATTCTCCCAAAAATCATTATGGAGGCAAGTATTATACTGATACCAAAACCAGGGAAAGACTCAACTAAGAAAGAGAACTACAGGCCTAACTCCCTCATGAATATAGATGCAAAAATCCTCAATAAAGTCCTAGCAAATAGAATACTGGAAATCATCAAGTAGATCATACAGCATGACCAGGTAGGATTCATCCCAGGGATGCAAGGATGGTTCAGTGTTCCAAAATATATAAATGTAATACACTATATCAGTAGAGCGAAAAGTAAAAACCACATGATCATCTCCATTGATGCAGAAAAGGATTTTGACAAAGTCCAACACTCATTCATGTTCAAAGTCCTACAGAAAATTGGAATAGATGGCCTCTAACCTCTACTTCAATCTGATAGAAGGCATTTATGAATACCCACTAGCTAACATAATCCTAAATGGGGAAAAACTGAAATCTTTTACTTTTAGATCTGGTACAAGACAAGCATGACCTCTATCACCACTCCTAATCAATATAGTTCTGGAATCATTAACTACAGTCATTAGACAAGAGAAAGAAATAAGAGCAATAAGAATAGGTAAAGAAGAAGTCAAATTATCATTATTTGCAGATGACGTGATACTTTACTTGGAAGACACAAAAAACTCCCCCAAGAAGCTACTAGAATTCATACAGAAATTCAGTAGCATAGCAGGTTATAAAGTCAATACCCAAAAGTCAATAGCATTCCTCTACACAGATAAAAAAACACACTGAGAGGGAAATTATAGAAACAATACCTTTTACAAAGGCACCAAGGAAAATGAAATACCTTGGAATTCATCTAATGATAGAAGTCAAAGATGTTTTTAAGGAAAATTATAGTACTCTCAAAAAAGTGATCATAGAGGATTTCAGAAAATGGAAAGATATTCTATGCTCCTGGATAGGAAGAACCAACTTTATGAAGATGGCCATACTCCCAAAATTGCTGTACAGGTTTAACACAATCCCTATCTGACTACCACCAACGTACCTCACAGACTTAGAGAAATCATTCCTAAAATTTTTCTGGAACCAGAAAAGACCTAGAATAGCAAAGGCAATCCTGGGAATAAAGACAAGGCAGGAAGCATTACAATTCCTGACCTGAAATTATACTACAAGGCTACTGTGATAAAGTCAGCATGGTATTGGCAACAAAATAGACCTGAGGATCAGTGGAATAGATTGGAAGACACTGAAGCCTCTATGAACACACTCAACCACCTTATCTTTGACAAAGGAGCAAACATACTTACTGGAAGAAAGATAACCTCTTTAACAAATGGTGCTGGAAAAACTGGCTCTCTACATGCCAAAAACGCAAACATGACCCAGGTCTATCACCATGCACTAAGCTAAAGTCAAAATGAATTAAACATCTACACAATAAAACAGAGACACTAAATCTCCTGGAAGACAAAGTAGTAGGAATGCTTGAAGACATAGGGGTAGGCAAAGAGTTCATGAACAAAAATCAAATCGCATGGGAAACAGTTGAATGAATTAACAAGTGGGACCTGCTCTAACTGAGAAGTTTTCTCATATCAAAAGAAATTACCAACAAAGTGAAAAGGCAACCCACAAATTTGGAAAAATTCAAGAGAAATAAGTACTCAAACAACGGTCTGCTCTCTAGAATTTATAAAGAACTAAAAAACACTAGAGCCCCAAAATTTAAACACTCTGTCCAGAAATGGGCACCTGAGATGAACACACACTTCTCAGAGGATGAAATTAAAGAAGCAAATAAATATATGAAAAAAATGTTCCACATCACTAGCCATCCACGAAATGCAAATTAAAACAACATTGAGATATCATCTCACCCCAGAAAGAATGACTATCATAAAGAAATCACCCAACAACAAATGTTGGAGAGGCTGTGGGGAAAAGGGAACACTTTTTCACTGCTGGTGGGAATATAGATTGGTGCAACCATTATGGAAATCAGTGTAGAGACTCCTTATGAAAGTTGGACTGGAAATCCCATTTAAACCAGCTATTCCTCTACTGGGAATTTTCTTGGAGTATCTGAAAATATCATATCATAAGGATATAAGTGTACCTATGTTTATAGCAGCACAATTTGTGATAGCCAAATCTTGGAAACAAGCTAGATTCCCATCACCTAAGGAATGGTTGAAAAAGATGTGGCATTTTTACACAATGGAGAATTACTCAGCTATAAAGAATGATAAACTCAATGTCTTTATGTTGAAGTGGATGCCACTTGAAGATATACTCATAAGTGAAATAAACCAGACACATATGTGTAAATATAGTATAGTTTCCCCAGTATAAGAACTCAAAAGAAGAAATACACATAGAATGCTATAATACAATTAAAAGTTAAGCAGGAACTAGAGGACCAACTAATTAAGAGAGGTAAAGGAGAAGAGCTAGGAAACATGACAGTGACAAGCCATACAGTTACATGTACAAGATGGCCAAGGCAGTGATCCTTATACTCTCCAGAAGATTTTTTAATCTAGCAGTTAATTGGAAAGATTCCCACCCTAACTATCTATATATACGGATATCTGTGAACTAAGCAACTGCACTGAAGATGGTAATCTGTAATAGTAGTTTCATGCTGGGAGTGCCGGTCATTCTGGTCTTCTGAATATAGGCTGCTTGTCCTGACATTCCAGTTGCTGCTGTGCTGTCTCTCATGTAGATGATTTCTCAAAAAGAAGAGGGTGGTGAATGAAGGCAAGAGGCAGGAAAAGGAATGTTGTGGAACTGTCCTGCTTTAAGGTTTTATATGGTCAGATTTTTGGATTTATGTGTAAACAGGAGAATTATATAATTCTTTATGCCTATTTTTAAAATGTATTCTAATTTTTAAATGTTTTTTCATCATATTCTGTAGGGACTTAAATTTCAACATATCAATACTTGATGAAAAATTCCTGTTCCACTTTATGCCTAAGATGTTTTATATTCAGACAGATATTGAGGTTAAGCTTACCAGCCTAAGTTGTATTGTAATAACAATAAGCTTGTCTTCTGCAGGGTTAACAACCTAATTTTGCATACCAAAATTAGAGAAAGTGGAGAACTGCAAGGAAAGCCAACATTTTGGCCCTAGCCTTCCAAAGTCAATTAAGACTCAGGACTTATGAGAATTTGTACTATAACGTCATGCAACTCAGTAGTGTCAAAAATTTTCTGATCTTGGAGAGTATGGGGCCAAAGAGGAAAGTGATTGATGATGTAGAATGTGCCTACGGAGAGTCACATTCTCTCAGGCTTTCACAGAGAGCACATTGGCCAAGCAATGGCCATGACTCATACATGGTTGACACTGACAAAGGTTCTATAATCTGATTTACAGGATCTCAGGATAAATCCTGAGGGAATTTCACTGACCTTATCAGACCCAAAAGTTACAGTTCTTATTGCATAGGTCCTGCTTTACCTTGTTCTTAACCATCCAGCATAAAAGCATAAAAATGAAGTATAAGAAGTAAAGCCATGTTATGTTGAGCTGTAGGGGACTCAGGTCAACAATTTCTGATATTGCCAGTGAAGTGGAAGCTCCAATACTATTATGGACTACTGGACTCTTAGAATATTTTTCTGAGTTAACACACCTATTATATTCAAATAACGGAACTTATCGAAAAAAAGGGATACAGATGAATGCCCATTTTGTATCTGTGTATTCAAAATGGTTAGGATAGATATATAGTTACATTCTCTTAATGAATAGAGGCATTTGTTCTAATAGTGTTTGTAAATAGGATATCACGTCTACATCTTGTATAGCAATTAATCACTAGGAAGAATGTATGCAATGTGTTAATTATTGAATCTGTCCTACCAATTTGGTTTGAAACTTTCTCGTTGCTATTTGTGTCTCAATAAAATTATGGAAAAAAAAAAAAGCCCAAAAAACCGAAACAGCCAGAGTAATGGAGCCAAGCAACCGTGGACTGAACCTCTGGTAGTACCAAAATAAATATTTTCTCTTGTGGGTCTGTACCCTTGCCGCGGTCCCCAAGTCATCATGGCCGTGGATCACCTAGGTTGCTCCCTAGAGTAACCATATCCCGCTCCTAGTGTCACTCATGATTTCTGGGAAGCTGCCCCTGCCCCTTGACTATGAACTTCCGCTTTTGTTTTGCACATGCACCAGCTATCCTCCTATCATCTCCTATGATCTCGTTCTGTTAGGCCCAACCAGCTACCAAATGGCACTCTGCCTCAAAATAAAAAAAATAAAAAAATAAAAAATGAAGAGTGATATCGCTCAGTGTAAAGGCCTTGAGTTCAATCCACAGCATTGTAAAATAAAAACAGTAGCTGCGAAAGAAGTGCATCAGGAGTTGTTACCTGCAGCTGTATCTGAGGTTGATTTAAGTTGGATTATGTTGGCTAGTTAAGGAAAAGGAAAGATCACAGGTAGAATAGAAAGAAAAGAGAAAACGCAAGAGAAATATAAAGTGTTAAGAAATTTAATATTATTCAAACCTCATGGATATTTGGCCACTTTTATATTCCAAAATACATATGATTATGCTGACTGCACCAGAAGTGTTTAAAGGAGGTAAAGCGTTATTTTAAAACGTACAGTGAATTTTCATGATGGACCCTCATCATCTTGTTTTCTTCAAAGAAATCAGACAAAATATACTGAAGTTATATAAAAGAATTGTAAGCCAAATTTGAAAAATCTGATTTCTGTATGGGGGCCTTTTTAAGCATGCTAAAGCAAAGCTTATTTTGAATGAAAGAGATACTGTTAGAGGGATGGAAGGTAACTAGAGTGCCTTTAGACAGCTTCTGGCCTGAGCGTGTTCTAACAAACTGCATTGAAATGGATGGAAGCAATTATAAAAGGAAGCTGCTGACCTTTGTGAAAAGGCTGCCAATCCATAATACCTCCTGCAATGCTCATCTCCTTTATTCCTGCTTAACAAACCTTGTCACCCTTGTCGCAGAGCCTCAGAACCCCTTGTTAACTTTTCCCCTTTTGTTGTCTTTAGGGTCTCTGCAGCATGCCTGTCTGCTGAAATACTTCTCAATTGCCAATTAAAGGAAGTTTAAGAATGAGTACCAAGGGATGAATTAACCTAGCAACTTAACCTGGGAAAGAATGTGTTAGGGATACAAACTCTCATCATCACAGTCTTCCCTGTTTATCTGCTCATCTGACTTACTTGGGCGTGTGTGGAGGGGTTACAGGGAGCTGGTTTGGGTTTTGTGTTTGCACAACTGGAAACCAACTCAGTGCAGTTTTCCAAAGTGTAGGCAGTCAGAACGACAAACCCTCCCTATAAATTCCTTTTCCCTCGAGTGGAAAAAAAATGCTCATATTTAAGCATTGCCTTGCAAAAACACTTAACAGCTACCTGTAGGCGGTATATAAAGCAATTCCTTTAGGAAAGTCTTTATCCAGAATATCTCCTTGCTTTATTATGCCTACTTAACATATAAACCCCTGGATCATACCTGTTTGGATTAACAATCATTTGAATAATTATTAAGCAGAATTCTCTAGAATTGAGTAGTTCTGACATGCAGATGATAAAAAACCCTATATTAAATTATAATTTCAACATCTAATCAAGTTTTGTTTTTGTTTCTGATTTTTCTACTCTCTCTTTCTTTTTCTTTTTTCTTTTTTCTTTTTTTTTTTTTTTTTTTCTTAGCACCAGGGATTGAACTCAGAACCCTGCACTTGCCAAGCAGGCATTTATTCTACTGCACTATCTCCCCAGCCCCAGTGATTTTTCTGCTGTTTAAAGTAAGTAGCTTTCATGAAGGAACACTTAAAACCACCAACTTTTACTTTCACTGAATGGTGTGTGAATCTGCTTGTGGTAGAGGAGTGAAAAAATATTTAAATATGTATTTCATTTGATTTAGAGGTAGTTATATTCTATGTATAGCATAACTTATTGCTATAATTTTCTGGCAGTATAGATGACCTTTTAAGCCTAGAAAAATTGGAACAAAGGAGAGAGATTGTCTATAATGAGTTTTATCTGTTCTAAGCTATCCAACCCCAAATGTCTGACTTTACATGTTAGCAAAACTATAATATTCTTATTAATCCCAGTTTTTAGACAAAGAAACTAAAATATATGTGTTAGGTTTTTTTTTTTTTTTTGTGGGGGTAGGGGCGGTGTCACAACAGAGAAGCAGAAATAAGGTGGGGGAGACTTTATTAACTCTAAAGACATTGAGAGGATCCAGATCAGGGAAATACACAGATCCTCTGACCTGAGACAGGAAGGAGGAGACTTTAGGGACTTGCTAGGGGCAGAGTTTGAGGGGCAGATTCATTGACACACGAGGAGCTGATTGGGGGCTTCCTTCTGTGGGCAGGAAATGTTAAAGGAAGTTGTATCCAGGGCTCGAGTGGGGAAGAAAGAGGAAGTGATCATGGGGAAGATAAGCTGTTCTTTGGGGATTCAGCCACCTTGAATCAGGTCCGTGATAGTGTAGTAGTTTGTACTCGAGTGGAACCTATCATTATACAAGAGTTATTCTGTGAGCCACAAAGAAAGTATGAGGTAGCAGAACATTTAAAAATCAAACAGTGCTACGCTGCGAAAGAATAGAATTTTCCTGCATCCAGGGCCAGTTGAGGTTTTTGTTTCTCTTCCATGTTGTGCCATAGTCTTCATAAATCAGTCCTTTCCCACATCAACTGGTACTAAATATCAAATTTTAGAAAACTTGGATGTAGATCTGATAGTGGGTATATGAATTCCAAGTAAATAGATAATTTATAGGAACACTGGACTTTATATAAATTTAAATTCTAGAAATAGTTTTTCAACATGTTTTATTAAATCCATCTGAAAATGTTTGTTTCTTTGGGTTTATCCTATTTCGCACTGGGTTGAAAGAATTGTATTATATATGTAAAGAAAAATGAATAGGTAAGAAGTAAAATTATATATAACTCTCACTTTATTAAAATTCCCAATTTTAATGATAATTTGTTGAAAATAGTGCAACTTGCCTAAAGATGAGTAGTAATTATGCAAACAGTAAAATAGTGCATTTTGTAACCTTTAGGATGGAGTAATATGTCAGTATTGTTTTTGTTTATTCATTAAATGTTTGCCAGTGCAGCTGTACCAGAATTAGCATTTTTATTTTCCCCATGCTTCCTGAGAATATCTAAAACACAGCCAAATTATATCTGTAATATTAATATTTATAATATAAACATAATATTTATAAAAAGCCATGGCCAGTACAGCAAACTTATAACCTCTTATTTTTTTTACATATTTCTAAATTCTGGATATTTTCATATCTTACCTAAGTTAAGAGAACTAAAAAACTGCTCAGTAATTCCTCACAAATAAGAACTCTTAGTATTGTCTTAACATTGAGTTAGATAGAAATATTATAGTCAGTCAGACAAGGCTGGGCCCTCAAGGACACAGTCTGGAAGACAAAATGACTTTTCAACTTTGGGAGAGACAGATGCCCCTGTTGTGAGCCAGAAAAAAGAGTAAACAAATGCAGCCTCATACTTCCCTAGGAATGGGAATCAATCAGGGATTGATGTTCTAAATAGGCATCAATCACCTGGTAGACAGAGAGATTCACTGACCCGGTCCCCCACAGGAAATGCCTCAGTCCTATATTCATTCTTGCTTGTTGTGTGACTCACTTTCCCATTTGGTCCTGGATTTAATCAATTTTACTCAAGCAATTCTGCTGATAATGTTTTTTTTTTTCCCCTTGTATTTTAAGGAAAGGTCTACATGATGTTAAGGGTCTCATTACTGGATGAAATTTATAGTGATTCTGCTGTTTACAGTCTCCCAAGTGCTGGGATTACAGGCATGTGTGACCACACCCAGTCTCAATTGCCATCTCAGGGCACCCCGGGGACAGGGCCAGCTTGGCAGGTCTGGGGATTGAACCACTGGCCCCTGTGCATGCTTGCAGGCCCTGTAATCCACTGGGCTATTTGGCAGGCCCTTCTGCTTATAATCTTCATGGTTGACCATAGTTTTGTCCTACCTCATGCCCACCTCACTGAGTTCCCGGGGTCTCCAACTTAGACCGGCCTCTTCACATGGTTTTTGTCTATAGAAAATCCCATTTGAGGGCAAGCCACTTGTGTCCCCCTTATGTCCTTCTCTTGGACAGGAGATTTTTTTCTACCAATAGATGCACTCTTCTTTTTAACTTCCCTGTGATAGAATTTCAGCATGTAGAAAGTATTTTCAGAGATAGCCTAGTGAATATCTATAGAAAGCTAGAAGAGATACTCTCTACAGGGTAAGAATAAGAATATCACATTATAAACAAAAGGGAAAAGCCCTTCATTATTTATTAAAATAATGAAGTACTATAGCAGTCTGCTACAGCAATACTAGCAGTTAATAATTTTTATGAACTTTATTAAGAAACAAATATTATTTTATTATTAAAATAATAATAAACCTTAATTTGTTTCTCAAATTCATTCTTCAGTTTTAGACAATGTGAACTCTTTCCAAGTATCTTCATGTTGGGAATTTCATTCCCCTATATCATTAATATCTATATATTCATCAGAAATTATTAATTGTTATGATGTGGAACAGATACTTGTTTGGATTATTTTGCTGAATTCATGCACCTACAATAGCTAAATGGCAATGGAATACCCATTTCTGACAAAACTAAACAAAAAAAGGGAGATACAAATGGTCATTTTGTAGTAATATATATAT
>NW_004524588.1:8491547-8509504 GCF_000260255.1 Octodon degus
TATATATATATATATTAGGATAGATACACAGCTATTTTCTTTTAATTCAGTGAGAAGAAAGATTTGTACTAATAGTGCTTGTACAGGATATCATGTCTGCATCTTGCACTATGACTAACTATACGAAGATAACAATATGCAATGTATTATTTATTGGAGCTGTCCTACTAATTGGTTTTGAAACTGTCTCATTGCTATTTGTTTCTCAATAAAGTTAATAAAAAATTATTAACTTCTAGTATTGCTCTAGCAGACTGCTATAATATTTTATTATTTTAATGAAGAATGAAGGGCCTTTCCCTTTTATTGGTAATGTGTTATTCTTATTCTTACTCTGTAGAGAGTATCTCATCTAACTTTCTATAGATATTCACTAGGCTACCTCCGAAAATACTTTTCACATGGTGAAATTATATCACAAGTGTTTTTATGTTATTATGTTCCCATACGAAAATAATTCAGGTTCTTCTTTCTGTTTTATTTTCTTTGAGTTTTACCCAGTATAAAATATAAAAGTTAAAAGATCCCTGGCATGGTGGTGCATGCCTGCAATCTTAGCACTTGGAATGCTAAAGCAAGGGAATCACCAGGCGTTCAAGGTCAGCTTGGGCTACATAGTGAACTCAAGGCAAATAAATAGCAGTCTCAAAAAACAAAACAAAATATCCTAAAAAAAGTTGAGAAGAAAAAAAATGTACGATCAAAATTACAAATTTTAGGGTCAGCAAGATAGCTCAGCAGACTAATGTGCCTGCTTAGGCAGAGCACAGCGCCTGGGGTTCCATCCCTGGGTTGTTGTGCCGGTACTGTTCCTGGGACCTGCTGAGACAGTGATTGAGACTGGGTGTGGTGGTGTGTGCCTGTAATCCCAGCGCTTGGTAGGCTGAAGAAAGAAGTATCACTCTGAGTCCAATATATATAGTATGACCCTGTAAACCCTATACTAAATACATAAAAATTTAAGGATTTTAAAACACAATATTGTATGTATGTATGTATGTATGTATGTATGTATGAATGTATGTATGTATGTATGTATGTATGTATCTATCTATCTATCTATCTATCTATCTATCTATCTATCATTCTATCTGTGCCTTTGTGGGACAGGATCTGGCTATGTAGTTCAGGTTGGCCTTGTGCTCACTGTATATTCCAGGTTGGCCTCAAATTCAGACAATCTTCCTGCCCCCACCTTTTTAATGCTTGGATTACAGATGTATGCCACTACATACATATTTAAAATATAATATTTTAGTAAGAGGGTCATTTACTACTGTGTTAGTTAATGAAAAATTCATTCATTTGGAAAGGTGTCTAAGTGTAGGTCAGGTAAGAAAGAATATAAATGCATCTCATTTTACAGTTGCTTTTTCAATATTAAATTATTATAAATATGTGAGGTTCCAAAAAAAATAGCTGTCTTTACTTTATGTGGAATGAAGAATACATTCTCTCTCTCTTGGTTAGCAACCACATTCCCACTTTTCAAAAATAAATAACTCTCAAAGCTATTTCATGTTACATAAAGCAGCATAACAAGTGCCTATTTATTTTGAGGGGCTTTACAGTTGTAGAGGGAAATTTTGGAGTAAGGAATTACAAATAAATGAAAAGCGTAGGAAGGATAGGAGGCAGTCTCCAAGTCAAGTGCTTGAGAACTAAAACGAAGACATCTCTCTTTTTCACTTTTCTCTCCATACCTTAAGTAGCCTAAGAGTTAGAAGATAACTGAAATCATTTACATAATTTTGCTTTCTATTTTTGTAAGCCTTTTGGAATAAAAGATATGTTGAACAAAAGCTGTCCACAACTAAATTCTAATTGCTCAGCGTGATTCTTAGCAATGCTTTATTTAATAAAAAAAAAATCTGTTATAAATTTATTCTTTGAGGCTCCTTATGGTACTTAACTAAATTTCATATTTATGGTCTGGGCCATAATTTCCTTTCCACATCTTGTGCTTTGATCTCTTCCTCAGATAGACAAGAGCCTTATGAAAAGAAATAATAAAAGTTGGTTTACGTACTACAGTAATTAAGAACTAAAAAGAGGCTCTCCCAGCTGTTGCTTTTGAAGTCAAGTTTAGTGAGTGGCAGGATGCCAATTTTCAATTAGAAATAAGATTTTTTACTTAAAAAGTATAATGTGTTATATCATGTCAATAATTCATTTTTAACACATTCTTTAAAAAAGAAAAAAAAATTCTCAGCTAGTAACAGGGGCCCAAACTATTAATTATTAAAGGCATCATAGAGACCTTTAAAATTGATGCCATCTTGTGTTTGTTTGGATTTTGTTTCTTCATCATTTGTTTGTGTGAATTAAAATTCTTACTCTTATTTGTCCTCAAAGCTTAAGAATTTTTGCTGGTTTGTTTTCATCTCATCTCTAATAAATGATTATAAATACTCAAATAATGCATATAATAGAAATTATGCTCAAGTTTTAAAATGGAGATTGACCACTCCATTTTAAGAGGAGTGTCAATTCAATCAACTTAGTGGTAATTTAACCTTTCCCCCTTTCTTATCTTTCATATAATAATGAAGATTTGTCTTCTTCTCTGGGAGAGATAAAGGATTCTTCTTATTTATCAGAAGAGCTCCACTGGAGGAAGCTCAGGTTTGACTTGTTAGCTTAGTTGGAATTTGGCCTTGGCTTTGTATCTCTAAGAAGCCTAGATAGGAAGAAGATAAACCAGCAGTTTAAAACCATACTTAAGGAACAGCAGAACCGTGAGCACTTGCTCTCTCCTTCCTCCTATAAAGCACGTGGTTTTTAATATTTTTCTTTTATGATGATACTTCAACCTGTGAAGAACTAAAACTTAAATGGTTTTTCATTAAGGAAACAAACAACAAAAAAGGAATTGTTTCATTTCCTCTTTTTGTCAACATTCCTTTCTTGCTTGTGTTTTGTCTCTGCGTGAGGGGTCCCTAAAGCTAAAGAAGCTGTCCTTGGTCCAATCGCAGGTTCTCAGTGTCAGGTAATTGCCTTGGCATCACGACAGTGCTTGGTAGCTATGCTTTTGACTTGGAGATGTTTATCTAAAATACTTGGCAGAGATTTTTTTAATTAATTTTATTGAGAAAGAAATAGCAATGAGACAGTTTCAAAACAGGTTAGTAGGACAGTTACAATAATTAATACATTGCATATTATTGTCTTCATAGTAGTTATTTGTAGTACAAGAAGCAGACATGACATCTTGTCTAAATAATAGTCCAAATCTTTCTTCTCATTGAACTAAGAGAAAGTAGCTGTATATCTGTTGCATTTTGTATATACAGATATATTTTTTGCTAAAATAGCCCTTTATTTATTTTTTTATGTTTTTAAAATATTTTTTTAGAGAAATAAGCAGCAATGAGACAGTTTCAAAACCCATTAGTTAGTAGGACAGTTTCAATAATTAATACATTGCATATTGTTGTTTTCTTAGTGGTTATTCATACTACAAGATGCAAACATGATATCCTGTCCACAAACACTATTAGTATAAATCTTTCTATTCATTGAATTAACAGAAAGTAGATGTATATCTATCTTAACTATTTTGAATATACAGATACAAAATGGTCCTTCATTTGCATCCCCTTTTTTTGTTTAGTTTTAGAAGGGGTATATAAATGAAGGACCATTGCCAATATTTAAATGACAATGGTCTTTCATTTATATTCCCCTTTTTTGTTTAGTTTTGTCAGAGATGGGTATCCCATTGCCATTCAAATATTGTAGGTGCATGAATTCAGCAAAATAATCCAATATAGTCCAGTAGACCATAATAGTAATGGGTTATCCACAGGAGTGGCAATGTCAGAAGTTGTTGACCTGAGCCTTTTATAGCTCAGCATATTAGTATGGTTTTACGTTTTATACCTCATGTTTATACTTTTCTACTGGATGGTTAAGACCAAGGTAAAGCAATTCTTATATAACAAACCTGTTGCCAATGTAATTGTGTTTGTGTTCATGTGTGTAAGCAAGATTTAGCAATATAATTTTCCCCCCTCCAGATTAGTTGTTTGGCTAGTGGTAATAATGAGGCAAATTTGAGTTGCTAATCCAGTTGGGGAGTTAGACAGGACTGAATAGCTGAGTATGAGTCTGAAAGAAGGTTGTGTATCATTTCCTGTTACTATATTTCGACCTGGATACAGCACAATATATTCAATGAAAAATCATTTTTTCCCAATTATTGCTCTAGATAGGTAAGATAATATAACTTCCATACCACAAAATGGATTGACATTTTACATCCCAAATTATTTGAATAGAACTAAACATTACAGTTGATAGAGAATCTTAAGAATGAAACAGAAATGTAATAAGGGAAGCATATCACCAAAACTCTGACATTAGAATTTAAGATACATTCAATCATAGATCCTTATCTTTTAAACAGTTTATTTTTGAACATTTCTCAAATATATTTCTCATTTAATTTTCCTGAGCTATTTACTTCTTTCACGTGCAAACTTCTAATGATTTCTACATTGCATACAAAAAATATTGCAGTTTGAAAAACATTTTTGTTGAATACTTATAGTGTTTGCAGACTTCCATGTCTTTACGTCATTAGACAATAATATCCTCTCTAAGTTGTGAACAACACAGCTCTATTTCTGGGGAAGAAACTTGATATTAATTAAAATTAGTTTATTATATGATCTAAAATATGCCTTAAATATGATTTTTGGTAATATCTCAATGACTAGTGGTGAACAATATAAAGCACACAGAGAGATAGAATCAAGCAGGTCAAAAACATTTTATTTCAGATATTGTGATTAAAACCCGACAATAAGTAAGAGGAAATGATATATCAAGAAGACAATGTGGTAGTATATTGTTTCTTAATATTTATATGATTCCAGCAAGATGAAATATGTAAAATACATAAATGTAAATATCTAAATACACACACTGAAACAGAACTAGCAAGAGAGATTGTAAAACAAAGGCTGGCAAGAGCCTTTGTGTATATGTAACACTGGTAAATTATATATTAAGTAAAATCAATGAGTCATAAAAAGAATGAGATACAAAGACAAATTTTTCACTTGGAATAAACATCCAAGTTAGGATGGAAAAACATTTGAGGTGGGGAAGACCAAGGTTTTATGGCCTGAATGTTTGCTTCTATCAGATAATAAATAAATAAATAAATAAATAAATAAATAAATAATTTTATAGTATTGGGTGGTGTTGCCTTTGAAATTTGTTTAGTTCATAATGGTTTTAGGTTTTAATGTCATAAAAGAATTAATATCTTTGTAAGAAAGGCCCTGGGGAGACATCCAGTCCGTCCTACCAGTTGAGTACACAGCCACAATGCAACATTTATGAAACAAAAAATGATCATCCCTAGTCTCTGCATGTGACAGGACACTGATTGCACTTTCAAACTTGCAGAACTGTGACAATTATGTTTTTGTTGTTTATAAGTTGCACAGTAACTTCATATGGCATTTGCTATTGCATCCCCCAAAATCTACAACAGAAGTATTTTCAGTAAAGATAGTTCCACATAATGAAAAGTTGTAATGAATGTAAAGAATGGTAAGAATTGAAACACATTTTACCTAGAAAGAAAGAAACTAGAATCAAAGTTGGAAGACAAGGGCAAGTCCTATAAGACACCATGCTTTTGGGGAAAAGTTCTTGTTTTATTCCAAAGGTTTATTAGGTTTATAGGTTTTATTTGATGCCGCACAGCGTGGGGAAATGGCCAATAAGGATGCCAATGCCAAGCTGACCCAGCTGGAAGATGCCCTACAGAAGGCCAAGCAGGACAAGGCCTGGCAGCTGTATGAGTACCAGGAGCTCATGAACATGAAGCTGGCCCTGGACATCAAGATCACCACCTACAGCAAGCTGCTGGAAAGCAAGGAGAACAGGCTGGAGGCTGGCATGCAGAACTTGAGCATCCACACGAAGACCACACAACAATGGCTATGAAGGATTGGCAAGTTTGCCCTATGGGGGCCTCACAAACTCTGGCTTTGGGAGCCTCCAAAGCCCTAGCTTCAACCGCATGAAGTCTTCTGTGATTGTGAAGATCAAGACTTGCAATTGGGGAGCTGGAGTCTGAGACCTCTGATATCCTGCCCAAGCACGTGGGCCATGGCAGCCTCTACCAGCCCGCACTACCCTGAGGCTGCCCCAGAACCTCTGATATACAAGGGATCACTGGGCACAAGAGACCCACTCGAGACTCAGCTTAGCCCTCAGCCCACCCTAGGGGGGACATTACTGCCTGGTGCACCCCTTCTTGCCTATGCCTTCCACCAAAAACCAATTAAGTTGTCTTTTCCAAAATAAAGCCTGGTTTTGCCACATGAAAAAATAAGGTTTTATTCTACAAGTTTTATTTTAAAAAGTGATGTAATTTTATTTATTCTGGTGGCTATGCAGAGAAAAATAAATAAGGCTATTGGAATGAAAGCTGAAAGCCCATCTACTATTTCCATATTGCAGTAAAAGATTTGTGGGACTTGATATAGGCCACAGACAATGACCAGTGACAAAAGTTCAGATACATGTTTTGATGACAGCTAATACAAATTATTGGTGTGTATATGATGAGGCCTAAGGATAAAATGGGATGCTGTCTGTTGTGGTCAGGGTTTTCAAGAAGAGCTGTACTATAAAGGACACATAATTTACAGGGTTCTTTTATAATAGCCAACCAAACAGTCACACATAAAGTACTATAGGAAATCTCTCCACACACTGAAGACTCAGAGTCCAGATCAGGGCTTGCATCCTGTGGCAATGTCTGCATGAATCCAGCTAAAGACTTAGAGCCCATAACAATGCCCCCCACAAGTCCAACTAGTTGTGAAGAGCCCACAACAATAACTCCTACAAGTCTCTATCAAGGATCTACACTGGAAATCAGAGCTTCCTGAAAGGTACCACAGCCATACTCAGAGACAACAAGGCCCTGCACTCCTCCAGTGATGAGTACAGCCAAGTTCACCAGGAAAGCCAGCATGACAAGCTCCTCTGGGAAAAGCAACAGTACCCAGGAAAAACAACATTTCCCTAACAAGTTTTCTCCAATTCTTTTTTTCTTGCTTGCTTTCTCGGTTACTTTCTGTCTGTCTTTCTGTCTTTCTTCCTTTCTGGTTTTTTGGGTACAAGGTCTCTCTGTAGCTCAAACTCATAATGATTCTCTTGTTTCAGGCTTTCCAGTGCTGGGATTACAGGAATGTACCACCATGTCCAGTTTTGGTAGCCAGCTCTGTGCAACTGGGGTTCTAGGGCAAGCATGGCATGTGGTACCAGGGATCAAACTTGGGTCTTTCCACTTGCCAGGCAGGAACTTAGACCACTGAGCTGTCTTCCCAGCCCCTCTGATTCATTTTGTTTTGGTGACAACGATCCTTAAGTGGACCTGCCTCACCAAGCACCACACTGGTTCAGTTCAGCTGGATGTTACAAGTTGACTACCAGTTGTCAATCCATCACACTGTCAAATTTTTAGTCTATGAGAGTTGTACATGGCAAATAAATATAATTTTAAAATGTGCAATATCATTGGCCTTTCAAGACATGCAAATTAAAACAATGTTGAGATTCCATCTTCTGCCAGAAAAAATGGCTCTCATCAAGAATTCAATCAATAACAAATGCTAGAGAGGCTCTAGAGGAAAAGGAACTTATTTCCACTCTTTGTAGGAGTGCAGGCTGGAATGACCACTATGGAAATTAGTATGAACATTCCTCAAAAAGCTATGATTGGAGGTCCCACTCAAGCCAGCTATTTCCCTCCTACGTATTTTTCCAAAACAACTGAAAACATCATGCCACAATAATATATGTGCACCCATGTTTTTTTTTCCAGAATTTTATTGAGAAACAAATAGCAATGAGATAGTTTCAAACCAAATTGGTAGGACATTTTCAATAATTAACACATTGCATACATTCTTCCTAGTGGTTATTTGCTGTACAAGATGCAGACATGATATCCTAACACCATTAGAACAAATCACTCTATTCATTAAGAGAATGTAACTATATATCTATCCTAACCACTTTGAATACACAGATACAAAACGGACATTAATCTGTATCCCCTTTTTTTGTTAAGTTACATCATTTAAATATTACAGGTGTGTAAACTCAGTAAAATATTCTAAAAGAGTTCAGTCGTCCACAATTGTATTGGGTGTTCTGCTCCACTGGCAGTGTCAGAAACTGTTGACCTGAGTCCGCTACAGCTCAACGTAACATGGCGTTACTTCTTATCCTTCGTTTTTACACTTTTCTGCTGGATGGTTAAGAACATGGTAAAGCAGGTCCTATACAACAAGAGTTGTAGCTTTTGGGTCTGATAAGGTCAGTGAAGTCCCCTCAGGATTTATCCTGAGATCCTGTACCTCAGATTGTAGAACCTTTGTCAGTGTCAGCCATGTGGATGAGTCACGGCCATTGCTTGGCCAATGTGCTCTCTGTGAAAGCCTGAGAGAATGTTTTCTCTCCATGTGACTCTCCTAAGGCACACTGTACATCATCGATCACTTTCCTTTTTGGCCCCATAATCTCCTTGATAAGAAAATTTGGGACACTACTGAGTTACATGACATTACAGTACAAGTTCTCATATGCCCTGAGTCTTAATTGACATTGGAAGACTAGGGCCAAAATTTTGGCTTTCTTTGTGGCCCTCCTTTTTCTCTAATTTTTGTCTGCAAACTTAGGTTGTTAACCCTGAAGAAGACAATCATATTGTTATTACCATACAACTTAGGCTGTTAAGCTTAACCTCACTATCTGTCTGAATATCAAACATCTTAGGCATAACATGGAACCGGTATTTTTCATCAAATATTGATATGTTGTACTTCAAGTCCCTATATAATATGATGAAAAAACATTTAAAAATTAGAATATATTTTTAAAAATAGGCATAAAGAATTATATACTTCTTATATTTACACATAAGTCCAAAAATCTAACCATATACAACCTTGAAGCAGGATAGTCCCACAATATTCCTTTTCCTATCTCTTGCCTTCATTCACAACCCCCTTCTTTTTGAACAATCATGTACCTGAGAGACAGCACAGCAGCAACTGTTATGTCATGACAAGCAGCCCGTATTCAGAAGACCAGAATGTGCACCCATATTTACAACACTACAATTTGTCTTAGCTAAATCTTGGAAACAATCCCAATGCCCATCAGCTGAGGAACTGTTAAAGAAAGATGTGGTATTTTTACACAATGGAGTATTATTCAGTTATGAAAAAAGGATAATTTCAAGGCTTTTGTAGATAAATGAATACAACTAGAGACTGTATTGGTACGTAAAATAAATCAGACCCACTTGTGCAAAAATTGTATTGTCTCACTAGTGTGAGAACCTGAAAGAGTTAACAAAATCATAAAGGTACAATACATACCATAAAAAGGAAAGAATTGTTCAATGGGCTATGAAAAAAAGGCTGAGAAAAAGGACAAAAGAAGAAGGTGGAAAATATATATATATATACAGGATTGCTATGGTTTTTGTCTAGTCATCTCCCTGAAGCCTCATGCAGTCAGTGGGGCAGCTTCTAGAGATTATGATTAATTCATGATACACTGCAAGGGATTATAGATTGGAGTGCTACATGCCCTGGGGTGGGTAATCTTCATTCAATATAAGGAAGAGGAAGAGGTGTGCTAGCCCCTGCAGCTGCTGCTCCTCAATTGGCTCTTTGCTGTTTTCTGCTGCCATGATCTGTTTCACTCTGCCATGTGCCTCTCTGCCTTGGAGCCAGCCACATATGGACTGAAACCTCCACAAACTGACCCAGATAATCCTTTCCTTCCTTAATTCTGGGTGTCGTGTATTTTGTCCCAGAGGTGAGAGAAAATTGACTGAGACAAGTATAATTGGAACAATTTTACTCTCTATCTCTGCTGGCCTTTTTAAAGGAGCTGTTTATGCTCATTTTTTTTGTTTTTTATTCTTTTTTTCTTTCTAATTTCTTATAACTTTTTGTTTTTGTTGTTTTGTTTTATTAAACCAGTTTTTCATGGTTACATCTAGTTATCTAAACAACTAATTTGAAGATAACATCATACACTACAGCAACCATTGTTAAATTCCTATCACATTGTTTAGTGAAAATTGTGTTGTTTCTATTTTTTTTACTATTCTGTATTCTTAAAAAAAAGTTTCAGGTGCCTATTATATTCCCAGATACTGGTGAAGTATAGGGGGTAGGCATTTAAAGACAGATCTCAAGTGGAGAAGAGAAACTGGGGAAAGAGTGCATGAGCTACTAGTATTGCATGAAGTATTTAGTATATACATCAAGCTGAAAATATTGGTCAGAGGGTAAAAAGTATGACAAGTCTGAGCCTCATAGCTACTCAAACATAGCAGCGAACAAAGAGAGGGAAGGACATCAAAGAAGGCAGAATAGGGAAGCCAGTAGCACAAACAGTAATCTAAATGTGTGATATCTCTGAAGCCAAATAAAGAAATTATTTCAGGGAATAAGTAGTCATATGTTCCAAATATGGCAGGAAAATTGAACAACAGAGTTGCGTAAGTATCATAACACTAGCATGTATGTGACCAATTTATTAATCAATTTAGAAGGGAGACATAACTGTACTATTTTTTCTGTATCATATAAAAGTGATTTAGGGTAAAATTTCATGTACTTTTGCATAATATAAAGTCAGCCACTTATGTACTTTGAACTAACCATTCACTGTCTTTCTTTGGTTAATAGTTTAAAGGAAATTCGGACCTTGATACATAAAATTATTAAAAACAAACCTGGAGGTAAAATGATCTGTGCTACCATATCTGTCTTAGAATTTTCATTTTGAATGCAGGGTTTCTCAAGGTCTAGAAAAGCAAGATTCTAACAGTTGAAAAGGTTGAGCATTTCTCCCACTCTATATTACTGGTAAGAACGTAAACTAGTACAACCATTGTGGATACCAGTATGGAGGCTCCTCAAAAGCTAAAACTAGTAATTCCACTTGGCCCAGCTACTCCCTGTTCTAGGTATTTTCTTAAAATAGTTAAAAGTCATGACATTCTGGTGACACATACATGCCATCTGTACATAAATTATGAATAAAGAGCAAAATAAAAATAGGCAATAGGAGGAAAAGAGATAGATCTTTCTCAGATGGGAAGGGGATCATGAGATGGAAAGATTGGAATTTTGGAAAGGGACTGAGAGTGGATAGAAGAGGGAACTAAGATATGTTAGGTATGAGTAGTAATCCCTCACAAGAATAAACGTTATGTTCTGAAAGCATATACTAATAGAAAATAATGAAAAGGAAAAACAAGATTATGTTTAAATAAAGAACAACAATGAGACAATTTTAAAATACGGCGGAAATGTACAGTTGTATGTTTAAACACACACACACACACACACACACACACACAAATTCTATCAAGTAAAAAATACATTGCCATTAATCCTGCTCAAAATCTCCCCACACCCCAGTTTCAAACACACTCATCCCACAGTTCCTGCTGCTTTTTGGAGCAACTCTGTATATCCTCCTGTTTTGTGAGAATCTTTAGTTTTGCTGCTTGGCTGCTTCACCGTCCTGACCTGATCCAAGATGATTATCTTTCTTTTTTTATTTGGCCTTTGGAGAAGAGGCATAAATCACACATTGTGAGATCCAGTAGAAAAGGTGCATGAGGATGTACAGTAATGTTTTGACAAGTCTGCCTTTCTCTTGAAAGGGACTTGGGAGCGCTATGTACTCTGGTTTTTGCTGTACCTCTGAAAGCAATCACAAAAGAGAACTTCAGAACTGCTTCAGAAAGTGGGAGTAACAACAGTATAAATGTGTTTGCAGAAAGGGAAGTGTGTGGGGGGGTTAGTGACATTGTGTCCTTTGCTAAAACAAATATTTAAAATGTAAACAATCGCCTTTTTGAGATCACTTCCATAGATCAAAGTCTAACATCTTTGCAAAGAAAGATGGACAGAACAGCATTATATGAATCATTGTTTACCAAGGGAATTCTGTGTCTGTGTTTTGTTCTTGTTTTCACTGCAAACTTAAGATCAGATTACCACTCAACATGAGGGTTGATGTTATAATACTGAAAGTGGTGATTAGGTTAAAATAATATTCTAAGCAAATGAATATAATTTGTAATAATTCAACTGATAAATTTGCTTTTAGAGTTGTGACTCTGCTCTATCCAACCTCTTCTTTTTAAGTACTGAAATGAGATCAAAAGCTACATCTTTGGCTTCAGTGCACAATTGTGCTGTAAATAATTTTACATTTCTTATATCAATGCAGAGACGGATCCCAGTATTTTACTTCTTCCACTTTTAGTACACTGAAGTATTAAGGTATGCATCTTTGCATTGATGCTTTCTGCAGCTACAAACCATGGCAGAAAAGGATACAGAAAATATCAGACCATACCTTTCTCTCTCCATCTGATCTGTGGATTCTTTTGAACGTGTGCAATTAGCCCTGGTAAGTACTGAGCTCGTCTGACTAAGAGTTGCCTAATATTGACTTGTACAGATCTACGTTTCCTTTGTTAGTCAACTGCATATTTGGACAACTAAAGAATATCTCAAATTGGAGTTTATTGTGTCATTTGCTATTTGAAGTTGACCTTCAAATTCTGTGAGTGCATTCTTTTTACACATTCCATTTTTCCACTTTACAGTAAACTGAGTGAGATAAATCAATTCAATAATTATTTCTGTATGGCTATAAAGCTGAATAAACATTCACTGTATGTACAAACCAGAAGCATGAGGTACTTTAGGTTTTTAAATCCCATACCTAACCTTGGGAAGAAGTATATCCACGTAGGGCGGAGGAGAAATGCAGGTTAATTTCATGCAAACCATTTGCTTTCTTTTCCATATATATCAATCCTAAGTGGGTACAATAGGTGCTCTGCAGCCAGCGTGGTTACACATTGATCTTGGCCAGCTTGTTTACAGTGTTTTGGCAAGTTGCTGATGTACTTCTCCCTGGGGATAGAGCAGGGGTTAATTGCTGTTAAACTCTCAGTGCCAAGTAATGGTTCAGCCTCTCTGCTACATTAAAGATGACACTAATAAGGAAAGAGTGCAGTGGATTGCTCTATGTTGAAAATTGGACTAGTGGTGACAGAAACTTGGAACCGAGCAGATGTAATAGGAAGACCATAATGTAATTATAACTGCTGAACATGTGTCATACCAAGTTAAATGATACATTAATGAATCAAAACAGGTGATGAAGTGTTGCTCTTTCAGCGGATAGAGGTGCTTTTAAGGTTAGATTGCCATTAATTTAATAATCTGTAATATGGATATTCCTCAAATCACAAATGAAATCAACCTTAATGCTTTCATATAACATCGCTTCTTGTGTTCCCAAATAGATAAGATAAAAGAAACAAAGCAAAAGGGACCAGAGTTCAATGCAACTCATTCTGTCTTTAATTTTGTAAGAACAGGTTTGCACACTGTAAGGTGAGTGGTTGCCCAAGGCCTTCTTCCTGTCCTGGAAAACTGTTTGATCATTTTAATCCACAGTTAACCAGTCAGTGTCTCACAAGGGAGCATAAATCTTCAGAGGTAAACAATTCCATCTTTTTAAATGGGTCAATATGCGTTATCCCCACCTAAGGCTCTCCTAAAGTTGATATTAAGTTTTCAATGCGTAGAATGATAACATCGCTGAAGTATTATAATCTATTGTTCCCTGTTTAGTGTCTTCTATTTCTTAGTACTTGGCAGCTTTGAAACACTTTTTCCTTTTCAATTTTATTGTTATTTTTTAAAAATACATTCAATAATTCATGCATAATTCACGATCCATGATTTTTTAAACTTTTCTAATATATTTTCTCAATAGTACTACTGTTGTACCAGTACTTATAATTTTTATTTGTCATTTAGGGTATCAAATTTATTGTGGATAAATAATTTAATTCATTTTCCTGTTTAAAGTTTTGAGGACCTTGTTATATTCTTCCAGTGGGAACTATGTAGATATGAAACAATTTATTACAGGGTAATTTTCAGGTGTTTGACCTATTTCCATCAGGGGACATGCCATTTTAGATTTCTGATATATTATATTATTTGCTTGATAATCAGATATTGTTATTGGGAGGTACACTACCAAATTGTTGAAATCAATTATAAAGGTCCATAGGTCTTTTATAAAACAAAAGATTATAATTGTAAGAATCCAGAAAATAAATGAGTGAAATGAAAAATAATACAAGATCTTCATTTTATATATAAATTTTGAGGGGGCCGGGGAGATGGATCAGTGGAATAAGCGCTTCCCTGCAAGCGCAAGGGCCTGAGTTCAATCCCCGGTTCTGCAAATAAATAAATAAATAAATTAATTTTGAGGGGGCCGGGGAGATGGATCAGTGGAATAAGCGCTTCCCTGCAAGCGCAAGGGCCTGAGTTCAATCCCCGGTTCTGCAAATAAATAAATTAATTAATAAATTAATTAATTAATTTTGAAGGATTCACAAGATTTTCCCCTTCTACTTTAAAGTATGTTCTCAAGAGAATTAAGCAGATTTGAATGCCATCTGTTTTAATATCACTGATGACATCAAATGCGGTGAATGGTATTGCTTGTAACAAAGTTCATTATCAAGAAAAAAGTTGCTTTTATGTTAAAATATAATCACTTTGGTACAGAATTAACCATCGTGTAACTGCCAGGGAAATGTAGAACTTAAAAGCCATAAGAAAACAAAATCCCAGTTTTTTTATACATAGGCATTGCATTTTTTTTTTTACTGTGTCTCTTATTTATTTATTTATATCAATTTTATTGAGAAAGAAGTAGCAATGAGACAGTTTCAAAACAGGTACTCAGGCATTGCATTTTATCAGCTCACACCTCTCAACAAAGAAATAAAAGCAGTATTTGTATCCACTCACTTTGCATCCCAAGACCTCTTGCTTTACACAGAGAATTGCTCTACCTGGCCTTTGGTGGTCCTGGGGGAGTGCTGGTGTGGTACTTGGAGGAAGGAAATATGGTGCACTCAAGTCAGCATGCCTCCATGGTGACCTAGGAAAGCTGCATGCATAATCACATACCGTAGCCAGCCCATGTGACACCCTTGTCCTCAGGCTTGACACTCAAGAGGGAAAGTCAGTCGCTTTCTAACGATTCAAAAACAGCAGCATCAGCAATGATCAGTGATAACTACAGATCCCTCCCAGGATATGTGTAGAATATACAGCACCTCAGAAATTATACACTCACTGGTAATGAGACCACATTCCTTACAGTCCTGCCTGGATTATTCTTTAGCAAAATTCTCGTTAGCTGGGATAGATCACAGAATCATCATACCTAGAAGACGCTAACAGGAATATTTCACACTTGAAATTGAGGAGGAAAACCAACTCCTACTACATGCTGAGTTCCAGAAACCTTCCTAAACTCAGACATGATGTCATTTAATCACTACAGATGACTAGTGTGCTTTCAGTTTAGGAGTATGAAACTGAAGTCCAGAGAGATCAGTATATTTTTCCACAACCAGAACAACTAAATTAGAGAGATGTGAACCTTTGTCTACAACTCTAGAGTCTCCTCTCTCTCTTTTTTTAAAATCTATTTGATTTATATTTTTATTTTAAAGAGGAAAAGCAAACACAAAAACAACAAAAACAGAAGCAGAAACAAAGCAACATACAACATGAATGGCATAGAATTTTAAAACAAGAATAGAAAATTGAAGTATTGTTAATGTCAAATTTGTTGCTCAGATTACCAGATATAAGTATGAAAGATTGATCAAACAATTAAAAATTAACTCTTCTTTTACTAAACCTTAATTTTCTTTCTTGTACTGTTTGCTGTTTCTTTTTAATATATTTAAAGAGTACAATAATTATAACTACTACAAAGACAACAATATGCCATGTATTAATTATTGTAACTGTCCTACTCACCTGTTTTGAAACTGTCTCATTGCTATTTCTTTCTCTGTAAAATTAATAAAAAAATAGTTAAGATATTAGAAGCATTGCATATTTAAAAAAAACAATGAAAAGTATCCAACTACAGTTTTCATATTGCTCATTGCTGTTGTTAATGTATTTGCTCAGATTGTAAATATTAGCATATAAAGTTAGTCGAAGTAAAAGTTTTAAACATTAAGTACTAATTTCAGAAAAAATGATAGAAATTAGTATTAAAATCATCTCAGCTCTCCTGTGTATGTTCTTCCATGGCTTTCTCCCTTCCTTTCTTTCCTATCTATTCTCCTTTCTGCAATCTCTTTTGTTTATTCCTTATGTTTAGTTCCTTTCCATTCTACTATATCGTTTGTACCTGTCATATTGTATTTATTCTGTAAAGTTTGTGCACAAAGGATATAATCAATGTTTATGCATGTGGGTTTGATTTATTTCCCTTATAAGTATAGCCTCTAGTTGCATCCATTTATCCATAAAGCAAATAAATACATGAAAAAAGCTCTACAGCATTGGTCACTTGAGAAATGCAAATTAAAATAATGCTGAGATACCATGTCACTCCAGAAAGAATGGATATCATAAAGAAATCACATAATAACAAATGCTGGAGAAGCTGTAGTGAAAAAGGAACCCTTCCCCCCTGTTGGAAGAAATATAGACTGGTACAACCACTATGGGGAGCAGTGTGGAGACTACTCAAAAAAAATAGGATTGGAAGTCCCACTCAACTTCCATCTGTTTATTTTTCCAAAAGAACTGAAAATACCATATCACAGTGATATATGTGTACCCACGTGTATAGCAGTGCAGTTTGTCATAGTTAAATCTTTGAAACAACAAAAATGCCCATCACCCGTGGAATGGAAAAACCTATATGGTATTTTTATACAAGGAAGTATTACTGAACTGTAAAGAAGGATCCTCATCTCTAACTAGAACATTTCATTGCATCCAAAATGAAAAAGAAGAAATAATGATTTATTTCTCAGAGTGGCTTATACAATTTGGTTATAAATTAATCTGTAAAGAAATTTCTTAAGCTTATAACATTGAGGAACTATATCTTACATGCTTATGAGAGGATTAGCCACTGTAAGACTGCTGACATTTTGAACAAAAGCCTGTAATTAGGTAAGTGTTTCTGTGTTTACATGAAAACAGAATTCTGTTCCTGGGTATCATCGGCTATTCTGTCATTTGGCAGTTAAATGTGTGCATGTATTTTGGTGTACATTTTGTGCCAGAAATTGTGTTTCTAGTGAAAGAGCTAAGGTTAAAAGATCCAATACTCAAAAAGATCATAGTCTATAATGGTAGAGGAGATAAATTAATAGAACTATATAAAAATCACAAGGGTGGGCTTTATATACCTGCAATATATAAAGTGAAAACTTATTAAACAGTGCTGAGTTTGGATTATGACAGTGTTGGCAATGGGAGAAAGAAAAAAGAAAGAGGAACAGATTATTATTATTTATATTATTATTTGTTTATATACTTATTTGGCAGAGGGCTTCACTATACAGCTCAGACTCATAGTGATCCTCCTGTTTCAGCCTTCCCAGCACTAGGATTACAGGTGTGCACCACCATATCAGATCTCCATGGTAAGTCAGTGCACCTTGGAGTGGGGCTGGTGTGCCATATGGTCATCTTGGAAGATCAAACCCTAGTCCCTGTGCTTTCCTAATCAGACACTTAGCACACTGAGCTATCTCACCAGTCTAAAGTAAATCTTTTTCAAATTGGACTAAGTGAGAAACAGCAGAAGGCAATCCAAATATGATAATGTTTGAAAAACACAAATAATACTCATGGAATACAGAATGCTTGAGGGTAGATGGAAAATTCTGCCTTTACAGAAAAAGAGAACCCATTGTCACAACTTCTCTTCATCCAAGGCTGAGGAAAATGAGGAAAAGATTGCTGGTAAAAGTCAGTGATACTAAAATGAGAGTTCACAAGTAAATATTACTGCAT
>NW_004524588.1:8510484-8526089 GCF_000260255.1 Octodon degus
ATTTTGTTTAGCAGTGTCTTCTGCCCTTTGTTGTAGATCTTTGCTGTAGTTATAACCTTCACACGTACTGAAGTTCAGGTGGAGCTCTACAGAGTTTGGACTTATCCAACTGCGTTTGGCTTAGGTCTGGCTGCTGTGCTCAGCTCCTTCCCGCAGCAGACCTGGGCTAGGACTTGGTCTGGTCATTCCCGGAACTCAGCAGGAATTCCTGGGCTAGGACTGGGTCTGGGGGTTCCCGGAAGTCGGCAGAAATTCCTACTCGGCGGGAGGGTTGGGGGAGGTAGGGCGGAGTGGTTGGGGGTGGCCCGAGGGGGTGGGAGAGGGTTCGGCCCATGCTGCGCCTGGGCTGGGACTGGTCCCGCTGGTGCAGGTTAGCAGGAAGCTCTCCACACACTCACCGGACCTGGGCTAGGACTGGGTCCCGAAGATGTTAAAATTGTCCAACTTACACACTGTGTTTAATTAATTGTGTGGGATACAAAAAAAGAAGTATGACTCTTCCAGTCTTCTCGCAGGCAATTTAGGGCCTTTTCTCAAAAACTGGGACATAAAGGAAAGAATGAGCCACATAGGAATGAAATATGGCAATAGCATGAGTCATTTTGTGTGAACTTGCTGTCTCCCTAGATCCTACAGATCAAGTTTGCCTGGTGTCCATAAATAAGATTTGGAACAATACAGATGCCATTTGAGTAAAAGAACCAAGACCCAGTGTTAGCCTTCTCCAGTGGAGGAGTAGCCAAAGATGTCACTGCGGAGGGAATGGGGAGAGAAGAGAGGTTATGAGTATCTGATAAATGATGAACTGAGCTAAAAACTAATCTCTAGTACATGGAAGAGAGATACAAATGAGGGTCATTGTGCCAGGATACTAACAAGGCTTCAGCTTTATACCCATTAGAAAGGGAGAGAAATTTTCACTGTTTTGAGAATAACATAGCCCTAAGAGGGCTTCTTAACATTAAGGAAGAAACTTAAAAGTCTTCATATGTAAAAAGGAGAAAAATCAGTATAGAGGAAAGACCATAGAAATGGGATATTAGTGAAAGACATTGAGGAGAAGAAGCAGAAGATAAACCAATGGAATGCCAGAGAGGTTAACTTTCAAACATGTAGCACAAATTCTTCCACGAAAACTGTAGGTAATGGGATGTTGATGGTTGGGGATCAGGTGTCTTTCTGCCTGTTTGCCTTTATTCTTTACTTGTCAGTTGTTTTGTTTTTCTGTGCAGTGAGAGATGAACACTTTTCTGTGGGATGCTGAAAGGTACAATCAGAGGCCTCCAGAAAACTGATGCACTAACTGAAATGGCTGGGATTATGTGAGTAGTGTTTAACTGAGAGATTAAAGGAAGCCCAAAAGCCAGCACTGAGGGAGTGGCTGTTCATTCATCCCTTCATATCTATTATACCTATAGGGGGCTGTTTACAGGGGCTCTAGGGATGCCTCAATATACATATACTCAAGTGTTACATAAAACGTGTACATCTCCTGTGTACTTTAAATTATCTCTAGATTATAATACCTTGTAAACACAGATGATATCTAAATAGGCTAACAGCTGTTTCACTGTATTGTTCAGGATATTATGACAGGAAAAAATATTAATATATGTTCATTATAGTTGTAGTTATTTTCCAGACATTTCTAGTCTGCAGCTGGTTGTACCTGTGGATACAAAACCTGAGGACACAAAGAAATAACTGTATTTTTGCTTCAGAGAAGTGAAAATTCTATCTCAGTACCTACAGGTTATATAGCACCTCCTAGGGTATCAGTGCAAATTTGTTGTTTCCTTTTTCAATCATCTATTTATTTATTTACTCATTTATCTACTTATTTATTTGGAACAGGGTCCCTTTATGCAGCTCAGACTTGTAGTGATCCTCCTGATCAGACTCCCTGGCCTTGGGATTACAGGAGTGTTCCACAACACCCAGTTTCAGTGGCCCTCTGGGCATAGGGCAGACACCACATGCAGTACCAGGATTGAACCCACGTCCGTGCACTTTCCAGGCAAGAGCTTAGACCACTGAGTTATTTCCCTGATCCTATCAGTGCACATTTGATTGGCTTTATCTTTTTCATTCACTAAAACTCAATTTCACATTTCCCCTCCCCTTTTTATATGTTACCTGGTCAGAACAGCATGCTACTTTACTATTCATGCATTTCAAGAATAATGGGTAAAGCTGAACATAAAGCTCTGAGAAACGAAAGCAAATCAAATGATAGTATTCTTACAGTGCGGAGAGGCTATCCACAGTCAATGTGTATGTTTGTCTTTGTGGGCTCTGGCTCAAATCATCGCTCCAAATAAATTGAGTTGGAACAATAATTCACTGAAAACTGCTCCTGAGTTATTGCATCCTACTGCTGACCAAAAGTAAAACAAAAATCCTCCCAAACCACACGTCAGCAACTCGAGGTTAATGTCCCCTTGTTTTATGTTCCTTTAACTACTTTATTTTTTTCTGGATGGAGCTCAGAGTGATATTTAGGTTCTTTGAATTTTTCCCAGGTGATTCACATATTCTTGTTATCATTTTCTTTTTTTTTTCAATTTTATTCTTTAAGTGAGAAAAAATTAGAAGTTACGAGAAAGTGTGTATGGTTTAATGAGGAAAATAACACCGTCTAAAATGAATCAGTCTCTTTATTTATGCATCACATTTCCATAAGTATTTTATCTGATTGTTATCTTTAGTACAGCCTTAATTATTACATCTGTGCTTTAGTATTCAAATTCATAGAATAGGTTTTTGTTTTATGATGATATGTGTGAGTGGAAAGACTATATAAGATATGGTGTTATCCAAAGGAATTATTACGAAATTGCTGAACCTATGCGAAATGTTTACAGTGACTTTTTTGGATAAGCACCGGTGTTTTATTTTATTAATCAAGTATTTCATAATTAAGAACATTATAATTTGCTAAGAGGGCTTACGATAGCTGCCTGTGGAATAAGACAATATCCTTCCCGTCTCCCTACTGGGCCTAATTCCCCAGTAACCTTATTGAAAATGTGCATGGGCTACAAAACTAAAGATTAACTGTCCAGGGACCTGCTTCCTGGAGCTTATTTGAAGATTAAATCAAATGGCAGGTGATGTATATTTGGTAATACGGCTTTGTTGCAGTCTTTTCCCATGTAGTATAAGTGTGATAGAAAATGATGACACTTTATAGCTGTTTTTTTAAAAAAAGATTTTTATAAATGTGAAATAGTTCTGTACTCATGCTGAAATGGAAATGAATAATTTATTTCTTCATAGCCAAAAAATCTTCTGCTTTTTGGACACATAGTAAAAAGATCTCTAACTACAAATTTTCCATAATTACAAGTTGTTCAGGCTTTTAAAAGGTGATTTTTTTCATTATCTCTTTATTTCATAACAAATGGCACAAAAGGTGTTAAGGATGGGTTTAAAATGCCAGCTGAGATACTGCAACATTTTATTTAAATAGAAAGCAGTTCAAATATATATTTAACAACAGCGCTTTTAGACTACACATTAGTAAATGGATTTCTATTTAACAAATCAGAGAAAGATGGATGAAGATGTTCTGCTTTTAAAAATACTATATTTAGAATGCCTGTGCAGAGACAGTGAAGTGTGATTTGTCCTCATAGCAGACATCTGAAGAACAAGTGACATTCTTACACAAAATCCATATTGGTGATGTATTTAATTACAGAGCTGATTGAAATTGACAGCTTTAGTGACCTGCGTTTGCACTTGTGGTGATTGATGTATGCTTCAACTCCGGTTACTTTTAAACCAATTCACATATTGCTCAATACTATAATATCATCCTGTCAAACTGCAAACTACATTTTTATAAGTGTGGGGACTGGAGAGAGTGCATATTTAATTAAAATGAGATAGAGATGAATTGTTTAAAAACACCTATACAACTGTTCACTGAGCTTACTGGTATTTGGAATCAGAGTGAAGGAAAATTCAATATACTTATTCAGACATTTGTGTTCCAGATTCATCTTCAGTCTTAGAAAATACAGACTCAGATGCTATGTGTTATGGAAGGTGTCTGAGAACCTCATACAATTGCCTAGACAGTATTGCTTTCCTTGACTTGACCTCATCCTTAAAAATAATAACTAAATGGGGCCAGAGAGATGGCTCCGTAGAAAAAACACTTGCGTGGCAAGCACAAGGGCCTGAGTTCAATCCCTGGTTCCTCCAATAATAATAATAATAATAATAATAATAATAATAACAACTAAAATTAGTTCCATACATCAGAGTGAGCTGGCTGATTGTGTATCCTTAATCCTCTGCATGATTTTGTTTGTTTATGTTTAGGTGTTACTTAGGTAAGACAGCTGTTAAGCAGAGGCAACTTTACTGTACAACAACACAAAGTTGCTTTTTACTGTGTAACACAGGGATTCTCTTCTCATTATTTTCATTCCACATTCAATGTACTTTTCCCACACATAGAATTCCCTCAGTTGCATGTCTTTACTCTTTAACTCACTTTGTTGTGCGTGAATACATTAAATTGATGATTTTATGACCAATTAGAAGTTGGTATAGACACTACTTTCAACTATATCTCTAATGAACCTTTCACTGAATTTTACTATGTACGACACTCCAACAGTATCTTCTTTTTTTTCTTTCTTTCTTTTTCTTTTTCTTTTTCTTTTTTTTTTTTTTTTTTTTTTTTTTTTTTTGAGGAACCGGGGCTTGAACTCAGGTCCTTGCTCTTGCCAGGCAAGCACTTATTCTACTGAGCCATCTCCCCGGCCCCAACAATATCTTCTTAACACAGTATTTTCTAACACCGTATATGTAAACTAGATGATATTTCTGGCAATTTATTGGTATGTGGTGAGACTAAAGGAGGTTTACTAAAATTTTCTAAAATAAGATGTTTTCCATACAATAAATAAATAAATAAAATTTAGCCAGTTATATTGAATCAATTCCCATCACCCTTTTCACTATATGACACCATTTTCGCATAACCCTTTTTCACACTTAAGTTGAAATAGCTTTTTGTCTATTTGTTTCCTTGTTCTGGATATTGAACCTATGATCCTACATATTCAAAGCATGTGATACTTTGCTTGGCCACATCCACAGCTTCAATGGGAAAATCTTGGTAGTTGTCATAAATAACTTGTATTTCAAGGGATGTTGGTACTTATTCAGTTTTTAAGAATAAAAATACACCAGAGTCGTTTAGAAATTTATTTTCCTAAAAAGAGAAAAGTGGGTAAAATGAACTGTCAGACTCAATAACAAGAAAGAAATTTAATTCCAGTAAAAATTTGTCATCCTCTGAAGGTTATTATTTTCAAAATTTAAGATGTACTGAAAAACACTTTAAAGGTATTCATAAGCCAAATAAGGTGGCATAATTATAATTCAGCACTTTTGAGGACTGATGCAGGAGGATTACAAATTTAAGCTTAGCCTAGGAAACATATTGACTTATAAAAATTCTTTAAAAATATGTAATACATAATATAATATATACAATATATTATATACAATATAATTTATATATAATATCATATATAAATATTGTCTATCTATCTATCTATCTATCTATCTATCTATCTATCTATGGCTGGGAGGGTATTTCCAGTGCAGATTTCAGTCTCTAGTATCACAAGGAATATGAAAGAAAGAAAAAGAAAGAAGGAAAGAAAGAAAGAAAGAAAGAAAGAATTAAGTCATGTCTATAACTATTCAGAAAATCTAATTCTACCAAAAAAAATTGGTTTCCTTGAAAAATACCCAATGACTGAAAATTATAAATGCCCCGCCTCTGTCCCTGATACCTCAAGAGTGTCTGCACCATATTAAATTCCTGATATGGCAACTGTCCTCCCACAACAATATTCCATCTCAATCCACTTCTAGACTCATGCTTTTTTCTTCATCCCTTGGAGAATCAAGAGAAGATCTCACAATATGGTAAAGGAAAAGGCAGACATAGATGAAATACACTTTAAGTATTGTACACTGAGCATATTTTAGCCATCTCTGTACCAGGTCTGATTCCAACCTTCTGTTTCTACTAAAGACTCTTTATCATATTCTGCTAATCACTGGCTCTTAATTTTTTTCTACAATGGACTAGAATAAAAATGGAAGAACATAGTAGTACATAATTCTTGTATCAATAAAATATTTTTTTCTAATCATTCACTATTAATTTTCTGATGCCTTATATTAAATGTAATCTGAATATTCTTATTAAAAGTTTAGATTAGATGAAAATTTTCAATTTTTCCTCAGGCTTCCCTATCCTGCTCAGAAAACATTAAAGTAATAAGAATGGTGAAAATCAAAAGGTTGAAAATTTTACAGAAGTCAGCAGATGATATATACCAGCAAATAATTATGGGACAGGGTGAAAAGGAAAGCTAAACCTGAAAATATATACAAGAGTGAAACATCAATTGGAACCTCAGAAATTGAATTCACAGAACTCAATTTAAGAGTGGAAGGCACCATCTTCTCTGGAAGAGAGATGGGAAGATAGATCAAGCAGCAGGACACTTACACAATGAGTCATATTATGAGAAAAAGGACTAAGCCCAGAAAAAGTTTGCACGATTATTGGAAGGAATAGTGGGTCTGATTCTCAACCAGTCATCCAGAAAGACTGCAAGAGGAATACAAAACAGAAACTGTAGAGAGAAATATTGCCTTCTGTCATGGCTGTGGACGTACGAGTTTGAGAATATGTCCACATTGCTGTTTATAATCCTGCTCTAACTGATTCTTCCCATTAGAAACTGGAGAGCCAGCAAGGACCTGCTGCTTCATAGAATTTCCATCACCTCATTTATCAGCAAAACCTCCCCAAAAGGATCAGAAAAAAATGTTCCCTTTATCTCTTGTAAGATCTAAGACACATCTACTATGAGTAGATGACTTCACATAGAGAAGCCCAGAGGCAGAGGGTGAGGAGATCAAATGAACACTTAACTCTGTCTCCCTTGGCAAATGGGAGACACAGGATGACAAACATGTTGAAAACGTGGTGGTGGGCATTAGATGAGCATTAAAATCATAACTTTTGCTCCTTTATCCTATGAAGCCAGGTGATCGTCCATTGTAAATTCAAATAGTAAAGGAGGTATTTATTTTTATGATGAAATAGAATTGAGGACACAGGTTGAAGTAAAGGGAAACAGTGAGACATGGGACTAAAGATAGAGGAATCAGTGAAGCAATTCCCATCCTCCTCTTACAAAAAAGGAGGGGTACATATAAGGAGTTAAAGAATTAAGTATCTGAACCACATCTGCTATGGTCTGAATACATCCCCTACAATTCACAGGTTGGAAAATTAATTCCCTGAGTTAGGAGACACAGACCAGATTGAGCAAGGGGGCCTGAACTATGAATCATGGAAACCCAGGGTATACCCAAAAAGCACAAAATCCTTGAAGACTATGCAAAAACCCAAACCTGGATGTGAGACTTGCTGGCCTTATCAGAAAGTGCTACTTTGAGTTCTTCATTTCCATCTGGCCAAAAACCAAGCAAGGCCTTTGTTAGGACAGTTATATCTCACGTCAGCCAAGGGAGTTGCTGATAGGGCCACAGTGCCAAATGCCTTATTTGCATGGAGGAAAAACCTTCAAAGAACAGGACACAGATGCGACCAGCCATTTCCTTCGTGGCCTCTGTGAGCCTTTTGCTGGCCTGCTCTTACTCTGCAGAACATACTAATTATCTACTTTTACTAAATGGAAATCTTTGCTATCTTTTCTTCATGTCTTGCCTAATTCTTTGTTCAGGACACCAAAAGTCTAGAAGGAATTTCTTTGGGACCCAAAAAGCCAGTAAGAGTATCACCAATGAAAGAACTAAAAATCAATGATGCTTGTGACGGTTTGTGTCTAGTTGTCCACCTAAAGCCTCATGAAGTCATGGGATAGACTTCTAAAGTTTGTGGTTAGCTAACGATCCACTGGGATTATGGGTGAGAGTGCTGCTGGGATTGTGGGTATGAGCACTACACCCAGCCTGGGGCATATAGTTTGAATGCAATTTAAGGCAGACAGACTTCCCTCTCTGTTGCCATTGTTACATTGTTGCTGTTATTCTTCCCTTTTGCTCTTGGTGTTTTTCTTTCTTCCACCACTATGAACAGTCGCTCTCTGTCATGTGCCACTTTGCCTAAGAGCCAGCTGAGTGCGGACTGAAACCTCCACTGACTGTGAGCTAAATAAACATTTCATTCCTTCATTTTGGATGTGGGGTATTTTGCTCCAGCAATGAGAGAAGAGTAACTGAGACAATGCTTTATTACAGATCTGGGACAGTTAATTATCTTTTTTTCTGCTCTCCTCCCATGTGAGAAAAAATTTTTTTTAAAAAGCTGCTCTTTCTCTTGAGAGGAAACAGTATTGATGACATGACCTTGTAAAAGAAACCCACAAGCAGATATCAGATACTTGCATCTTAACTTTGGGAATTCACAGATATTCAAAGTTCTGTAAATTTCTGGTCCTTATAATTTACTAAGTATATAACATTTTGTTATGAAGGACAAAAGCTAAGACAGTATCAGGATTCTCAATTTATTCTGCAATCTAGATTAACATGGAACATTACAGAAGATATTTTTCTACATAGATTCCTCAATACATGCTATCAATTAAGTGGGAAGTGAACAAAAACATTTTCACACATTATCTTTATAAAATAGTATACATCCTGTAGTCTATTCTCATAAATGTACTGGAAAATATTAAGGAACAATCCAAGAAGAAAGAAACTTCAAAGCTCAGGGAATAAGAGTACTTTCCAGAGTAAACTACTTTTGAGAGCAAGGAGATCAGATTAGAGCAGACAGGCTGATTACTGTGAAAGTGTAAGAAAAAAAGAAAGAAGAGACAATAGAAACAGGGAGAAGTGATGTGACAAGATGAGAAAGTAGATAGGAGAAGATAAAGGAGGAAAAAAGAAAATAATAGAGATACTTAAAATATCTATTTAGAGATGGAGCTTGTCTTGGCTGAAACAAAATCCCCAACACCCAAATTAAACAGGAAAAGGTTTATTTAACTCACAGTTTGTGGAGGTTTCAGTCCATACTCAGATGACTCCAAGGCAGGATGGCACACAGCAGAGAGCAGCAGTTCATGGTAGAAGAAAATAGTGAAAGCCAAAAAGGAGGCACAGCAGAGACCAAGTCTCTTTCCCTCCCTTGTACTGCATGCCCCAGAACAAATGTAGCAATCATAACCATAAACACTGAGTTCAAGAATTAATAAGAAAAACTCTGGAAGTCCACATCATGACTTAGTAAGGTTTTGGGGGGGCTGTCTAGATACAAACCATAACAGGGATTAAGAACATTATAAGTTATGGCTGATTCTCTGTCAGGACATTGGAATAAATTTAGCTCGATATACTTAGAAAATAATGTGAAAAAAATAAATGTAGACTTTTAATTTCAGGAAAAGCTAAATATATAATATATAGCAAAATACCTCACATAATAACAATTAATAATCTTATTAATATAAAATAAAGATATTGATTAAAATGATTTAAAGTTGAGATAATACAAGGGAAAGAACTATGTACACACTTACATTAGGTTTTCTTGAGTGTTACTTTATAAAATCTCACATAAAAATTTTGTAACTGCTACATTGCTGAAGATATGCATCAATGGACATAGTAAACACTAAGTATTGAAGTTGACTATCTATGAAATGACTGTGTGAAGAAGTGTCTTAGAAGAAGTGGTACATTGTTATGAAACTTTAAAAATAGTTAATCTTGAAAATCACATAGAAACATTATTTTTCATTGTGTAGAATAAATAATACAAATTTATTACTGAACAGATGGGCAATGCAGAAGCATAAAAGACATAATGAAAAATAAAAATGAACCTTCTGCTTTACTGATAGATATTTCATAACTTATTTACTGACACTGTTTAATAGTGTTTAAAAAATTTCCATTTATCATTAAGTAAATTTAAGTAATATCTTCCAAATTTAAAAAGTATTATCCAGAAATATTGTGTTCATTTTATTGAATATTCAGGATATTCCACTTTTAATAATTATAACACAGAAATTATCTCTGCATAACTAATCATTTCAAAATAATAACTAAATTCTCTTCATAATAGTTGATATCTTTTTAAAATGTTAAATAGCTGAGATAACAGCAATTTATAGAATTGCATGAAATAAGGCAATAAATTCATTTTAATCATTAAAAATGTTACAGGTAATTAATAGTTTCATTTTCCTATTAATTTTGTATTTTTCCTTTATCACAAATATATGGGTATACTTTGTTTTATTCATGTTTCTAATGAGACTGAATTTTTCTTTTTCTTTTCTTTCTTTCTTTCTTTCTTTCTTTCTTTCTTTCTTTCTTTCTTTCTTTCTTTTCTTTTTTTTTGGTTTGTTTGTACAAGGGATTGAACTCAGGACCTTGGGCTTGCCAGGCAAACACTTAGGATGATGAGCTATCTGCCTGGCACTAGTAAGAGTGAATTTTGTTGCTCTCTTCAAGTTCTTCTATCTATCATCTGTCAATTATATATTTATTCATGAAAGTAGGCTTATAATTTCAAAAGACCTCAAGCAAAATGTTGCAGTAAAATCAATTGGTACACATAAAATTTTGTTAATTTCAGAATAAACGTAATCGTTAAGTAAAAATGTGTCCAAAACTTTGGGCATGGAAGGGTCCTGCCGGTTAACTCATTTGTTTAAGTGTCTACTTAAGCAACTTCAGTCAGATGCAGGATACTGTGGTTCGATCCCCAGCTCCTCATGCCTTACCAGACCCACCTTTAAGACAGCCTGAGCGAGCCAAAAAAAAATCCTTCTCAAAACTTTGTGCATGGAAATATTGGCCATTTCTATAATATGCAAAATATGACATTTTTATTTTATGAAAAAATAAAGCAGAGTTTCACAAGCAATTAATAATAGAATAATAGTTAATATACTTTGTATGATAATCACAAAAGTAGTTAATTCGGGTATATTATATAGGCAAAAAAAGATTCTCACAAAGAAGTGTATTTATATACCACGAAGTAGTCCTCTCCCATAAAGTTATATACAGGGAAAGTGGATATGTGTTAAGACCATAGTGCTAAGTGATACAAGCCAGACACCTGTGCTTCAATGGTTTCTCTTATACGAAGAGGTGGAGGAGGAATTAATTCATATGATCTTGTGATGCAGACCAGGGTGGCTTGGATCTTACAATCATCCTCTTGCCTCAGAGTCCTAAATCTCAGCATTAATTGAAAAAATCATGACTAATTCTGCCTTTATAGTTAACATGGAAAGTTATATTACTGCACAGTTATTAAACCATCCATGCATTCTTGAAAAAAGCTAACCTTGGTTACATATCATGGGCTTTTTGATGTCATTTGATTAATATGCACAAGAAACATTAGATCTCAATTTTATTTTTTCTTAATATCTTAGTTCAGTTTTGCTATGAAGATCATTTTGAATTCATAAAACAAGTTGGAAATTGCTTTTGTTATCTAGGAGCATTTCTGTCTATGTAATTATATTTGTATAATTTCTTCAATCCTTCATAAGCAGAATTTTCTTGCAAATCAACCAGGTCTGGAGGTTACATCACTGAAATATTTTACTTTTTATATTCATTTTTATAAATATCCCTTATGAGAGCATTTAGATATCTGTCAAATCTTATTTTTGCCCCCAAATTTGTATACTCTATATGAAATTACAAATCTACTAAATACTATAATAAATATATCATCTTATTATTTGTCTAATATCCGCAGGATTTCTGTTACTATTCCTTTCCTCTGTGATTTTTTAAAATCTGTTCTCATTTTCTTTTCTACTATTTATTTATTTTTATTTATATTTGTGGTACCGAGTATTGAACTCAGGACCCTGCACTTGCTGGGCAAGCACTTAATCTACTGAGCTGTCTCCCTAGGCCCTAAAGAAAGATTTTTTTGTTTGTTTGTTTGTTTGTTTGTTTGTTTGTTTTTTGTTGGGGGAGAGGTCTTCAGTGTGTTCAGGGTCTCACTATTAGATCGGACGCGTACTGATCTGCTTGTTTTCAGCCCCGCAAGACCTGGGATTACAGGTGTGCGCCACCACGCCCAGTCCCGATTGTGGTCTCAGCACACCGCGGGGGTGGGACCCACATGGCAGTCCCGAGCATCGAACCCCCCGGCTAGTGCTCCTACTTGCCGGTGCTTTAATCTACTGAACTATTTGACTGGCCCTCCTTTTCTACTTTTTATTATGCTCAATCTTAAAAAATATTTGCTAGGTTCATTAGACTTTAGAAAAACACTCTTTACATTAAGAAATACCTTATATTTCTATGCATCTTTCTATATATTTTAATTTTCTTTCTAATTTTACAAAAGATGCTTGCAATCCAAGTACTCAGGATGCTGAGTAAGAGGATCATTGCAAGTTTGAGAGCAACCTCAGTTACAGTGAGCTCAAGGCCAGCCAAAGCCGCATTATGAGACCCTGTCTCAAAAAACAAAAAAAAAAAAAAAAAAAGTGCAAGAAACAAATAAAGAAAAAAATAAACACGCTTGTAACTTTGATTGTGAGTTTCTTAAAATATTTCCTGTGTTTCTTTAAAGTTAGGAATGCGTCTATAAGTATTTCTTCAATTGTATCTGACACTTGCCTCATACTATCATATTTCACTGAATATAGTTCTTTATATATTTATTTATTTATTTTATTTGTATTTTAGGGAAGGTCTACAGGGTTTTCAGAGTCTCACTACTAGATTGGACTCGTAGTGATCTGCCTGTTTATAGCCTCATAAAAGCTGGGATTACAAGCTCACACCACCACGCCATCTCAATTGTCTGCTCAACGCATCCTGAGCGGGGGCTGGGGCCGGCACTGCAGCCTGGGGATCGAATGCCCAGCTCCTGCGCCTGCTTGTAGGAGCTTTAATCCTCTGAGCTACTTGGCAGGTCCTAGTATAGTTCTTCATTTTTATTAATTTATGAACAATTTGGTGTACTGGCTTAATATTTACGAATCTTCCATTTATATTTTACTTCTTAATTTCAGTTTAAATTTAATATATTCAGTAAAAATGGTCTACATTCAGTCTTTCAATTACTAAACAGTGTCATCCATCAAGTATACCCTTTTCTCAACATTTTACCTTTCATATTTGATCACTGAGATTGAAATAAATGAATTATAAGAAGCACAGTTATATATAATCTTTTTATTCAGTATGACAATCTTTATCTTTAATTGGATAGTTTATTTTCCTTTGACTTTATTAATCCATTACTAGTTCCTGTTTATTCCAGTTTCTAAATTATTTTTAGTTTCTTTCTGACTTTCTGTAGTTTTAAGCATTTTGAATTATCTCATATTTCTGTATATTGTGTTGATATTTGTCAATATTCTTACCATATTTTAAGATTATCCTAGATACAATAACATTTTTGGAGGGCATTAGAGTTTTATAGAGAGAGAATTGCAATTTTATAATAGTTCTTAGAAAATTCTGGCACATATAATATTGAATCCTTTTACTCCATACCTCAAAATTAATTTCTAATATTATCTTTATTTTAATTTTTTATATATTTTACCTCACACGGGTATGTTAATTATTTTTCTGTACTACCAGTAATTGAAATTTATTCACATCCTTATGTTTTCTGTTGACTTAATTCCTTACTCTATGTACTGAACTTTTTACAGCATCTTTTGTCATCCATCTAAAAAAATCTCCCCTAGGTTTTGTGTAGATGTGGCGTACCATCCTTTCATCTGTCTGTCTGTCTGCCTGCCTGCCTGTCTGTCTGTCTGTCTGTCTGCCTCTCTTTTCCCTCTTTCTCTCTCTCCCTGCCTCCCTCTCACCCTTTTTCTCTCCCTCCCTCTCTGCTCTATTGTCTCATCTCATTACATTATCATTATTGAACATATATTTCACTGTAAATGGAGCCACATGTTTGCAGTTTTTATCTATAAGCATGTTGAATATAATACTTCTTTCTACTGATTTCAGGTTTCTATCATTGCTAGGAGAATTGAACAATTAGCATTGCTGCTGTTTGGCTGATCATGTAGTTTTGCAGAATTTTCTGAAAACTGTTCTGTTTAATTTGATTTTCCAAATTTTTCTTTGATTTGATAGGGTATATTAGTTTTGTTGTATTGCTTTGAGAATACTGAGACATCTAAATTTATATTTTGATATCAGTAATCATGACATAATTTATAGATATTGTGGAGAAAAAAAAAAAACCAAAACAAAGCTTCATGGAGTGATCTCTGATAAAAAGAATGTGAACTAACTTTATTCCCCTGAAAGACATTTTAAAACCAGGTAGATGGTGGAGAATCATAGATTGTAGTTACCCTGAGTGAAGAAGCTGAAACACAGAGTTTAGGGTGGGAAGCCTGAGTATCAGAAAAGTATACATCGAGTAATGCAAGGATTGCACTTTAGCTTAACACATTTCCTTTAAACTTTAAGCTAAGTAATTCTTAAGATAGTTTTAAGAAACTATTAGCATTTCAGCATGAATGAACTTGGTGAATACCCTACAAGGTTAGGACAAGAGATAAGGATTTAGCTTATTGGAAGAGATTATCTTCTTTGCTATTCTGGAGAGCTTAAATTGTTCTGTGAAGTAATGGGAATAATTTACAATAATAGACAAGAACATGGCAATGGTTAGACTTGTATTATTTTAAAGAAAAGATCACTCAAAGACAAGTGAAGAATGAATTTTCTAGCAATGAGCAAGGAAGAAGGAAAAGTAGTCTAAAAATAAAGTTGTATAAGGCTTAACTATTTGTTGCAATAAAAAAATTCCTCTATTGACTCAATTCCCAGGGTTAGATCTACCTCACACCATTCACTGGGTATTTCTGAAAGCTTTCCATTGATCAGTGACTTAGCCTATGGGCTTTGCCCAGGTTATAATCCTTGTTTGATTCCTGTTAGGTCATGTATCTTTGTCACAGAGTAAGATTGTTTCTCATGGTACAAGAGAATGCATAGTCTCCTGCTGCCTCAAATTAGCCAGCAGAAATTAATAGCAGTGTGACTACAATTTTATTGTTTTAGTAAATGGATATTATTTGCAAAGCATCAGTATTTCTCCAACATCCATTCTTGAGAAACAGAATCAGATAGATTTTTACCATTACACCATGACGGATCTCAGAATTAATCCATGTTTAGATTGTATTTTCCCTCACCTTGGGACTTTAGCATCATAGGTTTTTTTCCCTTACCATGAATTTCTCTTCTCTGCCATCTTTATTCTCCATTTGCTAATGCTTTTGAGAGTTTTCACTGCAAACTCCTAGTGTTCGTGTACGCGCTTTTCATTGCAGCCTATCACGTAAGTTCTTTATGCGCTCAAATATATATATTTTTTAATTTAGAGAGCCTTTTATTAGCAGGGACAACAATTCCACACAGGGAAAGACTAATCAAGAAGCAAGATTTGACTGCTCTTTTAAAGTGAAAAACCACATTCTGATTTGCATGTAAGATTAGGCTGGGGTGGGAGGGAGCAGCGAAGGGGATCTTCAAAGTTCTGAGAGAGGAAG
>NW_004524588.1:8527264-8531626 GCF_000260255.1 Octodon degus
TCTCTCAGGCTTTCACAGAGAGAACACTGGCCAAGCAATGGCCGTGACTCATCCACATGGCTGACACAATATTTAGGGGAAAAATATCCTCCTCCTCTCTGAAATTCAGTTGACCTCTGACTTCTCTCATTGTCTCTCAAAAAAATTAGATATAAATTAAATAATTTCATTTATTTTATTTGTCCTGCTTTTTTTCATTTCTGCATTTATATATTTGGTACAGGGTCTCATTATGCAGCTCAGACTCATAATGATCCACCTGTTTTCAACCTCCTCACTGCTAGGATTACAGGCATGTGCCACCACACCCAGACTTTGTCACTGGCTCAGTATGCCCCTGGAGAGAGGCCAGGGTGGCATGCAAGATGAGGGATCAAATCCTGGTCCCTGCGCTTTTCAAAGCAGGCACTTAGTCTGCTGCGCTATCTTGCTGACCCTATAGTAAATTTCAAACTTTTGCTTTATTAAAATTTTAAATTATTTCTCCTGTTTTTAATATTTTGTTTATTTATTTATTTGGTACAGGATCTTGCTATGCAGCATGAACTCATAGTGATCTTCCTGTCTGAGCACCAGCAATAGGATTACAGGTGTGTACCACCACATCTGGTTTCGGGGCCAGCACAGCTCACCTTATGTTCTGGACCCACAGCATGTGGTACTGGAATTCGAACTTGGGACCTTGTGCTTGCCAAGCAGTCACTCAGAGTACTGAGCTCTCTATCCGGCCTAAATGATTTTTCATTGCCACTTCAAGTCCATATTTTTTCAAAAATTCAATTGTAGCTTTCTTCTAAATTCCTTAAAATGACTTTTGCTTTTAATTTATTAACTTATTTTGGTCACTTATGCAGAAATATTGATCTCTCCCTGCGATATCCCTAGGATAACTTACCTACTTCTACATTTTCAATAACTTGCTTATATATAAATAAAAGTTTCATTTGTGTGTACAGAACATATACAGTAGTATAAGTAGAGAGCTACTTAGTATATTCTAGCAGATTTAGAGTAGTAGAGCTAAGAAAAAAATGACAGATGACTAAACTGAAAAATAAAGCTGTTCTATACCTAACATTGTGCACTACAAGGGTAACAAGCAGAGGGAAAATTGCAATGACATTTTCATAGAAAAACATTTAGGAAAAAGTAAAGAACACAATAAACATTGGTTTTTCTTCTGCCATTCAAGAACATTCTAGGTAAAGTTAACTCCTGTCATATAGAAAAATTATTTATTTTTATATAGTAAGCCAAGCCATATATATACTTTTATTGATCAATGACAGAATAAATATACTGAATTAGATTTTTCCACTATTACTGGACTAATTGTTCAGTTATGTGCTCTTGAATTTTGAGATTACCTATGTTTATCTTACCTAGATTCATCAGTCAGCTAACTTCAACTTCATTGCCATTATATCAACATACATCCAGCTCAAACTAAAATTTATTTGAATGTTGCACTGAGCAATTTTTCTTTTTTTTTTTTTTTTTTTTTTTGGTGGTGCCAGGGATTGAACTCAGGAGCTTGCTCTTGCCAGGTTCTACTGTGCTCTCTCCCCTACCTCCCCCCCCCTGCAATTTTCTTTTATTTAAAATCTTAACTTCCCTACGAATCTTTTCTTTTCTTTTTTCTTTTTCTTTTTGTATTTAGGACAGGGTGTTCAGGGTGTACAGGGTCTTACTGCATAGACCAGATTCATAGTGGTAGTGATTCTCCTGTTTACAGCCTCCCAAGCGCTGGGATTACCAGCATACGGCACCATGCTCAGTCTCAATTGCCATCTCAGTGCACCCCAGCAGCAGGACTGGCACGACAGGCCAGGGGATCAAACTCCCAGGCCCCTGCGTCTCCCTAAGGAAGCGCTTTAATCCACTGGCCATTCCCAATGTGTCTACATCAATGTTCATAATATAGAAAGTGGAGAGTATAAAAATAATTATAAAACCAGTAATTGTATATAAATATTTTCTAGCTAAACAAAGTTTTATGATCTATGGAGTGTGGAAGATATGTAAACTGAGAGATGTGTTCTTCATGTACAGTAAAACCATGTCAAGATAATTGAATCCATCACAGAATCTAGAAGTATCAATTACTTCGGCCCTATTGATTATGCATATGTGAGCTCTAAATGAATATATCTAAATCAGTATTTCAGCATGTTGCTGTTTCATAGAATGATGGCTACTAGGACTTTCATTTGAGAAATGCTAAAAGTTTATCCCTCATGATAATGGCCTTAATTTATAATTAATATAATTTTATCATAATGGTTTACATCATTGTTAATCCCCTTCAACAGTTTATATGGAGAATTATATATCATTCATCTGTACATTTCTAGGGCCTTATTTTATGATCTGGTAGCTAGTTTTTAAGTAAAGGAATGATGAAGAGTGAATAGTAATCAGGTTATTGGTGTTTCACTCATAAAATAAATTACTAGTAGAGGTATTGCTGTGAAAATACTGTTAACCCAACTGTAGATAAAAGTAATGAACATATTCAAGTAAAATAGATTGCAGTGGTCCCCATTTTACATCTCTCCCTCTCTTTTTAACTAAGAAATATGAGTTTAGTATGAACACTAGCCATTCCAAAATCCCTCAGGATCTCTTCTCTGATGTGTTTAAAATTTTCCTGACACCAGAAAAACAACAGTTGAAAGCAGACCAGATGGCAGGAGAGCTGTAGTAATTTGACTGGAAGTAGGATGAACGTGGAAGTGTAATGAGAAAATTAGGTATTTAAATAGTTGCAATGTGCAGATTAACCTAATGGGATAGGCAATGTTACCCAATGGCTTTGTATTAAGTTTATTTATTTCATTTTTTAAAAGTTTGTGACTCATTGGTATGATGATTGAGGGAGATGTGACTGGTAGATTAAATGGAAATATATTTCAGGTATTATATGCTTATAACTGTCCGGGTTGAATCCTTCCTAATCTTAGTGTATGAGGGTAGGAATGATATCATCAAGGTGCGTAGCTAAAACCTTAGAAACAATCTTGTGCTCTCTATTCAGGAGAGTAAAAAAGGATGAAAATCCTCCAATTGTCCTTTACCTTGTCATCTTTTTAAGGATTATGGGATCAAGGGAGTTTTCATGTCTTGAGACATAATTCCAGTCTTAAAAATTCTGAAGACTCTTTGATGTTAGAGATAATTGCCACAATCAGGTTTTATAAAAATTGATAGGAATTCTGTCAGCACCTGAGGCTTTTCTTGGGTTTATAGGTTGGATTTGAGGTTTCTCACTTTTAATGATACCGTGTTGTCTGAATGATTGACTTAATGGAGGGAGTGAATTGAAAGCAGGCCCTATCATTTTTCCTGCATGGTATGGAATTAGAAAATATGTTGACTAGATTCAAAGACATTTAGAAAATACTAAATGCTTGTCATTTGCCTTTCTGTGTTATTAGACTATTTTCATATAGCTTATACTTTATGATACCAGGTTCAGCATCATAGCTTCTAAACAACTGATCAAGATGTTGCATAAACTAATCAATACTGGAAGTATTAGAAATAAATATTGTTTATAGGCTGTGACATTAGTTCACATATAGAAGAAAATGTACATTAGGTGTGAGTTTTCTTTTTCAAGGGAAAGTGGATAGGATAATTTTTAAGTTAAATGAGTAATTGAACAAACTGAACTATGTCTATTCATTTCAATTCTATTTCTAAAATATATTTTATAATATTTTCAAAAGTGATAAAATAATTCAGCTTAATTATTTACTATCCTTTGTATTTATTACTAAAGTGCTACAAAATTCATAGTAATATACCCGAAAATATAGCAAGATACATACAAATATCAAAGCAACTATAAAAGTGTTCTGTATTATCAGTCTCAATAATTTTGAAGTATTTTGAGGTTTTATTTTTAATTCCACGTTGTAGACCTATATGCTCATTTTAGAAGTTTGATGGATAGATTTTTAAACATAAAATTGTTGACCAAGTTTAATGATATATGGATTTGCTGAAAGAAATTGCTGTGTTAATTTACTTCCTTGTCCAATGTACTTAGTTTTTTGGTTGGGAAAATTTCCTTCTTTTAATTATGCATTTTCTTTAAGATTTTATAGCCTATAATTAGTAGAATTCCTAATTCAGGTCCCCTAAAAATGCATGAGATTCCATGTTTGCTAATCTAAAATGCTAAAGATACATGAGAAATCTTTTATGTAATATAGTACAATAATGTTGAGAAGGAACAATCTTATCTCTGGAATATAAGAATTGTATTGCCTGTAATTCATGGATTTTGCTTGCAAAAATGATTAATACAAAGACAAATAGAGATAAATAACAAAAAATGGAAAAACAAGTAGAGAA
>NW_004524588.1:8531796-8536976 GCF_000260255.1 Octodon degus
GAGAAGAGAAGAGAAGAGAAGAGAAGAGAAGAGAAGAGAAGAGAAGAGAAGAGAAGAGAAGAGAAGAGAAGAGAAGAGAAGAGAAGAGAAGAATCTCTAGACCAACAGAATGAAAATCCAGTGTTGTTACCTTGACATTGCAGGATATTGACTCATATGTTTTACTTAAGATTATCACTAGGGTTTTTACTACTTACAACCAGAAACTGAAATTTATGCATTTACTTAAGTGTGAAATTTGAAAAATTGTATTATTTAAGAATAACAAAAAAACTATATCATCTACACTATATTTAAAGGATCATGATGAAGAAAAAGCATGACTTCCTGGTGGATATAAATATTTATTTCAAAGTGATCAATAATGGATTTAAATATTCCCTCCAAACAGGTAGACTCAAAGAGTTGCTGTCAGAATGTAAAACTGATTTTTTACACTAAACATATTCATTCTGAAGCTAAGATAAGAGAAAAGATAAATCATTTCAACGATCCTACAACTCATGTTCCCATTTGGTCGCTACCTTCATGTGTTAAGGAAGGACACTACAGTAACCTAGAAATCCTTAGAAGTTTAATCTAGTGGTGCATGTTAGAAATACATCTATAGTTTTACTGATAACTCTAGTCATCTGTAAGGCAGTCTGAAATAATTTCAAGAGTGTAGAGTGAACAAGATCTTGTGTTTATGTGATGAATGTTAGAACTAGTAGAGAGACAGATCCATTTTCTTTCTGAGCTGTATGAGGAGCAAGAACCTTTATTCAACAAATACTTACACAGTGCCTCTGTACAACCACAAACACCTTAAAATACATTGAAGAAAACTTTTAAACTGTGCCATTTACTGTAACATAAAATAAATTATGCTGAAGGGTGAGTGAAAGCTCTAAAACACATATAAGTAGCATCTCACTCACATTTGGAGATTCATCAATGTCTTTCTGAATAAATGATGGTCAAAATATATTCCTGAAAGAGAAGTGGAAATAAGTGTATAGTAAAGTCACTAGAGTGATGAAGAGAATTAAAATAACATACACAGACATTCAGAAGAAAATAAATAAGACACAATGAAGATTTTTGAGTATGGGTCAAATACACATAAGGCAATCCAAAAATGGAAGGAATGGTGAAGCAGTCAGAAACCATATTTAGGAGACTAAGGTTCCCAAGTGGACTAATTAGGTCTATACTGTATGATCAAAAATTTTATCTACAAAAACCCTGCATATGGATATTTAGAGGATCTTTATCAGTAATAATCAAAATCTTCAACAAGATAATTTGTTAGTTGCCCTTGAATGGATATGTACGTGGTAGAAACATGTGGACAATGAAATACTCTTTGACACTCAAAACACAATGAGATAGGAAGCCATGAAGAGATATTAGGCATCTTCAGTGCCTGTTACTGAGTGAAAAAAGAGAACCAAAAATCTGTTTTATGACTGCAACAATACGATGTTCTAGAAAGGGCAAATTTAAGGAGACAGTATAAAATCAGTTGTTTCATGAGTTAGGAGGAAAAGAGGGATGAATAGGAAGAACACAGAAGAATTTTAGTAGAGTTACACTGTTTCCTATTTTTATTTTAATAGTAGATTCATGCCATTGCACAGGGGCCTAGTTCTATAGAATAGGCAATATAAAGAGTAAGCACTACTAGGAACTAGGGTCCTTGGGTGACACTGATGTGTCAGCATGACCTCATCAATTCTAATGAATGTACCACCCTAAAGTTGCTGTGAAAATGTACTTTGAGGGGAGAGAATGCATGTGAGCATCCTGCTCTGCCAATGTCTGCTTACAAAACCATGGAAACTCAATATAGGAAAATAAATGCTCCTAGAATGAGGGAAGTCAATACTTTCAAAGACATTCAGGTAAGGAAATATTTGCCAATTCATTAAATGTTTTGAATAAAGAAATAAAAGGATCAGAGAGAAAAGGTGAAGATCTTTTATAAATAATGTGGGCCTGCCTCCAAGAGGAGGACCTGTAATGTCTTGTTCATTTTTAAGGCAAGATTCCACAGTGGTAATTTATAACTAGGTTGTGATAGACTTTCTGACTTGGAATCCCAGATGAGTGCAGTGAATTTATGGCTATAAGCTCTCTCTCACTAGAGACAGCGAGGCTAACCTGAATCAAAATGCTCTTTTCTTCCTAAGAATGGAATTATGTAGTCCAGTTCAAACTGAAAATGAGGACTTTCCACTGGCAGAGAAGCTCCTTTCAGGCTCCTTTTCTGGATACTTATCTTCTCCCACTACATTTAGTTAGAGTACACCAGGTGCAGGTCTTGGAACTCCTGTCAAAATGTACTCTTTTGCTTATGAAGTTTACATCACATAGAGATGGCTTCAAAGAAAAGTCCAACAACTACCTCATTTAATGTGAATTTTAATTTATCTTTTAATTTAAGTAATAGACAACTCAAAAATCCCAGTGTGGACACTTACGGGGAGAGAATGTGGATATGATAATATGAATGAGGAAAGAGCTCTGTAAATGCTAATATTTGAGAACTTTTTTGGCACAAAACACATAAAGATAAAGTAGGCTCAGTAGTGGGAGAAAGACTATTTGTAATAGACCAGGGTTCAGAATAAGTTTACAATAATACAACAAAGAAACACAAATATGAAAGGTAGTATATGAAAAATGTAATGATTTCAAAGAGAAAAAGGTGCTAAGCTCAAAGACCCCTGAAATCCAACTTCTTTTCCCATCATTCAATTGAAAATATTCTCGCCAGAATCTCTAATGGCTTCTCTTTGATCTAGTTAACATATACAATGTATTCCTTTTTAAAATTTGATTTTTAGCATTAAAAAGAAGTAATGTTTTTTCCAGTAGAGAAAGACCTACACAGTGAATCTTGGAATGCAGGACCCTTGCTTTCCCTTTCTTTCTCTCTGAATCTTGATCTGAGTGACTCGCCCATACAACCTTCCTTCTGCCAAATCCAGCTCGTTGATCTTACAGGAAACTTAGAATAAGTTTTTAAATATTCTACTCAAGAGGAATAAAATGATACTCTCTGAGTGTTTTTTTTTTTCATTGCCTTATTTATCCCAATTTTGAAGATAAAGAAGTTAGCAACCCCAAATAGTCCCCATTTTACACTCCAAAATTAAAGAATATTGTTTTCTTAAGCCAACGGACAAGAAAAGGAAGCACACAACAAGAAAGATAACATTTAAGCAATAGTTTCTATACTCCAGGCAAAAAGAATAGAAGCTAAACTACTTCTCCTCCCGCATTCACGTTATCTCTCTTCCTATAGGCACTAGACCTAACTCCCCCACAAGGCTCTATCAACTGTCCTAAACTCCACTGGGATGTTGTCAGAACAACACAAGGGTGAGAGTTTAGGCCTAAAACATGCTGTGTATACAAAAGATAACTCAAAATAGATCCTAGCTTTGAATGTAAATTGTAAAAGTATAATATGTAACACAAAATCTTAAGCATATAGAGAAAGGCAGTGGATTTTCAGTTTTTAACCCCAAAAACATGAATCATAAAAAAGAAAACAAAATCTCATCAAAATTTTTGTTATTTCTTAATAGTTAGAAGATTTTTCTTTATTTTTGTAAAGTAATGTCATTGGAATTTATACAAGTTTCACTGAGAAGGAGTGAAGCTCTACAGAGTTTAGGATGGGACAAATATCTTCACAGTTTTAGTTTCTTAAATCCATAAACACACCTTTTTATTTGTATCAAATTTCTTTCATCAATGCTTTATAATTTTAAGTGTACAGATTTTCCCTTGTAGGGTTCCATTTATTCCCAAAGGCTTTCTTAAGTATTCTCAGTAGGATTATTTTCTTGATTCCTTTTTTAACAGTTCATTGTAGTGTACAGGAAGACTACTTAATTCTGTATGTTGATTTTCTGTTGTAAAAACTTACTAAACTAACTTCTAACAGTTTTTGATGTGATCTCTAGGGTTTTTTATGTATGATATCACCTTATCTGCAAACAGAAACAATTTAAATTCTTCCTTTTCAATTTAACTTCTTTGTATGTAGAAGATATATATGTAATGTATTTTACCATCTACCTATATAAAATTATGATTACATATGGTAATCAGCAGTTGATACAAGTAAAAACCAGGACATTATTACTTTGCGCAGGCTAACATGGCGACAGCAGACATCAGTTGTTGAGAAAGATGTGGATAAGAGGGAATTCTTGCATAATGTGCTAGGAATATAAGTTAGTAGAGTCCTTAAGGAGAGCAGTATGAAAGATCCTCAAACTATTAAAAACAGAACTACCATATGATCTAGTAATGTCACTACTATAAACATATCCAAATTCAAATCAGTATGTGCAGGCTATATCTGAATTCACCTCTTATTTGTAAAATTATTCACAGGACCCAACATCCATGCTAATGTTCATCAATAGATGAATGGGAAAGGAAAAGACTGTGTATACACAAATTAGAATATTAAGCAATCTTTAAGAATATCCCTTCATTTCCAACAATATAGATAAATCTAGAGAGCATAATGTTAAGTGAAAGAAACCAGGCACAGAAAGATTTATATTATATCACTTCATTTTATATTGAATCTAAAATGGTGAACTTGTGGAATAAATGAATAGGATAATGTTTACAAGAGGGTCGGAAACAGAAGATTAGCGACTCTGTTAACCAAATAATGTGAAATTTTAGTTGGACATGAGTAAAAAATTCTAGAGGTATATTGTATATTATGGTTATGATAGCTAATAATAATATGTTGTATGCTTGAAACTTACTAAAGGATTAGAATACTGTTATAATGAAGTATGGCCAAATTTATATAAAATTTTAATTAATTAAAAAGAAGTGCAGTGTGGGAGAGAAAGCTCAGTGGTCTCAGTGTCTTCCTGGCAAGTGCAAGGACCAGGATTTAATCCCCAGTAATGCATGCCATGCTGCTGTGCAGGCCACTGAGACAAGGTGTGGTGGCACATGCCTGTAATCCCAGCAATGGGGAGGCTGAAAGGAAGGGTCACTATGAGTCTGAGCTGCATAGTGAAACCTATAACAGATAAAGAAATAAACAAATAAATAAATGATTAAGCAACTTCTAAAATAAATCCAGATAAATATCTTCTTAAAAGAATGATAGAAGCTCTAGACTAGGAGTTGAAAACCACTTTGGGACAAAA
>NW_004524588.1:8537706-8548854 GCF_000260255.1 Octodon degus
TGGTACAGGGTTTCAGGTTAAATCCTGAGAGGATTTGACTGACTATCATATACAAAAGTTACATTTCTTGTTATATAGGTCTTGCTTTATCTTAGTCTTAACCATTCAGGAAAAAAGTATGGAAGCGAAGTATAAAACATAGAGCCATATTAATATGTTGAGCTGTAAAAGGCTCAAGTCAACAATTTTGGACATTGCCAGTCTTACGGAAAACCCATTACAATTATGGGCTACTGGACTATACTGGGATATTTTGCAGAATTCATGCACCTACAGCATTCAAGTAAGAATAGAATACCCTTCTCTGACAAAACTAATCAAAAAGTGGGATAGAAATGAACGACTACTTTGTACTGGTATACTCAAAATAGTTAGAATAGATATACAGTTCCATTCTCTTAATTCAATGAATAGAGAGGTTTGTTCTAATAGTGTTTGAGACAGGATATCATGTCTGCATCTTATACAGTGACTAACCACTGAGACAACTATATGCAATGTATAAACTATTGAAAATGTGCTAGTAATCAGTTGTGAAATTGTCATTGCTATTTGTTTGTGAATAAAATTATTTGGAAAAAAAGAGTTCACAAGCCTCACCAGTAAAAAACAAAAGTGATGAGAAAATTAGTGAAATATATGAAAACCCTTCACTATAAAAGGAAGTAAAATGGTAAATGAACACATGGAAACATATTCAATACTTTTATATCTGTTAGGTAAATGTGGTAGATTAAAATCACAAAGAGATATTGTTGCACATCTATCAGAATGATTAAGATAAAACATAATAACCATATTAAAGTCTGGAGAGCACAAAGAAACTCACAGTCTGAAGATAAACTGTAATGTAAAATGATACAGCCATTCTGGAAAATAGTTTGATAGTTTCTTAATAAACAAAATGCACAAATAGTTTGCCACACAATTCCAGTAATTGCATTGCTAAGCATTTGTTATGGAAAAATAAAGATGCTCAAAAAACATGTATAAAAAGGCATGTAATAGTCTCATTCATAACAACAAAAAGCAGGAAAACTTTGCCTTTCAACAAGTAACTGTAACACATCCAAAAAGGAATAAATAATTGATGCAAACAAAATCCTGAGTAAATTTTCAGAGAGCCAGACTGAGGAGAAAAATGTGAAATGTTATATATTGTTTGATTCCAGTTCTATAACACATTTGAGGTGACAATACTGTAGAGAACAAAAAAGTAGAAAGCTGTGTTTTTGAAATGGATGGAGTTTATTTGGGGCAGATGTCAGAATCGATACTTTCTGTTGTTATCATCAGTAGTTTTAAGTTTCAGAGTTTTGTAATGACTGAACTTGCAGAGAAAGTGAGTTCTTGAGGGGCTGAGAGTGGTTATAAAAGGGCGACATTTAGAATCCTTATGCTTTTAGCAACATTGTGTATCCTCACTGTATCACTGTATTGGTTACAACATTGGATTGCAGTTTTGCACGATGTTCCCTTTGGGAGAACATGGAGAAAGAGTAACTGAGATTTCTCTGTATTATTATTATTATTTTTTACAAATGATAACAGTTCTACAATTATCTTAAAATTAAAAAAATTAGTTATAAGTGTTAGTATAGCTTGACACATAGCAAAATGAACATGTGGGCAGTAGTTGACTGAACCTCGGTAAGTGACCTTCTCTGTAGACTTCTGTTTCTTTCACATGGAGAATCTCACTTGCATATTGTGGCCACAGATAGGAAAAGATGGATCTGTGAGATATTTAGGAAAAATAGTGAATAGTTTTGAGCCATTGGATATTAATGTTGTAATACAAAAAAAAAATCTAAAGTACTGTGAGTTATAAACATTTAAACGGAAAGTTAAGTTCATGCTACACAACTACATTTTATAACACCATAGAAAGAAAATTGTGTTGTACTTTGCTTTGGCTCATGAGATACTTTTAAGTATAAAACAAATGAAAGTCTGAAAGAACATTACATGTTAGCAAGCCATGGCATTTAGTGCAATTTGTGTCAGAAAGTACATTTGGAAGTCAAAAACTTCAAATTTAAATAATGAAACACAAAAAGCATGTTCTAAGTTGTCAACTGACGGTTTTTCAGGGAGATGACATATGCACTGTGGGTGTAAAATGTTTTATTTTTAGACAATTGCAAGCTACTTACTGGGTAGCAGAGAAGTTGAGGTTCATTTATCTTTTATTACTTTATACTACTTTCTGTTTGTTGAATAGGTCGTAGTAACCTGAATAAAAGAAAGCTACAGCTAAGAGTCAGAAAGGTGGTAAAAATAATAACTTAGCCTAGTGTAAGAAACTGTTCAGTCAGCAGCTATCTACTATGTTTTCACAATGCGTAATACTTCAGTGGTGCAGATATCAAGATCTGTACTTTTTATTGTTATCATCAATATTCCTGTGTTGGAGAGTTTTGGGATAGCAGACAAAGAATAATTTAATAATTAGACAAGAATAATGATAACATGCAAGCCAAAAGAAAATTTTGATGATGCTCCAGGCTTTGATTTCTTAGAAGTTCTCCCAGTAAGTCTCATTTTTGGACATATGTGAAAAAATAGAAAACATATCTTACTTGTTTTCGTATTTCTCCCAATACACATGCATTAAACACACTTCAGGATATTTTAATAGTTTCACAAACAAGTTCAGTATGTGATAATATATCAAAAATAAATGTACTGTAATCCCAGCTCTTGGGAGGCTATAAACAGGTGGAACACTATGAGTCAGATCTAGTAATGAGACCTTGAACACACTGTAGATTCTTCCCTAAAATAAAAAAATTGTAAACAAAGATTATATTAAATATTGTATGATGTAATTTAATTGCAAATGCAAATTTTTGGTAATTTATTTATTTTTGCAAATGATGGTGAAGTTTCTAGAATCGGTAACAAAATCTTTTAAAATAGAAATGGCATAGTAGTCTTTTCTTTTTAATGAATCACACTGTGGTATTTAGATGGGGCGTGAAAGTTGCAGAACAAACACAATTCTCACAAAAATAAAAAAGTTCCTAGACCAGAGAGAGATAGCTCAGCAATCTAAAGTGCTTGCTTAGGCAGGCTTAGGAACTCGTGGGGGACTGTAGTTTGATCCCCAGCAACACATGCTATGACAACCCTGCTCCCAGGGCGGGCTAAGCTGCTCCCCACAAAAAAAGAAAAAGAAAAAAAACTGCTATAAAAATAAAAATATATTTTTGATTTTAGCAAAGTAATGAGAAATTTCTTTTTTAAAATTTTATTTTTAAAATGTCTTTAGTACAGAGTATACAGGGTCACACTATATAGATCAGACTCGTAATGATCCTTCTGTTTTCAGCTTCCCAAGTGCTAGGATTTTTGAGTTCATGCCACTACGCCCAGTCTCAATTGCCCTCTCATCTCTCCCAGGGGGCCAGGCCAGCACGACATGCTGGAATTGAACCACGGTCTCTGCTTCTGCCTAAGCAGGTGCTTTAGTCTGCAGAGCTATCTGGCTGGCCCATAATGAGAAATTTCTTAGAGGAAAAAATATGATATATTAGAGAGACATGAAAAACGCCAGCTATTTCAAATTCTTGATCAATTCTAATCAGAAAATAAAGAAACTTTTACAAAGAATATGAAAATGAAAAGCAAAGTTGTGATTCAAGATGGGAAAAAGATTTACACTTTACCTGAGGAACTACTGTGAGAATCTTACAGGCTCCTGTAATCACCCAGCTTGGACTCACAGTGATCCTCCTATCTTCAGCCTCCCCAGCACTGGGATTATAGTCATGCACAATCATGCCCAGACTCTGTTGCCAGCTCAGTGCACCCCAGGCGTGGGCCAGGAGGCATGTGGTGCCAGGGATCAAACCCTGGTCCCTGAGCGTGTCAAAGCAGGTGCTTAGTCAGCTGAGCTATCTTTCCAGCTCCCTTGTTCTTTTTTTCTGAATTTGGCTTCAGTTGTGCTTTTGCTCACCAGGGTAGTGGTGCATTAAATTCTAGCTCAGAGATTTTTTTTATTTCACATTATTTACACTACACACAGTTTTTAATATTCCTTTACATATATTTAAATTAAACATGTACACTCTATGTAACAGAAATTATCATTTATTTTAAAATGATTTTATGCATTTCATGTATATAAACTTAATTATTTTATTGGTCATTTTATGCCTATAGCTTTGTCCTTCAAGGCAAGAGGTAGAATTTATTTCCAAGTGAGTATGGTTACTTGATTGTCATGGTTTTTGTTGTTATTTTGTCACTCATGTACTCAGTTTTCTTTTTCTTTCTTTCTTTCTTTCTTTCTTTCTTTCTTTCTTTCTTTCTTTCTTTCTTTCTTTCTCTCTCTCTCTTTCTTTCCTTCCTTCCTTCCTTCCTTCCTTCCTTCCTTCCTTCCTTCTTTCCTTCCTTCTTTCCTTCTTTCCTTCCTTCCTTCTTTCCACTCTTGCATTGTTATATAAGCCCTATATCATTTGTAACTGAAGGCCACCTAGACCATGTCAAGGATTAGACATTATCTGTCTAAGTCCACTTAAACTACTATAACAAAATGCTGTAGACTGCCTGACTTCTGAACAACACAATTCTGTGGACTGGGAAGTCTAAGATCAAGGTTTTCAGCAAGTAGTGTCTGATGAGAGTCTGCTCTTTGTAGCCAGCCTCTCACTCTAACCTCATGTGAGAATAGAGAAGACAGACTCTCTCATACTGCTTTTAGAGAGACACTAATGTCATTATTGAGGGCTGTCCCTCAGGCCTGAGTACCTCCTAAATGTCCCGCCTCCTAATGCCCTTACCTTAGTGTTTAACATTGCAAAATACAATTTTAAGGGAGAGACAAATCTTTAGACCTCAGTCTTTTTTCCAAGAAAATTACCAGAGTCAAGTCCTTTAAATACTAAATTTATACAATACCAAATATTTAAAGAAACAATTATTAGCTTATTTATATTCAGGATAATAATGAAATAAAATGTTGAAATAGTTTTAAAATGCTTTACCTACTTTCACCTCATAAATCTTCACTTTCTATCTTTCTTTATCCACCTTTCACATTAATGTCTTCTGAAATAAAACAAAAATGTTCCAAAAGTTCTATAATCAGAAATCCATTCATGAAGTCTAGAGTTCTGAATGCATAAATACTGTTCATTGATTTCCTTCTTTCTAAACACAATTTATTATCTTTCCTCAAAGCTGAGATGGCTTAAAGTACTAACGTGGAGGGGCCAGAGAGATGGCTCAGTAGAATAAGCTCTTCCCTGACAAGCACAAGGATCTGAGTTCAATCCCTGGTTCTGCCAAAACAAAGAAAAAAAAAAAAGTACTGAAGTGAGTAGATACAGAAAGATGCTCTTGGCAACAACGGATGTCAGAATAATTTAATAGCAGTGAGAGTGAAAAATAGTTACACTTTAAAAATCATTAAGAAACATTAGTCAGATCTGATGTTTAATTGGACATGTGGTACAAGTCACACCCAGAATATTCTGACTAGACTATATGAGGATGGCATTATTAGTTATTGCCTTCAAGCCTTAAAAATAATTAACCTTGATAAGAATAAATGGAAGAATGATCTTTCTTAACTCAAAAATTGGAAAGTGAAACTTTTCAGTCTATTATTTCCATAGCTGGTTAATTTACTTGTCTTGGTTTCTGTCCAGAAAAGCTTTGGAACTAGATCTATTGTTCTTGCAATCATGCAAATCATTGCTGCTAGCTTATAACTTCACAAAACTGAACAAAAGCTGCTGCTACTGTTCACTCATGGAGCTGATGGGTTGAGCAGAGTACTTTTCTTATCCTGGATTACATCATTATTTTCCTCCTGTCAGTTTTTTCTGTTGCCATCAAAGCTGACACTATGGAAGACATTTGATGCACATGGGTCAAACTCAGAAATGCAGAGCTATCATTTTTCCAGGCAAATTCTAATAGGAAACCAAACCCAAGTAATACGTTGCTCTGCTCCCCAAGGAATTAGAACACCTTCACAATGGATTCTATTGAATAAGGGAAATTGGAAAATACATCGTAAAGTAGAAAGATACCCACTGTTCCTGGGTAGCCAGAACTAATGTGGTGGACATATTTTCAACTGATTTAATACAAGCCCAAACAAAATTTCAACAGCATACATGACAGCAATGGAGAAAACAATCCTAAAATTCATATGTAACCAGAAGAGACAATGATAGCAAAATCAATCTTGGGTAGCAAGACCAAAGTAGAATCCACCATCATAATGAATAGAGTTATAATACAAAGTTACAATGATAAAAACAGCATGAAAGTGTGATCCCCAAAAATACTGTAAATCTACTTGGGATTCTCATACCCTGAGATGTGTGGACAATGTGGCCATTTCAAGAGAAAAAGCAATAGATACTAAGTGTTAATTGCATGAAAAAGAGCCAAAGACCAGAAACTTATAAAGACCAGGGTGAAGACAAATCAATTAGTAGGGTAAACCTATGGTGACTGGCACATGCCAGCACTGGAGAGTGGTGGCTGACAGCAGTAGTGACCAGCAGCTGACTGTCACCTATTGCCATCCAGGATTATTTAGTGTAATGTGGTGACACCAGAACTACTAGCAGAGGTACACTTTGCTGATTTATGATTTCCATCTGAATTAAGCCAAAGAGCCCTAGTGATTGTCAACAATAAAAAATGATTTGACATTGATGTCATAAAAATGTTAAATCTTATATAATAATATGAGACATTTTTATATTTCTGTATACACTTAGACTTACCTACAGATGTATATCTTTTGTTGGCATGATTATTTTTATTTAAAACTTTAAATTCAAACTGTGGTTTCCTCTTATAAGGAGATAAAAATGAGTTTTTGACATTGAAACCATATGCCAAGGTCTTGCTATCCAAAATACTATATATGCTTGCTTCTAAAGTTTTATTGTATAGATTTGTTATTGTAGAGCCATATCACTGCCCAAAAAAAGGTGTTCTCTTTTTCAATCTTAGTAGATCACATGAAGAATCATGTACAAGGAGTGCAGGAAATCTTTCCACACACTAAAGACCAAAGAATACAGCTGAGGGCCTGATCCTAATATCATGCATGAGTCCAGCTAAAAACCTAGAGCTCATAATGCCTTCCCAGAGTCCAATTGGAGGCCTAGTACCCACAACAAATTCTCATGCAGACCTGCTTCATGAATCTGCACTGGAAAGCCCTAAAGGTCAGTGCTGGAAACTAGAAAGTCTATGCCACTGGGATGAAAGATCTCTGCTAGCAAACTGAGGAATATGCACTGGAGCAATAGAGCCATACTCAAGGTAAGAACCGCAGCTCCTACAAAAGTGCCACAGCCATCCCTGGCAACAGTGAAGTCCCTAGCTCTTTTAGTGATGAGGAAAGCTGAGATCCCATCAGAGAAGCCAACACAACAAAGCTTCTCCATGAGGCTGAGCAGTGCACCATCTTCCCCTCTGGAACTAGGAAGCAAGGCTCAAGATAAGAACTAGAGCTCCCCCAAGATGAGCCATGGCCATTCACAGCAAAACAGAGGTCCTGAGCTCCTCCTCTGGAAAGAACAGCCACGTTCATCAAGAAAGCTAGGGTGACAAGGTCCCCCAGCAGAACATCCCAGGAGAACAAGAAGCTTCCATCAGCTCCAACAGCTTCTCTAAAAGCCTCTCTACAGCTTCTTCAGTTCTTCCTCTTATGCTGCTAGCAAGAATCCTCAAGAAGGCTTATTCCACCCAGAATCACATTAGTTCATTCAGCTGGGTGTAATAATTTGACCACCAATGAGCTATCCACTACAGGTGTTTTGCTCAGAAACTTTGCTCTAGAGTATGTAGAGGAAAGTAATTTATTTGAAATTGTTCCATTCCTTCTTTGTTACAAGTGGAGAGACAGCACCCAGTTCTTTATACATTTGTGACAGATAAAATTTTATCTTGAAAGTAATATGATTTCTTGCTTAATTTCTAATCTCTATTGTTTTGGAGCAAAAGGAACCATAGACAAGATAAAAGTGGTTGTGAATACATTTCAAAAGAACCTTATTTACAAGAATGTATGTTCTTTCTATATGATGTAGCTCACTGATCCCTACTTTATACTATACATAGACTCAAGTTCCAGAAACCATGAAATATTGAAACTTGTGATAGTGTGGTATCCATTAAAACGGTCACATGATTTGGCTAATTTGGGTAGGCAGCATTTAGTTAGGAAAGTTCAATGAAAAAGCTGAATGATTGTGGAATGAGGGGAAAGTATATAAAGTTGGACCGTGCAGGATTTGTTCATATGAGATGTCTAAAGAGGAGATACTATATTTGGTATTTGAACTTGATGGGGTAGTAATGGTTGTAACAATATGATTTATCATTTAAAGAATGGATCAAACAATAGCCTATACTGTATGAAGATGACAGGCTCTATCGTCCTTCTTGTATTTAAGAAGAAGAAAACATACTTAGGGATTTTGGAATAATACAGATGATTCATCGGGTAAAATTTAATTACCTATCACTACACAGACAGATCATTTATCATGTTTGAGGCAAATAAATTTGTGAGGAATGTACTGTTTCAAAGATTCAAAAATCCCTTCAACGAAAGAGAGGACTGTAACCCTGGGAACAGTCCCCGCATACTCTTCAGCAGATTTGTCATACTAATTATCTTTCCAACTACCCCTGTAGGGACCTATATTCTAACTGGGTGAGATAATAATCATAATTCTCAAAGATGAGTGGATGGAGATGCTATAGACCTAGAGTTTTGCTGTGCCCTACAGATCAAAGAAAAGGATTAAGAAGATTTTCTGATCATTTAAGAAATTTTGTTTCCTTATTAATGAAGTTTTGTTTCTGTTCTGTATAGCACTAGGATTGGCATTCCTAGGATGGACCTATGTAATTTCAAATCACCTATTTTCTTTGGAAGATTGTATGGGCTGGAAGATTATATCCTTTCTCAAAGAGAAGTATGGTCTTCAACAGTCAGATCCCCTGAGTGATATCTCACTGTGGAAAACGTATGAAAACATTTTTCATTTTCATGTTCCTTTATCTTGTCTGAACAAAAGGTATCTATTATCAGCATGTATGCTTTTATTTATCCAAGACCTTTAAAGAACCTACTCAGTTGGTACTAAAAAACATGTTAAGGAATAATGCATTAGTTTTATAAACACACATAAAATCATCATAAATAGCACAAGATATATCATATTTAATTTACTAAAGATATTGTATAAACTCAAAATTAAAAAGCATTCATTTTTGAACCAGTATAGATAGCTCAAGATGTAGCATAGGCACTTGCCTTATCTGCTAAAATATCAGAAATATTCAGTAAAAACGTTGACCTTCATATCAATCATAGTGTATTCATGAGAATCTGAAATTATAGTGAAAGAACTAAAAATATTTGTCAGTGCTTAAAATCATTTTTCACAGCCAAATACATTATTTGATACCAAGTTAAAGGGCTTATACTACGATTCGAATAATTTGAGTGGATTAAATGTCATTATGTGAACATCTCTGTCAGCAATTACTGGGTATAAAAGTATGAAAACAAGTACAATTTGTCTAAAATAGACATTTTTCTTTTAAAGGTAATATGAATAATTCTTTAGTTGTCCTCTTTTATGAAGAACTGTATATTAGAACCAACAAAGAGTGTCACAAATGTATTTTACCTTTCCCAAAACTGCTATAATTAAGTTTTAGCATCAGACAACCTTTACCTTTAACATGAATGTACCCAAAAGACATTTTAATCATTTTGTATGATTAAAGCTACATTAGGAATATAAATGTAGTAATTTATAGATACAGATACTAATTGCTCAAATATTGAGTTAAAAAGCCGGCATTAATATGTGTGGAATAATTGATTTCTGCTGCAGAAAGAAGCCATAATAGAGAACTTGAAAGTGCTGTCACATTTCACAGAACTAGTAAAATCTCAGAATATTTAAAAAAATATTCTAAAAGAGAATGTCTTGGGGCTTACTTCTTGAGACTGACTGTGGTTTCAAAAGATCAAATAATACTCACATATGTCAAATACAGGTTTTAATAAACATTAGAGATAATGAATAAAATTAAAGTAGGTCAATTTAGGTCATTTATTTTGCAAAAGAAATATATTTTAATCACTACTTGTTAAGATATAATTAAAAGAAAATGTGATATTTACCAAAGGAAGCTCAGTTGCTAAATGTAAAAATCAATACAAGTTATCATATATTAATTATAATGTTCATCTCTTTTTATTAGCATATCAGTATTTTGCATTTAATGGCCATGTAAATGTGATAATGTTTTGATTGTGAATAAGATCAGAATAGCACCCACTACTATTATAGACAACTGGACTATATGGGATTACTTTGCTGAATTCATGCACCTACAATATATGAATGGCAATGACATACATATCTCTGACAAAAGTAAACAAAAAAGGGGGAGTAGGACCATTTTGTAGTGAAAAAAAATTGTATCTGTACATACAAAATAGTTAGCATAGATATATGGCTATTTTCTCTTAGTTCAATGAGAAGAAAGTTTTGAACAAATAGTGTTTATGGGGCCAGGGAGATGGCTCATGGAATAAGCACTTGCCTGACAAGTTCAAGGGTCTGAGTTCAATCTCCAGTTAAAAAAAAAAAAAAAGGAAAAAGAAAAAAATTAGTGCTTACACAATATATCATGTCTGCATCTTGTAATGTGAATAATTACTACAAAGACAACAATATGCAACATATTAATTATTGTAACTGTCCTACTAACCTTTTTTAAATAATTTTATTAAGAAACAAGTAGCAATGAGACAGTTTCAAAACCGATTAGTAGGACAGTTTCAATAATTAATACATTGTATATAGTTGTCGTCTTAGTGGTTATTCATAGTACAAGATGCAGACATGATATCCTGTCCACACTAACCTGTTTTGAAACTGTCTCATTGCTACTTCCTTCTCAACAAAATTAGTAAAATAAGTGAATAAATAAATATTACTTAGCATACAGAACAACAACAGCAAAAAGAACAGCACAGAAACAGTTCATCTTGATTTTTCACGATTATTTTAGCAGTCTGAAACTATTGTGATTGAAAAATATATATATTTTTAGCAACAACAAAGAATCATCATTTCC
>NW_004524588.1:8548954-8551067 GCF_000260255.1 Octodon degus
ATAATACTAAGTTCTATTAGTTCTTTGAAAACAACAGCTGGTGATTATAGTGTTTGATAAATTTTGCATGCCTATATCTTATAATATGGATAACTTCTTAAAAGATAACAATATGAAATATAATAACCATTGTTAATTTTCTATGATCTTATGACATTTTGTATCATTTTTATTGTTTTCTCTCATATATCTCTCTCTTTTTCATTTTTTTGAGGCACAGTCTCAAAACATAGTTGTGCTGGCCTTGTGCTCACTTTTGTAGTCCCCATGCTGGTCTTGACCTCACAGAAATCCCAACATTATAGGTGTTATAGACATGTACCACCACATCCGGTTCTGGGGCCACATAGCGGGCTCCTACGCATCTGGGCGAGACCACATGTCATGTGGTGCCTTGTGCTCGCCAGGTAGGTGCTTGTGCCTCTGAGCTTTCTCTTCTGCTCCTCTCTCTCTCTCATTCTGACTCTCACTCACCCTCTCACTCTCGCTCTTGCTCTCTCTCTAAAATAAAGAATTCTTGGATGTATGTATCTTCTTTCTTTGAACAAATGACTGTAGAAAATGAAAAACATTCCTTAGACTCATCAAAGGAATTTCAAAGTTAAAACAACATCTTTACATATGCATAATCTAAATAATAAAAATCTATACTGTTTAAGAAAAATTTAATCCTTTATATATGTCCTTTATATACTACTATATTCCTTCATATAATAACCTGATCAGAGCATGATTTGAGAGGAATATTTTTGTTACAGAACACTACCAACTTAATAAAAGTGTGTCATAATTCCATATTGCTATCTAATTTTATTTAGAAATCAAATTCTAAAAAACTATTTAGAAAATTTGATTAGATGACTAAAATCTAGTGAGCATACTATCTGAAATAGTTTTATGTGATAGTTGTTAAGATTTTGTTGGGGCCGGGAGATGGCTCAGTAGAATAAGCATTTGCCTGGCAAACGCAAGGACCTGAGTTCAATCCCCGGTTCCACCAAAAAAAAAAAAAAAAAAAAACAGATTTTGTTTAGCTGTCCCCCCTAAGCCTCATGCAGTTTCTTTAGAGGACTTCTAGAGTTTGTGATTGATTTGTGATGGAGTTCTGGGATTATGGGTGTGAGTGCTGCACTCGTCCTGGAGCAGATACCCTGGATGCAGCATCAGGAAGGGAGAGAGGCTTGCTCTCTCTTTCTGCACTCACAGTCACTGCTTTTCCTGTTCTGCTGTTTGCTGTATTCTGCAAACAGTAGAACTTCTGCCCTCTGCCATGAACCACTTTGCCTTGGAGGCAGGTGAATATGGGCTAAAATCTTCACAAACCGTGAGCTAAATAAATCTTTTCTTCCTTAATTTTGGGTGTCGTGCGTTTTGTTCCAGGAACAAGAGAAATGCAACTGAAAAAATAGTCATCATTTAAAGGTGATTGTTCTAAATAAAAAAGTCTAAACACCAAAATTCATTCCAGGAATTACTATATTTTGTTAATTTCTGAATTAAATCAGTGTAAGCCAAATTTTATGGTCTTGATTTACATGGCTCACAAAACTCTCCTGCATCAGAGGTGGGGTTTTTAGGCAGCTGTGCTGTACAACTCTTCAGTGATTGAATCCAGTCATGAGTTCCTATGTAAGTGCATTGTTAGGGTGTGAGTACTGTTGGGAAGAGATACATACTGGCCTTGTGACTTGGAAGTATATATTCATCTCGCTGGTTCCTTCCCGTCTTCTTCTACCCTTCTGCTCCTCCACACACAACCCCTTTTACTTCCTGGATGCCATGGGTTAAACAGATTTACTCTGTGCTGCCTGTCAATCATGCCATTTCTTCCTCAATGACCATAGTGTGAACCCCCTCAAACCATAAGGCAAAATATGTAACTACTTCTCTTGGATGTCAGGTATTTTCCTTATTGTCAAGAAAGCTAATACATGAACAGGGAGATAGCTCAGTAGAATAAATAAGTGCTTGCCTGGCAAGCACAGGGTCCTGAGTTCAATCCCTGGTACCACAAAAAAAGGAAGAAGAAGAAGAAGAAGAAGAAGAAGAAGAAGAAGAAGAAGAAGAAGAAGAAGAAGAAGAAGAAGAAGAAGAAGAAGAAGAAGAAGAAGAA
>NW_004524588.1:8551167-8559355 GCF_000260255.1 Octodon degus
GAAGAAGAAGAAGAAGAAGAAGAAGAAGAAGAAGAAGAAGAAGAAGAAGAAGAAGAAGAAGAAGAAGAAGAAGAAGAAAAGAAGAAGAAGAAGAAGAAGAAGAAGAAGAAGAAGAAGAAGAAGAAGAAGAAGAAGAAGAAGAAAAGAAAGAAAGAAAGAAAGAAAGAAAGAAAGAAAGAAAGAAAGAAAGAAAGCTAACACACCAGAATCAAGAGAGGAATTTATAGTTTAACAAAAACAAGTCTCATATATTTATTGTCTTACAGATATACCAGATGAAAAGGGTTCAAATGTATAGGTAGGGAAGAGTGAATTACTTAGTTATCAGTTTAAATAATTATTGCTATTTCTGTCATATTATGTGATATGACTAATAGATCTTATAGGTTCTTTATATGTTCCCCCTCCCAATTAATATGCTGCTTTTAATAGAAAAATGTAACTACTGGTCTAAATATGTTTATATTTACTCTTTTGCTTTTGTATGATTTAACAACAGGAATATACGTTACATACCACTTGTGTCTACCTAATAAAATGTTTTGGCCAGCATAGTGATTGTGAAATACTTTCTTGAAGATGTATATCATATCATCATTACTTCTTAGCATTCTTCAGATAAACATGTGTTCATAATATTAGAGAATTAATAGATTTTTTCTTGATTTTAACTTTTAGATAGTATAATTAATGCTCTCAACTTTTTACATGTGTATGTTACTGTCTGTGTACACTATTAGGTATACAGATATGTTTTAACTTTTTGAATCTTAGGACATGAGTATATTAAAATTGAGTGGTCCGGGCCAAGAAAATTTCAATGGTGCTTTCACCATATAGGCACCTTCTACTTTTACTAAATGCTTTCTAACATGTGTCAGTTGACAGAGAGTAGAATCTAATACGGTTTTAATTTGCAAAATTTTCCGTACTGTGAGATTCTCAATGTATGCCTTTGTTTGTTGGCCTTTTGAATATTCACTTTCTAAACTGTTTTTGGCTTTCTTTTCTGTTCAACTTTTCATTTCTCCTACAGTTGCAGAATTTTTTAACTCTTTGAGTACCACAAATTTAAGTTTTATATGTGTTTCAAATATTTTCCCTATTTTATAGGTATATATAATATTCATCAGAAAATCCCACATTTTTTATGTATTAGAAATTTTCGTATATTCCTTTACAGTAGTGTATTTTTGCCTCTATGGAGAGGTTAAATTACTTAGCAAAACAAACATTCAGTCCATCTCCCCAACATCTAACCATTTCACTCTCTGCTTTTTTTCATTGTCCTGTTCAAGATTCAACATAGTAATGAGAATATAAACTATTTTTCTTTCTGAGTCTGGCTTATTTTCAACAACATAAATTCTATTTACGTTGTTGAAAAAGACAAAATTTCTTTTTTTTTTCTTGGTAACTAGCATTAACTTTTGTAAATATTTCACATATTCTTCACCCTTTTGCATGTTAATGGACATACACTGAATCCATCATTTTTCTATTATGGATAATATTCAGATATCATGGAAACACAGACATCTTTGGGCATACAGACCTCACATCAACTATAAGGGTACCCCAAAGTGAGATGACTGGGTCCTATGATAATTCTGTTTTTAAATTTTTCAATAACTTTGACATATGTTCTCAACATGGTTGTGCTAATTTTTCATTCTCACCTGCAATATGAAAGGGCTCTGCTCTTCTTGCTAACACATTTTATCTTCTATTTTTTCATAAGAGACACTCTAACAAGTTTGTAATTTTGTTACATTGTGGTATTACTTTGCAGTTTCCTGTGCAGCAGACTTGTATATAGAGATTTTATATCTTATTACTGTACTGAATTTTTTTATTAATGGTAACATTGTTTTCTGGAGTGTTTAGAGTTCTGTTTGTTTTTTGAGGTCATGTCATATGCAAGTAGGAATAATTTTACTATTCCATTCTGATTTTCCGTGTCATGTCTTTTTGTGGTCTAATTGCTCTGGTTAGCTTTTGAAAGTATGCTAAATAAAATCAGCAAGAACAGATGTCCTTGACTTGTTCTTAATGTTAGAGAAAACTTTTCAGCATTTCCCTACTGAGTTTGATGGGTTTTTCATACATGACCTTTGTTAGGCTAAATTAATTCCCACTTTTTGTTTTCTAGTGTTAAAGAGTACAACATGAATTGTTTTGAATATTGTCAGGTACAACTTCTGCATTATTTAGATGATCATATTCATTTTAGCTTTCATTTTCAATGTGGTATATCACATTAATTGATTTTTTCTTACATTGAGACAACTTTGCATTGTATAACTCAATGCTACTTTGACAAGGGCATAGCAAATACATGATAGGAAAGACAAACTTAAAAAAGTAGCGATGACAAGACCAGCTATTTGTATGAAAACCAAAATTGATTGTTTATCATATTACACTCACAACTGAAGGAGCTCTCATACATCACTTGCAAAAATAAACTTAAATGCAATATCCTAAGATAAAATCTAAAAAATACACTTTGTGATATTAATACTGACCATAAATTTATAGGTTAAACACCAAAGGCAGAAGCAAAACAACCAAAGTATGAGTCTGTTGCATTAAAATGAAAAAAATAATTACTCAGAAAGAGAAACAACATGATAAAAATATGTGTAACAGAAATTCACAAAATATTTTCAAATATCCTTTCGGATATGGAGTTACAGTGGACCCTTGTCTTCTGAGCAGTCTCACATATGAGCAACTTGCCTTATGATTGGGAATTTTACATTTAATTTATGACCAAAGTCTTGAGTTACAACCTGAATGCCACCTGCTAAAGTGACTGTAAACAAAAAATAATGATGCCAGAAAAGTGTATGTAACCATATGTAAGCATAAGTCTGAGTCCAGATGATTGTGGATGTGATTTGGGTCAGTGCTTTATATAATTATTATGATTACTGCTATCAAAACGGCCCCAAGGAAAAAAACTCAGAAAAGAAAAGAAGAGAAAGAAAGCAATAGCAATTAAACTGAAGAGGAAAGTCGTGGAGAACTATGGGAATGACAATTGTGTGACTAATGTTGCTAATATGTACAGCATGTTGAAATACAACATTACCACAATATTGCAAAGAAAAGATTTGTATAAGGAAGCTGGTGCTGCTAAAAGTGCTGCTCAAATTAGTAACTTATGATTAACAGTGTTAGACAAGGTAGAAATCTATCATTAAAGTGAATAAATGAAAGGCAGATGATAGGATACAGCTGGTAGGAGTTTATAGTTTGTGGAAAAGCTAGAGCTATCAATGCAGATCGTGTGAAGGACAATGCATCAGTAAATGACAAAGGTGAAACACTTTATGCCAGTAGGGATGGCTTCACAATTTTATGTTTTATTTTGTTTTTGTACTGAGAATTATGTCCAATTGAACTTGAGTTTGCCAGGCAGGCACTGTGACGCTGAGCTCTATCCCCAGCCCTGGGTTTCACAACTTTAAAGTGATAACTGGGATTCATAGCATAACAAGGCTTGAAGAAGCAGCCAGTACTGATAAAAAAAGGCTGCTGAAAATTAGGTAACGACCACAAAGTGGTGATACAGGGAAATAACTTTTGCTCTCATCAAGTTTTTAATTGTGATGAAACTGACATTTTCTGGAAGAAAATGTCCAGGAGAACATACACCACCCTAGAAGAGAAGGAAATGTCAGGACATCAGTCTATGAAAGAGAGATTAAGCTGATATGCCCATGCAAGTGGGGGGTAAGCCTTAAGATGAATCCTCTTATTTTATCACTCTGAGACTCCATAGAGCATTCAGAAAACATACATTTCAAAAGAATAGTCTGGGGAGAATGGGGAGATCTAACTCAAAAGCCTGGGTGACAAGAGTACTTTTTCTTGAGTGTATCAGGGAGGCTTGGCTCTCATCATCAAGACAATATTTCTCATTTATTATGAGATTTTGAAGAAGAATTAGCTAAAGAATTCCCATGGTTCCCAGTCTGGTTGTTCTCACCTAATACTGGTGCTTTACTTCTGTCTATGAACCAGCAAGTTAGAGCTAATTTTAAGATGTTCACATCATGGAGCTCTTCCTTAAGTGCTGTCAGATGATCTCAGATACAGATTAAACCCTTAAAAAGTTCTGGGAAGAATATTACCATATCCTTTCCTGTGTGAGGTTCATTAAGAAATCACGGGTCAAAATCTCTGAGACACTGAGATCTGCCTGGAAGAAACTGTATAATGGAAGATACCTTGGATGTGTAGAGGAGCCTGAGACTTCCACTGACAACATGGTTGATGACATGGTCACTATAGCAGAGTCGTGGGCATGCAGGTAGACAGTGGTGATGGTGAGGAATCTGTGGACAAAAACTCAAAGGAATTACCTACAGAGAGATTTTGAGCAACAGAGAAGGGCAGCTAGGGAACTTTCAGACAAGGAGGGGGAGTATCAACAATCATTACAGCAAGACTCATGCTCTGAAAGAAAGGAAATGCTGAAAATTGGACAGAGTGACAAATAGTGGTAGAGAAGACACACCCAGACATAGAAAAAGTCAATCGTTACCTTCACTTGCTTAATGACAATATTATGTCATACTACAAAACAGCGTTAATGAAGACAGAAACAACATTAGGCCAGTGTTTAGTTTGAAAAGGTTGGGACCTAGAGAGCCAAAAGCGAGTCCCAGTGGGATACAGACCATCCAAGGGAGAGAAAGGGCACAACAATGCCAGATTACTGATATTCTTGTGGAAGAGAACTCTCCTTCAAAACAACAACTTCCCTTTCATCCCCTCTTCCTGCAAGTGAAAGATGTCAACTTGAATGGTGAGTGGAGTATCAAATTGTTATTCGTGGTAAACTACGCACATTTCATAACTTTTGGTTAATATGCTAGGGAAATTATTGGTGATTGTGATAATGTATGCACATTACACAACCCCTTTCATTATGAAAAGTTTAGTTAAGGGGTGCTTTTTGAGGTTCAGAATGTATTATGGGTATTTCCATCTTTTCTTTTGGGAAAAAATAGCTTTAACTTACAATGAACTTGGGATATAACCAACCCTTGTAAATGAACCAAATTTATAAGTTAAGGCTTCACTGTAATTTCTAAAATATAAAGGAAATCATATAACACCTTAGCAAACAAACAAAACTCACAATTCAATGCAAATCAACAAAGGACCTGAGTTGATATTTCTCAAGAAAAACATGCAATTGCACATCAGGTTCATGAAAAAACGCTCAACATTTTTAATCATCAACAAATACAAGGTAAAATTCCAGTTCTACATATTCTCACATACACTAAGATGACAATTATCATAAAACAAACCAAACTAAGCAAGACAAATGACAACAGGCTGGAAAGGCTCTGGAAAAATGAGAACCAATTAACATTGTTACTGGGAACATAAAATAGTAGAGGCACTATAGAAAATACTTTGAAGTTCCTTTAAGGAATTAAAAATAGGACCATTCATGATTCTAAAGTCTCACATCATGGTAGTTATCCACACAAAATTAGGGCCGCACAGAGACATTACTATCCTCTGAATCATCACAGAAATTCACAACAGACATGATACGGAAGCAGCCTAATATCCATGAGTTAATAAACGGTTAAATAAAATGTATCATGTACTTTATACCAAGCCTTAACATAGTAGGAAATTGGGTGATAGGTGACATGGAGAAGGCTTGAGGATGCAATGTTAAGTGAACCTACTCAGTATAGATTCACTACACAATCATAATTCCTCTATGTTGGTGCTCTATAATATTTAAACTCATAGAAGCAAAAATAGTGGTAGTCTCTAGGCTCATGTAGAAGGGAGTCATCAGCAGTCGATTATCAAAACGTACAACATCTCAGCAATGCAAGGGGAACACATTGCAGAAACCTTTTTCACAATATTGTGTACATTACTAATGCTGTTTTATTATGTATGAGAATCTGTTAAAGATGTTAGTTTCATACTAAATGATCTGACCCCTATAAAATTAAGCAGCACAGCAAAAACAAAATAAAACAAAACAAGAAGTCCCCAGTGTTTGATGATTTCTCCTGACCACTTTAAGCCTCAACCAAACCAGCTCTCTCCTATTCTGCTCTTTCTGTGAGAATGCCAGGTTTCCATTTTGTTAACTGACAAAAATTTCAAGCCACAGAAGCCGCCGCAAACAATCCAAGAGCTGTTGTCACGACGCAACGCACAATCGGTATTTTCCATCTTTCCCCCATAAAAACTGAGTTAGACTGCTTTCCCAGGTCTCTCAAGTGGTTTTAGGACTGTTGCTTTGTACTTCTATAGAAATATTTGTGTAAATAATAAACCATGGTATATGGTAGCTTCATAAGTTACAAGGTCAGAACCTCCTTTTGAGTGACTGTTGAGGGATTCCTTCCCACCCCTATGTACTAAACCTTGCATCCTTGCTTTGTTTTGTCCGTTGTTATTAAGAAACATTGTGGGGCCAGGCAGATAGCTCAGCTTAGGCAGATACAGGGACCAGGGTTTGAACGCCAGTATGCTATGCTGGGTCCGCCCCCGAGGTGCACTGAAAGAGCGAAGGAAAGTGGACTTGGTGGCATGTGCCTATAATCCCAGTGTCTGGGAAGCTGAAAACAGGAAGGGCACTAGGTGTCCAGTCTGTATAGTGAGACCCTATAGACCCTGTACTAAATATATATTTTTTAAAAAGAAACATATTTTTTAATTTCCTACCAGTGCAGATATTTAAGGAACATTTTGATATTGATTTCTAGTTCAATTTTAAAATGATCAAGATCTTTCTCAATATATTGATTTCTTGAAAACTGTTCAAATAATGCATATACATATTTCAAAGATATTAGACACAATCTTCTGTATATTTGCTTAGACTTAATTTACTAAATATGCCTTGAAATTTCATATATTATGAAAATTGTTTGACTGTTTGATATTACATTGATTCATCTATTTTTTTTTGTCTCTGTAATGTTCTATGTCTATAAAATAAGGTTTTATAAAATCCTACTGAATTTACAGATCTCTTACCACATTCCAGGACCCCATTGCCTACGTTTAGAAATTGGCTATGGATTTTATTGTAGTACATTGGAAGACTAATGAGCCTTTTGCTCTAGCTGAAAATGGTCTGTAATCTGTTTTTCAAAAGTCCAACCATATGTTTTCTACATATGGATTACTTTGAATGTGTAGTGTTTATGGCTCATAATGTTTTCTAAAGTATGATTTGATATAACATTTCAACTTGGAAAACTACTAGACATTGCATTTCAAGTTTTTCTTCTGTACTATTATTTCTGATATTTCAATCACCAATATTTAGGTTATCCACTATTTCTTTATTCCTGGAAAAAATTGTAGTTGACATATTATTTTTTCTTCAACTCACATATTTTACTATTATTATTTTGGTCCAGGAGATTTAGCCATAGACTCAACCCATGTAAAGCTTGTGTTTTACTACTGAGCTGCACTCCCGGCTCTATTTTAGTATTTTCATAATTTTAGTTCATATATAATTTTTTGTTCTCTAGTTTTGAAATAGATTTGAATTGTTTTTATTTTTAGTTAAGTATTTGTTATAATTTAACTGCAAATAACATTTGACCTGGACTAACATGGTTTTGATCTGTATTTTAACATCTTTGGTAGATAAATGAATATCTATATTTTGACTGATATTCTAGCAGATTTAGGAAAACTTAAATGTTAATTTATTAAAGTCATCAAGTCTTTTTGAATACATATATAATATACCCCTTAATATTTGATATTGATATAAGGCATCACAATAAGCGCTTTTCAATATTCACTATTTTATAGGTTATGTGAATTTTATGAAAGAAATATCTGCACTAATAGAAGGTGAGCTTCACAGAACTAAGAATTGTTATATGCATTGTCATTTGTATAGTACAAAATCTTTCGAGATGGGGCCAGTGAAATAGCTCAGTGGATCAAGTGCCTACAAGAAGGGACCTTGGTTGGCACCACTTGCTGTGTCCCCAGGTGCTGAACGGGCCAATGAGGCAGGGTATGGTGGTGCATGCCTGTAATTCTACCACTGAAGAGGCTGAAAACAGGAGGAGCACTATGAGTCCAAGCTGTGTAGTGAGGCCTTGTACCAAATAAAATCTTCCAAGATGTTGGAGTTTTTGCCTTCAACTGTCATATATAT